>NC_045511.1:33756840-34060137 GCF_009650955.1 Corvus moneduloides
CCCTAGGTTCCTTTCTGGAGAAGGAGTCATAGATACATCTAAGGATACATCTAACACTGCAAGTTGTGTAACTCTTAAAAACGTGAACACAGTGGAAGAGAATGAAGCATTCAGTGTGCCTTACAGCTACAGAATAGGTCACTCCCAGCAGGCACACATACCACCTTGCTGCTGAAGAAGTACTGGTTTAGGCTCCCTGTTCAGTACAGCAGTGCTGTGCAAGTGCAGCTTCAGGCTTAAAATACATAAAACTCAGGCTTTCTCATTAAATTGAATCAGCCTATCGCATTCAGTAAGCCTATGAAAGAATCATGTAAAAGATGACAACCTTAGAGAGCCCTCAGATTTCAGAGTTGTCCTACAGAGCTACATATTGAGCTGCCAGTTTAGATGGTCCAAATTCTTTCTTTTTCCTATTCAGTGCTGTTGTTAGAAGTAGCTTGAGGGAATACCTTATCAAAGGGGGCAGAATCAAATAAGCAGCAAAATGCTTGGCTTGTATTTATAAAACCCAATCTGCTTGGATGGCTTTCAGCCTGATAGAGCTGCTTTAGGTTTTTCTTTTACCTTTAAATTAGCTGCCTCACATCTTAAAATATTTTTGTGATGTTCAAGTATTAAAGTGTTCACAAAGAAAACAAAGGAAGCATTTTCTGTTTATGTATAAATACCTGAACGAAAATTAACTGAATGTTTTATGATCTTTTATTATGGCTGTGAAATTTTTCGCTCTTCATTAACTGCACTGATGCTGTTTACTTAATGTAAAACTAGTTGATGACGTGGAAAATAGCTCTTTGGGGGAGGTTGGAAACAAGAATTATGCCAGCTTTCCATTGATGAGAATGTGTCTTGCCATTATCAACATACTTGAAGAAGGATGTAATATGCTTTTAATATCTGCAGGCTCCACAGAGCTCAGGCTTTCCATTTGAACATGGGGAGGAAGTAGACTGTGCTGTTTGTTGATCTGGACACCAGTGCTAGAGCCCTTGAGTTTCTTGTTTCTATTAAATCTCCAAATTTTTCAGTGAGAAGGAATTTTCAAGAGCAAAACCATGATATGAGTCACTGACTAAAGGAGCTTCCACAAGAACTAGCTGATACTGGTTAGCAAAAGTTGGTAGTTTTGCAAACACCCTTGGAGACTGTGCTGAAGCATTTCTAATGCAATTTTGGTAATTTTTTTGTGATTTTTTTAGTGGAAGTTGAAGCTACAAAGCCACCCTGGTATTTTTGGTGTGCCTTAGTTGTAATGTTTGGCAGGTCAGCTGTTTTATTCCATTCTGCTTTTCATGTCAGAGCAGGGAAGATGGGGAAGCATGAAGATTTAGGGGCATTTCTACTTCCCAACAGCTAGAGGAAGGGGTAATCTGAACATTAGCCTGAGAGATGTGCACTTTCACTGACACTGTCTGGAAGTATGCTTTGTGTTAGCGAATAGAGAAGTCAGTCGTTGCCCTGAAGCTAAGTGTTCAGCCTTTTGGCTTTAACTGCTTTTGATGTGAAAGGGAGTATTGAGACTAGAAGCTTCCTCTGCTCATATCTTACTGTATTTTTATTGTAACTTTTCTGGAATGGATCTCAGATATTCTGTTGGTGATAATTCTTAAGACCAATATGCAATTTTAAAAATACGTATTTTTAAATTGCTGTTTTAAAGATCTTTGCCTGCACTGACATTTTCAATTCCCAGCATTAGCATTTCACAATGCTCAAAGTTTTCCTTTTTCAGACTGTTCCTCAAACCTCTGGTTCTGCAGTTCCTGTCATGACACTTACTTATGCATGAGATATTCATGATACCAAAGTTCCCATTTACTTATAATAATGCTATTCTTCACTGTTCTCAAAGATCCTGAATTCATAAGGTATCCATTAAGTCACAGACTTCAACAGGTAATCACTTGCAATTAATTTCTTGCCTTTGTCTTCAAAGTGGCTTAGCTGATCACTCTAAAATTCTGACTTCTGTAATTCTGGGTTAATATCCTGCCACAGAGTGAGGAGAACAGAAAAGTGGAGGCTGGGCAGAAAAGCTGAAGCTGTGAACTGCACTCTGATGCAGATTCAGGGAAGCTATGACTCTCTGAATCCATTGGGTATTTTTTGTTTTTCAAATAATTTTAGAGGGGTTTTTTTAGTTACTTGGGTGTATCCTCAAGAGGGCTGTAGTTAACTGTAGCCAAAGAAAGATACCATCTCTCTTCGTGTTTACTCCCTCAAATAAATGTGTAACACTGAGTGATTTGTTAATATGCTATGCTCTGAAAGTGACTTAACATCAAAAGGGATGAGGCTCACATAGAATTTTTTTAAATAGTTTAAACTACATTATCTTTCTTATTGCAGTTGTAAATTCATCTCATTCAGGCTTAGAAAATAGTCTGGGTTTAGAGTATGTTGTCTTTCTCAGGCACAGGGTCTTAATAATTGCTTTTCTCTTGCTCATGGTATAACCTTTTTAGGGTGAACACAACCGCCCTTTATGTTCTGCTTGATAGTGTATCGTAAAGGAGTACCTAGTTCATAAGTTTTGGTGCTGGGATGCTCTCAAATCAGACTGTTTTAATTTTGCCTTATCTCTGGCAGGACTGCATTATGATTTATGTGTTTCTAACCTGCACAAGATGGTTGAAAGTTGGTATGTGTCTCCCTTATCTCCAGAGACTGAGAAATTGAGACCAAATAGTGATTTGTGTTTTTAAGTTTTCCCAGACCAGCCTTTCCATCTCTCTGGAGCAGAGGTTCAGAGCTCATCCCATCACGGTGAATAGGAGGCAGTACTTACTGCTTGTTGCTTATCAGTGTCTGCATTCCCTCTGGTTTGCATCCATCTCTCTGAGTGGGATATGGAGTAACATAGAGTTTGGTAGTTTAAGTTCATTAAAATAAATTGTGACCTTTGAAATTATTGTACTTACTTAAAAAGTAAAAACATTTCCCATGGGCATTGTGTCATGACTGCCGAGTGCAGGTAGATGCTCTGGAAATTCATCATTCTTTTATTCTGGCCTTAGATGCCTCCAAGTAGGTTCAAGTTTTGCCTTCACTAAACCCCTTCATTTTTCTCAATGATGCTGATTTACTGTTGCCTTGCAGTTCAGGCCTGATTCGTTTGAAGCATCAACATTGCAATTCTTGTTTTACATCTGGAAGATGTCAGGCAGGTTTTTTGTAGTCCTGTATGGTGGTCCATCAGTGGCTTCAGAACTTATGACCTTAAATTAGGAAAGAACAGAAAAATGGGGACATACAGGATGACATGGTGAAAAATTAATCTAATTTTAATAAAATGGAGGAAAATACTTTCAACAGGATTTATGAATAGATGTTAATTGGAGATTACATCAGAATGATAGAATTTTAGAGGTGATACCACAATCAGTTTTCAAAAAGTCAGTTGCATAAAATGTAGTTATTAATCTTTACCTCATTATGTATTTTGCATAAAAATTGTCTTTTGGAGTGCTTTATCAGTTTTGTGAACTGAAAACCTGATGCTTTTAGAATTAAATTACCTAAAGAAAGCACACTTGGCTATGTTCAACTGGGAATTGGAGTTGTGTTTCAAGGGAGAAAATTACTCTTATGATATATATTCTAAATGTAGGTGGCTTACAAGCTATAATCCACTTCCAGTAGATTTCTTGAAAGATTGGAGTAAAATCTATGTAGGACATGTCCTATTTAACTCTGTTTAGGACAAGTATTACTTGAAATACAGCTTGTTGTACTGCAGTTACTAAAAACACATTTAATTCCTGGGCTCTAGGATGGTGGTAAAATAATGGATTACTGTTAAAATGAGAGAATAAATCCTGCCAGGCACATATTCCAAAGAAATGTGCTAGGATATGTAAACACACACACATACGTGCATGTGCATGTGTGGAGCATACTGGATTGCTTGCATTTGTGGCAGCAGCTTGGCATTGCTGAACTTGTAAAGAGCGGAAGAAATGCCAGCACAAGAATAGGCATGCTGATCCACAGAACAGCTGGCAAAAGAGCTTACAGGCCTTTTATTCTCCGTGGAAGAATATCAAATGCGTATTTTCTCTTTTTAACATCAGAACTAAACTTTTGAAAATGGGATGGCTTTCAGGTTCATAATGCAAAGAAGTGGAGGTTTGCAGGAGGAAAGAAAAAAGCCGCAGTGTGTGTACTTCAGGGAATAAAGAAACAAGTTTTGTGTGTGAGAGAGAACTGTGGCTTAACTATTGCTTTTAAAAATTATTTTAAAACCTGTGAAAGATGTGGTCATGATGAAAGCAATGTGGATTAAACTGACTGCTGCAAAACTAGAAACGATGGAATTGAGGCCTCTTTGTATAGTTCTACCCCTAAAGAAGTAAAACATACGCCATGCATCTCACGTCAGTGAGATTCAGCTGCTCTTTTAATTTCAGGAATAAAATGCCAACATTTCCATTGTTAAAGGAGATTAATGTTCCTACACAGAGAAGATAATGAAGAGGAAATTTACGCCTTTTCATACATACACATCTAGATGAAAACCTGACAAAAAACTGACTGAGGCATGAAGATAGCTGTGTGTTAGATGATTTAGTGGTTAAAGAACGGAACACTGTGGGGATTTATGCAAGCTGTAAACTTCAGGTGCTTCTATGGAACAAGGACATTTTCTCTGATTTGTGAAAATATTTGTTGCATGGTGGGTTGGATTTTGGTGTTTAGTCGATTTTATTTTTTTTTTTTTTTTTTTTTTGGTCTGTTTTGGTTGGTTGAGGTTTTTTTGTTAGTTTTTGGGGGATTTTTGGCTGCTTTGTTGGTGGGGGTGGTGATTTTTTGGGTTTTTTTGTTGTTGGTTGGTTGGTGGGGGTTTTTTTGTTTGTTTTGGGTTCTTTTTGTGTGTGTTTTGGGATAGTCTGCTGAATTACGGCAAAACCCAACTTACAGAATATTTTCGTTGGTGCTTGCCTGGGATCTGGCTGACTGCCGAGATACTCTTGGATGCTTATTAGTAGTTTCTGTGGGGCATGTGTATAAGCATCATGATTTTCTTTGAAGGCAGCTCACCTTGGGTGTTAAGGCAAAAATTTCTTCAAGATAGATTTTAAAATGGATGATGCTAATTCTGGATTGCATGTATTTTTTCTTTTTTTTTTTTTTTTTTTTTACTTACTTGATGGTCATTCTAAACAACTTTTTTAGATTATAGAACAAGAAGGGTTTCTCAGGGACCAATATTTCCATGATGTAAGTGCTGCAAAACATATGCCGTACCACTTTACAAATGTGAGGGTGTCTTGATCATTCACAGTAAAATTACTCTCCTTGTGTACTAGTAGCATGTTTTGTATCACCAAAATTATGTTTTGCAGTATCTTTGTTTCTCAGTGCCTCTGAACTAGACACCAGTGTAAGTAATGTTCACTCTGTTTAGCCAGAGAAAACAGAAGAGCTTACATTAGTATGATCTATCTTTATATGATAGGAAAAGTGACCAGGTACTCTGCAGTACCTTACATTATGTAACAACTTACGTAATTTAGTTTTCCAGAATTAGTCAGATCACATTATTCCCCAGTGAAAAAAGAAAGAAAAATTATGAAGGGAGTGAGAGGATTTTATTTGGTGTTGGTGTGTTTGTAACTTTTGTCTAAACAGACCAACAAAGCTTTCCCTTTGAAGGCTGCTCTAAACCACAGCTCAAAAACCTGTTTTACTCTAGAGTTGTTTGTTGATCACTAAAATGTACATCAGGTGGTTGACTCTTAAAAGGAATCACTTTTGAACTTCCAGTTGCCAGCTCTACAAGCTCCCTCTGTGTTCAGAGAGTCAAGCTGAATCTTTTTCCCACACTGGTACAGTAAGCTTTCCATTAACAATCCCTCTGCTTCAGCTCGCTGGAATTTAGTAAATAATTTGGTCATGCCCAAGAAGGAATAGAATTCAGCTTAGGCTCTGCAGGCATTGCAGGGGTGAGCATTACTGACAAATTGGTTTTTATGACCAAACTTAGCAGACGCTTGTTTTTATAATGGCCTAAGACAAGAAATTCTGTAGGATGCACTGCCTGTGGTATGGTTTGTGCTTCTACTATTATCCCCGATAAACAGCCACATCTAAGTTTTGTATTGTGGTTTTATGCAAGTTTATGTGGTTTAGTTTCTTAAAAAGAAAATGAACTGTCACTATACAGTCCCTGAACACAGAAGAGTGGTCTGAAAGTAAACCTTGCTGGGAAACAATTGGGAAGGGCAGAAAGGTTTCAGTTTCTCAGTATTTTTGTGTAGTAAACCCTAAGAGGGAGTGTTGAGTGTCATGATAATGCTGAATCCTGAATTTTTTTTTTTAGCTTTGCAGCTGAAAAATAAACACTTTTGTGCTGTACTTAGTGGAGAATATTTTGTCTTGAGTTCTGACAAATACTAGATTCATAAATGTTACTCAAAATGTATTTGCATTTTCAGTATGTATTAAAATGAACTTTAAGCTTAAAAATTATGTTGAAAATTGTCTGTATGATGTTATAGAAAAAATCAGAGTCACTTCCTGTCCTAAATTATTTTGATGCAGTATACATTTCTCCACAGTATAAAACTTTACCACAAATGAGAAGCACATGTCAATGTCTGTTCAAGTCAGCAGTTGTAGACAATGCCTCTGTCCATGGATATGAACAGAACTTCAGGGAAATCTGGTGAAATAGTGAAGCAAGGTTAAGGCATAGAAACCATGGTGGAAATCTGGGAAGAAAATTAAATTCTTGCAAATTCTATGCCTTGATCATGGAAGCATGCTTCTGTGTGTTATATCTGATGACAGTGTGGCATAGGGAACTGTTAAAATAATTGGATATGATTGAAATTTGGCAGTTGTCTCTCTTCCAAGTCAGCGGTTCAAAACTTTTTTTTAATTGGCATACATGCCACAGTCCACAGAAAACCTGTGTGTTAATAGAGGGTACCTGACCTGTTTCAGGTTATGAAACACAGAGTGCTGGTGGTAATACTTTAGCTTAGTTGTTGGTGTTTTTCTTTAATTTAGGAACAATATATATCTTCCTAGCAAGAATAACTATTTGGTTCTGTATTCATAGCTCTAGTTGCTAGGAAGATGGAGTTATGTCCTGTCTTTTTGGCTATCTCATGGTTCCATTTGCTGAAGAGTAAAAGGAAAAACATTTACTATGAATTATCTACACTAAACAGCCAGTTTAGAAATTTCTGGCCTGCAGCTCTTCAGAAAACCTGATTTTGCTCTGTATGTTTATTGTTCTTTGTACTCTTCTTTCTGACTTTAACTACCAGTCACTGTAAATCTGTAGCTAAAAGCTGATGCTGGGTGTATCTTGGTTTTGGTAGAAACTGACTACACTTGTGGAACTGGGAAGCAGTTGCCCTGAAGTTGCCAGTAATGCATGAACCTGGAGGAATCTTGGGTATCTCCACAGTGCTCAGCATTGCAGTGCCAGAGCTTCCTGTTCAGCTGTCAAAGAACTGTGCTTTCCTATTCTTCCTGTCATAAGAAGCTCCCACACTTGGTTTTATTCTGGCAAGATCACTAGATCTGACACACTGAGAAAACCACATTATTTCCTGGATTTCCACGGTGAATCCAGCTTCAGAATTTCCAGTATTAGGCTGAAGGAATTGTATGAAATGGTATGAAAAATTACGCAAGTAGGAGACACAATAAGACAATAATAGAAAATCTGCTTTTGCAGGAATAAATTTATCATGGATAACTTGGTGCAGAAAACCTGCAAAAATAAGGAAGAATAGGCTTGCCACAGAAATTGATTAGTAAGTAGGAAGGTTCTGCTGAGCAGTATGAGCATCCAACACTCTACAAATGATTGTGTGATATGTTGTTGATACTACTCATGAGCCTAGGAGTAGATGATGAATAGTGAATGTACTTGACTTAGCAAAATTACTGTGTCTTTGTAGTGCAGCTAGTGGGACAGTAAGAAGCTAGTTCTGCTACTGCTCCTGAATACTTCTTTTCAACAACACTGAATTTAGAAGAGTAGAATGTGACAAATAAGTCAGGAATATGAGGTACTTTCTGGCTTGATGAAATTGAAATAATGATGATTGTTTACACTCAGGACCTGTGGAACTGTGGCATGCCTCAGCAAGACTACACATCCAAGGGCCTGTACATGTTTGGAACTGATGTTTTCCTTTTGATGGGACACTGGACAAGGCAATAGGGATTCCTTTGTTTTGCCAAGGAAACCAGGACACTTCTTGAAAGGGCTTCCTTTTTATGTTCCTTGTTGTAATAAAATATGTAGGCTTACAGTGCTTGACTGGTTTTCCTGCACAATGACCTTTTTTCTTTATTGTCTGTCTTTTGAGCCTACAAATTTTCAATGGCACACCATGTTGCTCCTCCTTTGCTGCCATGCTTCTGTTGGAACTTGTTAATTAGCTTCCCTTCTGTCATTTGGGGATATTTGCCACACTTCAGACATAGGCTTTTGTGTTGCTGCTCTGTGTCAGTTACTATTCTGAATATGTCAAAAGCTGAGCAGAAAGCTAATTTAAGTCTAAGCACAGCTGCTGATTTGAACATTCCTTAAGACTTACTGGTAGACTACTCTCCAGAGATGCTTCTAGCCATGCTGTGTGTGGGCTTGATGTGTAAGCATCTCTAAAATACCTACTGGGCCATCCCTTGCTAAATTGTCTTGGCTGCTTGTTGTATTGTTTTTTTTTGATTTTGTGTATAGTGTCACCATTTCTACGTCCACTAGAGAAATCACCTTTCAAATGCATATACTTTTCATAGTATGGGAAGAACATGAGAGGCTGTTCCTGCTTCTCTTGTGTATGTTCTAAATCCTTCTTGCTTTGATGCCTCAAGAGCAAGGAAAAACAGATTGTCACATTATAGTGTATTGTGGGATGCATTTTTACAAAACGACTTGCCTAAAATGAACTGATTGACAGTCAAATTTGGGATGTTTGCAGAGAGCAAGAACTGGGATGGCTACTGAAGGAAATTGGTGATTCCATACTGATCAGTATGCCTTTGGAGCAGCAAGGACAACCCCAAGACAATGCTGAGGTCACTCAGGTGACAAATAACTTAGCAAGGAAATGCCAATGGGGAAGATCACCGGAAAGGTCAGCAGTCAGGAGTGTGTGTCACAGACTGAGACACACAAAGCTGTAATGGGGTTACTTCCCTTAAAAAGGGATTTGTACAAAAAAAGAGAAAGTATCTACATTTAGAGCAAGTTCATTTTGATAAAACTTCACTGAGAAGTAAGTAGTACAGTACACCATTAGAAAACCAGGAAAATATTTAGGTATTTTGTTACATATATATACACATATATATAAACAAGAAGTTGCTGCTGTTTGGGAAAACTAATGCGAAGTTTCTAAGATGATACAGAGGTGTTTAAAAACTCATGAATTCACTATGTGTGTGTGTGTTGATTCCTGAGGATATTGGAATTAAATATTGTGGCTTTGTTTTTGCCTGCAGCAGAAGTACTAGAGCTTCCAGTCACTAATCCTACTGCTAAAAAATAAACAGTGCCATAACTCATGAAAATCCATTGTATCCCAGTAAGGGAATTACAGTGAGTCGCATAAAGAGATTTTCTGAAAATACCATGTGGGCCCTGATTTATTATCGTAGTTAAAGGTGAATCACAATGTGCAGGCTTGTGAGAACATACAGCAGTGCCTTTAGGGGTATTACCTTTAGTGCGGTGGATGCTTTAACTAGCTGGTCCAGAGGAAGTGTTAGACTTACTAAGTGATTGGTTTTGTATGGTGAGTGTGAGGATCCTGTGTCTGACAGTGGCTATCACCTGTTTGGAGGTAATATTTCAGTTTATTTTTTGTTCTTTTACTTTTCTGCGGTGGAGGTTGGTGTGTGCATATCATTCTGATGCAGAGCATTATACAGAGTGTACAGAGGAATATAGAAGGCTTGCATGTAATGTACCTTATGCAACATGTGTGCTTCCATCGAGATGCAAATGTGTTCGGCCACCTGCACACCCAGGACAAAACAAACCTGTTCATATCAGCTAGCCTTAGGAAGTCTTATTACAGCATGAAAGATAATTTCTTAACAAAACTGTTTCAATACTCTGTTCTTATGCACACCCAAAGCTTTTGTTTGTGTTTGTATCTGGGGGGTAAAGAGACATTCATTTGGTTGAGCAGGAGGAGCTACATGATGTAATCCTGGCACACATCCTCTGGAGAGCTACAGTTCTCATCATGCCAGATGATCTTTCAAGTATTTCCTGTGTTCTTGCTGGGGAAGGTCAGTAAGTGAAGAGGAAGAAAGTACAACATGATACAGTTTATGGCGTGTTCTTATCAAGACTTTGGCGTTCGATTTTTGAATGAACCTGTTAGAAGTTTCCAGAAAGTTTGTACTGTGGTGGGTCCTTACATCATTTGTTTAACCTTTGTTTTATGTTACTATGTTTTTTGGTTACTGGGGAGAATATACAGGGAAGTCAATTGCAGCATGCTCTTCATCACCATCTGAAACTAGAGACTTGTAAAGTAGTCTAGATGACAAGACACTTCTGCATGCTGTCTAGTGCAATGCGCCTGATCATAGCAGTACCAGCTAGACTTGACTTCTGCAGGGTCAGGACCAGTTGTGTTCTGGGGATCTCAAAGGATGGACATTCAAATTCAGTAGGTTTTTGGTCCAGTGTTTGACCACCTACATAACTGTTTATTGTATTTATTTGTTTAATCAGTGTTTTCTGTGTTGTAACTTCAGGCTGTGGCTTCTCAAACTGTCACTGTGCACCTTCAAGTCTGTCTGTCTTCTGTACCCTCCTATATAGGTAGTGGAAGACTGTTAAGGCCACAAGCAGATGTCTCTTTTCTTAAGGGTGAACAAACACGCTATTTCAGTCTCTCATCATATGTCTTGTACAGCAGAATTTTCCTCCCTTGTCCGTGTCATAGATCTGGATTGACTCTGAAGGTTCAATGATTAACTTTGTTTTCATCTGTGCAGGCTGGTAGTAAGCATTTCATCCGAGCAACAGCTAACCTGTTGGAAGTTACTCAGCTAGGCAACTGTAAGGAGAGAGGTAATATGTTAACATTAAGTTCTGATTTTTGCTGAGATACTACAGCTGGTATCACAGACAAGGGTGCCTATGAAGGCTGGAAAAGGACTTTTCGCAAGGGCAGGTAGTAATAGGACATGGGGGAATGGCTTTTAACTGAAAGAGAGTAGAATTAGACTGGAGATTAGGAAAAAAAATGCTTTACTGTGAGGATAGTGAGCCACCGGAACAAGTTGCCCAGGGAAGTTCTGTTTGCGACATGCCTGGAAGGACCTTTGAGCAACATGGTCTAGTGGAAGGTGTTGGGAGGGGGCATGGAACCTGGGGGTAGGGATGGTCTTTAAGGTCTCTTCCAATCCAGACCATTCTGTGAGTCTAGGACTTGTTGCTTTCACCATGCTCCACTGTCCTTTAACTGATTAATTATCTGTTAATCTACAGTCAGACTTCACAGTCTAAAGACATTAAAGCAGTATAGTTACTGTCCTAGAATACCACTATGATTCTTTTAGATGACTGGGGTTTTTTAATTACTTCTTTAAAAAATTATGTTAGAGACATTAAACCACCCAAAGTAATTAAAATAAAATACTAGAAAGATAAGTAAGCATGTGGACAAAGTGACAGTCAAGTTGAAAGTTGCAAATGTCACCTTAAAATTGTACTAATGTGTATTTTGAAAAGGACAGTACTTACTAGCTAATACCAAGGAATAGATTCAGATTTACTATGTAACTTAAAGTTGGTTTAAGCATCTGGAATGGAACAAGTTCCCTTTGATGTGTGAGCTGAACACATTTCTTAAAAGACCTATTGTCTTTCAGAGTCATTTGACCTCATCTGGCAATTTTTTTCTGTTTATTTAGCAAGCATAGGCTACAATTGCCAGTTTTGTCATATGATGACTAACATCATCATAATATAATGGAATATTGTGTAAACAAATCAAAAAGCTTACACTTCAAAAGATGCAAGAAGGTGGTGAATTTGCTAAAAACAAAGGAGCTGTTTGAGATAATATGCAATCCAGTTTGATGTAAAAAGTTACGAAATAGATTGATTTGATGAGCAGTTGAACTTAAAATCAATCTGGAAAATTAGATGATGTCAGCTTTACTGGCATTATAGATTCTTTTATCTTCCCTTTATTTTTGCTTTTTTCTATACATGAATGGAACTGCTAGTAGTTGTTTTGCTGAGGAGCTCAGACAATCAGATCTCATCATTGGTTTTTTTTACCACTTGAGTCAGTCAGTACATTCCAAGTGATTTTGCTGTAAAAACTAAATCCAGTGTAAACTTGGTAATCAGGTTATTAGATGCTAGTTGTAACAGCTCACATTACAAAAAAACTTAGCTCTTTTCAGTCCTTCGTCTCAATTTCCTAGCTCCTTTAGCTAGAGAAATCACGAGGCATCATGAACTTCTGGGAACTTAATGAAAGCCGAGTGTGCTGGAGACCTGCTACTTAACCTCTGTTGCTTAAGAGCTGGTGTGAAAGCCTGTGCAGGTTTTCTCCTGCTTCTGTTCTGATGAAGCTGTAGTTTGCAAGGTCGTTAATCAGTCAGGAGTCTTCAAACAATCTGCTGAAGACTGCCCACATAGGAGACTGAGAAAAATGTGTTTTAGTGAAGGCAGCAGCTTTGGTATCTTGTGGCTGATGGAGACCACAGCATTACTCAGAACATGATTATGCTGGGCTTAGATATCACATGTTACTGCTTTAGAATAAATCTGTCACAGAAATTCAGTGGTTTGGAGGCAGTGTCTAGCATTTCTATTTATCTTGCATTACCTTAGTTGTGCTTCTCTGTGTTCCTTCTGTGTGGGAGATGTTTTGATGTGAGGCATTTGAAACTCATAAGTCTACTCTTGCTTATTCAGAGAGTATGTGGGCTCCTACACTTCAAATGGTCATTGTCACTTTATGGTTCAAAAATTGAATTAAATTCTGAAACATTAAACATATGCTAGTGCTGACTGGAATTTTAACATTAGTCTGTATCGTGTCTTTTTCATCAACTTTTATATAGTACTTAGAGATTCTATAAATTATGGCCTCTGCAGTGTAAACTCACAGATTTAAAACAGCTGAAAAAATGAGAATACCACAATATTCAGGGAAATGTTTAGGGAATGTGCAACCTTTCTTCTTCAAAAATATCACACTGGCTTTATGATGATCCTATTCATCCAGCCATTGGTTTCACAGTGTTAGTTTGCTACCTGATGATCTAGTTGGTAGAGATGGGTGTTAGCTTTCCAGCTTTACATGCATACATTCTTTTTGTTGTTTTTAACATGTATCAGTAGGTTCCTAATTAGGGTGGAGAGTGTGGAGAAATGTATTTTAAACACACAATGCACAAAAACAAATGCAAGGGGTACCCTTGCCCCTACAGCCCCCTTATGTAGGGTTTGATGAAAGACACTACAACATTTTTAGGCAACTTTGATGGGTCGGTATTGGGAACACAGACATATCACTCAGACCACAGTTTGTCTTGAGATACATGCAGACGTTCTGTGCACGAGACTATTTTGGAAGTATAACAGCATGTGTGTGGGAGGAGAGAAAACTACCTCTACAGAGTGATCTGATACTTCCTATTCTGAGCAAGTACCTAGCCCTTCCTGTGTGTTATTGTCTGGAGGATCAGATGGGTGCCACAGCAGAGGGATTCTTGCTGCTGGTATTTTTTCAGGGCAGATATAAAAAGTATGAAAGGTCAAAGAAGGAAAATAAAGGGGAGGATTTCAGTTTCTCCTGTAAATATCCAAGTCCTTCATCTTGAAATGGTTGACTATCTTGACTTTGATTAAATCCTTTCCTTAGATTTCTGTCTTGGGATGTTTTTTATCTTTGGCCTACACTGCTTTTGAAGTTTCAGCTGAGTTTTTGAATACAAAGCTAGCAAATGGCTCTGTTTCAAGAGTTCTATCATTGAAATATCACTTTGTTCTCACAGAAGAGATAGGAAACACTTATCTTGATTGGTGATAAAGAACCAAAGAGTGAATTTGCAGATTAAGAGTTTGCTTTTTGCATTGGGTAATCGTGAAATTAGCACTAGAATAAGTGGTAACAGAAATTCTCCAAAAAAGGCTTGCTGTTTGAGGGTTATTTCTGAAACATCAAACACAGTAGGTGTGAGACTCTATGTAAGTCTGATAGTTCCTATGTAATTTGAAAAAAAATCCATATCATATCCATATTATCAGTGTCTTCATAGTGCATCCATATAGCATGAAAACAAAATATAATGAAAACATAGCAGGTAGATACAGAGGAAAACCAGGAGCATATTCCTTGTTTGCATTTTCCCCTGCCTGTCACAGGAATGGCAGTTGTAGTGACTCTACTGGGATTTATTTTGTTTTAGGAAAGTTTGGGATTTGGATTGGTTTAGTATGGAAAGATGTATTAGCACTAGTTCGCCTTGTGTTACAAAAGGTTAGATGATGTGGTTAAAAGTTACTGTATTTCATTATGTTCTAATTACCGTACTGTTACTTAAAAGTCAAGCTTGCGAAGAAGTACCAGAGAGTGAATTGTTTCTTACTGTATTTGATTGTAATGACTGAGCGAGCAGTCAAAATTGACCCTCATGTTGCGAAGACAAGTATAAAAGCTGTGTAACTTTCAACTGTTCATGAATGCACTGTCATCCTTTTGCTTTTAAAAAAGAAAACTTCTGGAGGCAGTAAACGTTAAGTGATTATTCTCTGATGACAGAAACCCATTCTTTATAGAAACCAGCTCTTTATAGCGTACAGCTGGATCATTCAGTTCTCTGCTCACCAGGGAGAGTTCCCCTGTAGGGAGTTAGCCAGTAGATTTATTAAGTCTTGAATAAGGCTTCAGAGAGGAATTAAATATTCTTTAGTTAGCATTTGCCAAGATAGATAAGCCTGTTTTATGATAGTATTCATTTAAAGAAAAGGGGAAGAGTTACCTTCTGGTTTAGCAAGGTTGCTGAGCCTGCCAGCCAACAGTAAGTATTGCTGACTCCATGAAGACTGTCCTAGCAGGTGAATGGGGCCCAGTGAAGCCTCAGATGTTCCTGCCATAACCCATTCAAATGTGGAGTGTTATTCATACCTTGATCTGCACAATCTGCACTCCTTTTAATTTTATTTTTTTAATAGTCTGAAATGAGAAAAGAAGCTGGCACAAGACTGGAAAATTAATCTTGAAAGCTGATGCTTTTAATCTGTATCGGTTGAGATGCCGAAGTACGGTACATAGTTTTGTTTTTTCCTGATTATATATCAAGCCAGAATAATATGTCATGAACAATAATAGTGTCTTGAAGAATAAGGGGAAATTACGACAGATTTGAACAAAAGTTCCTCTTCTACAGATAGTTAAAATGAAAGAGAAGACTTAAAAAAGGAAGGTGTATCACTTGGCATTTTATGTATGGAACACTTCAAGTTGATCTGGATCTGAGTGGAAACATATTGCACGAAATCAGACTAGATAGATCAGATCAGCATGTTACATCCTTTCTAATATATTGTACTGTGCCCTACACTTTTTGGAACACAGATAAATATGGAATGATGGAAAAAATGCCTTGAAATGCATGATATGTTAATATAACTTAAGTAATACAGAAATATGGTGTGTGCAATGTATTTTTATTACATATGAAATAAGCTATATGTATATGTAGCGATTTGTATAAAACTATATCTATGTATAAAGCTATATATATAAAGCTATATGTATAAAACAGTTGTTAAAAATTACGCTCATAACATTTGGGTAAATGCTAAAAAGTTGGCGGTAGGAAAGTTGTCTTGTGATGGCTTGATGATATTAATAAGTATTAATTTTTAAAATGTCTTCGATAGAAGCATAACTGTGTCTGTGCTAGTTTTAGACAAGAATGATTAAAAAAGGGATTTACTACTTGTGACTTAAATACCAAGTTTTGTTATTCTGAATGTGAGGTGCAAAGATCCAACCCTGCCCCTGATTTGTTGCTCATGTAGACACTAAGGTCAGTGGGTATTCTGTTGCCTGGTTTCTTACAGTTTACTTTACTGAGGTCCTAAGATATAAAAAGCCAGGACAACACAGAGCTGGATATATTTCTGTGTGGAAAAAAGAGTTGGCACTTCTTCTCGTTTTGTAAAGTGGAGATAAATTAAATGGGTAGGCAGTAGGTGAAAAGTGCCATATATGTGAATTTTAATAAAGAAGCATTGTTTTCAGGAATTTCATGTTCAGAATATGACAATAACACATCATCCCCTCTGAATTTCTTCAGTTTCCACCATGTATTGCTTTCTGCTTGGAGTGTAACTGTGAAAACATTCTTCATCTGCACCTGCAATACCACTTTCATTTGAGGGTTGCCTGCTGCAGATAAAATACACACAGACTTGTGTTGTAGGGTTCTTTGCAATGCTGTGTCTCACTTACATTTCGCTTAGACTTGGATTTCTGATATGTTTGTAGCATCTATCTCAAAAAAATCTGGTGTAGAACTAGCAGAACATGCTCTTCTTAGGAGCTTAACATATTCCTTTGCTTTTGATACCCAGCAAATGTAGGTTGGCACTTGACTTTGGAATATCTTCATGTGAGATTCTGGTTGACTTCACTCGCAACTTCAACTTGTAGCAGGAAAATAATTGTCAGCCTCCTAAGATCTAAGTGATACCACTTAATTTTTTTTTTATATGTTTGAGACATTGGTGTTATTCTGCATGTCTTACCTTCTTTTTTCTTTGAGAGGACCTCTCATGAAGAGCAGAGAGGGGTGCATGACTATGCAAAGGAGAAAAAATTCCAGAACTTGTCTTATTCATACAGGCAGAGAGCCTGCCTAATTCAGAAGTGTTGCCATCACTTGTGAAATGGCTTGGAGCTAAAGAAGCGCAGCCCAACCTCTGGACAAAATCTGAGGATAGTGAAAAGGGATCACTTACTTCCTGAAAGCCAAAAATAGAGGGGAGTAAAAAGGAAATTTTGCATACCTCTGGACTCATCAGTGGCAATTGTGTGTTTCAAGAAACAAATTACAGTTTTGAATTCTTGCAATAAGTAGTTTTTAGAACTATGAAAAACAGTGTTTCAGTGAAATTTTTGTGGCTTTGCTGAAGGGCAGGTTGAACACATGATATAATTAGTTTAACTTCTTAGGCAAAAGTTTAAAATGGTTTAAAGTTTCGAGAAACTTGAAGGGTTAAAATATTTTGTGTGATGCAACTATTGGAGGCTTTCTGATTTCTGATCTGGTATTTCAAAGGAAATGCTACCCAGTGTAGGTGCAAAACATCACTTGAAGTTTAAGAATAGAAAAGAACAATTTTTACTTCATTTCTATGGTAACTGAAATGCGATCCAGTTTCATTGCATCTAGTACACATTCAAAGCAAGGCTTCTTAGATGGGTCTTCAGACTACTTCGTTCCTCTCAGACGTTTAACACACAGACCTGCATCTCTTCTGCTTCAGTTTCAAGATCAGTTTTGCTTTTCATGGTGTGAAGATTGCCTAGTATGTGCTTTGCAATCCAAATTCTGCAGCTTTTTGTTGAGGGAACAAACTAAGTAAAGCCATTAAGTGATGGCAGTTCATGTTCCACTTCCAGGATCCTTTTACAGGTCTTTTCCTCTCGTCTCATCTTTGTTGTGCTCCTTGTCACCCCTTGCTCTCTTAGTAAAAAGGGAAATGCTTTGGGACAAGGCAAAGGGGAAAAAAATACTTCAATACAGATTTTAAACTTCTTTGTCCATTGGTACCAAATGTTTCAGTAACTTGACCTAAACTATCAAGAAAGATAACAGTCAAGTTAGCTAATCATAATATGAACCTTCTTCTATTTCCCTCCTGCTAGGAAAAAAATCCACAAGGAATGCAGATACAGGACACAGGACTCATTGTAGTTAGGCTGACCAAGTTGGGGCATGTATTTGTTCTGTCAGAAACATCTTGAAAACAAAGCTTTAGGTGGTACAAATAATCGTGTGTGTGTTTATGTAGAAGTTCTTTGCACTAGAGTCATAAATATTCATATATTTTATAGATGACCTTTGTAGTCACATCGCATTACTACTCATTACTAGGTTGGTAGTGTGTAAATATATTCTAAGGGTAGTTATTTATGGTGTGGTATCAAGCAGTTTGAGGTATGGGTGAAGCCTAGTGGGATTAAATTTTGTTGATCCCTGTCAGCATTTTTTATTTCTTTTTAACACAAAGTATTTTATATGTCTTCCCCTCCTGAAAGTCATCGTGATTATCTCAGCTGATCAGCCACAGCTTGTGTGGCCGTGGAGAAGACAGGGGCCACTTCCCAAGCACAATGCTTTTAACTCCCAGAACACAACCAAAATCAGTCCTTCACCACAACAAATCAGTCACGCAAGAAGGCTTGTGAGCTGCACTAGGAGAGAGCATGGAAAGCTGAAGATGATAGAGGGAAATGAGTAGAACTGTACATTTAATTTCTTCCCAAGCAGGAAATGAATGTGCTGCTTCTCAGCTTCTTTCAAGTTAAATTTACTGAAGAATCAATCTTGTGTGTTAATTCTCACTGTTTATAAAACAGTGGTATTGTGTGTGTATTCTTACAGGCCCCAGAAAATACAACTACAAAACAAAATCCGGGCAAAGCTGATATTTATGGTGTCCTCTGCAAAAGCTTTTTAATCTTTCCAGGCATGTTCCCCTACTACTTTCTCACCTGTTACATTCCTTATAAAGAGGTGATTTTTTACAGTGCTCCCCATGTCCCTTTACACCCTCTAATTGGTCATTTACATTCTGGCTGAGGCTGTGTCTACAGGAACAGTACATTCTAGTAGGAGCAACTATGTAGGAGAGCAGAACAGTTGCTGTTGGGGAGCCATGATGTGCATTAGATGTCTTGTGATCTGCTCCAGCCTGGCTCACCCTTTTCATTGGTCTCAAGGTCTGCTAGCAATGGGAGGGAATCAGTTAGTCTTCCAGTTCAGCTTCATCCAAAAAAAAGTCTGATTTGTACGCTCCAAGATTAGTCTGAAATTAAAATTGAATCATGGTAAGTGGGAACTGTTAAAGTTGCTTCAAAAGCATTCTCAGGATGCAAGCTAAAACAGTAATGTAAATGCAAGCTGGGTGCTCCTGCAGAAAAAAAAAGGCAAATCAATTTTTGATTTGCTTTCACAGTGAACTGTTTTGTGGTCTTAATATAGCATAGCATTTATATACTGTTCCATAGCCCATGGAGCTCACGTCACTGGGCACATGTCAGGGGAAAACAGGCTGATGGCCTCTGATGAGGAACTCACTTAAGATAAGGGACATAGTCTGATGGCAGTGCAGTTTAACTAGTGGTTACTGGTTGACTAGCTGATGATTAGTGGAGAATCACTTACAGTCATTCACAAGATCCAGCACTCTGTTACTGGCATGCCAGTGATCTTAGCAACAAGTTAAGGAGTAAAATAAGTTGCGTGAAAAAAGTTTAATTGTCTGCAAAATTCATAAACAAGAAAAGAAAAATCTAAAGTGTTTGGGTTTGTCTACATCTTCTCTGCATCGAAACTCTACTAAAATGAAGATGGATCATGGATGTATTGTTTAGGTATATAAATTTGGCTGCTATTTTTTAAAAAGGGGGAGGGGGCAACTGCTGCAGACGTGAAACAATTTTGAGTGTTTTAATTAGAGCAGTATGTTTTCATACAGCTGTCTAGATCATCTTTCTGTGTCAACATCACAGCATATCACAGTACTAGGTGGTGGAAATGCAACTTTTTTTACAGCCGGACTATTTTATTTGATTGATTTTGTCAAGTTCATTGGAATTAGAGAATTCACTAGTAGTTTTAGCATAGATCAGATAATTGTATTTAGCTGTTTCTACAGAATTTTATGTGTTCCTCCTCATCCCAGCTATTCATAGCATGCAAGAAGGTACTGAAACCTACTGAAATCTGGTTTTTGTAATAGGGAAAAGGTGCAAGACAGGATTAAATGTGTTTTGTACTTGCTGGCTAAACCCTGTGATGTATTCTCGTAGTTGTGGGCTCTGATTCATAAAGATTTCATCTGTAGCTATTGGAATAGTAGCTACCCCACTTGAGGCATGTACCTTCGTGTCTTGAGTCTGTGTGGTTTTACAGTCTCATGGGCAATTAGAAATAGATGATTAAAAACGAGACTTAAGTGGACTTTAAGGTAATGGGAAGGTTTCACTTGAGCTCAAGTAGTTTGTTAGCTGTTAAACTCTACTTTGTACAGTATGCCTTAAACTGAGAGGCTGATACAGTGTTTTGTGGCTTTTTTTTTTCCCCAAGTACAGGCATTTTTCAGAGTATGGGCATACAGTGACTACACACTGCATGAATTGCTCTGTGTAAGCTCCCTAGCTCTGGCCTAAGAAATGAGGAGAGGCTTTTATTTTTTTCGTCCTTTAGATGCAACGCTCAGCTGGAGGCAGGCAACCAAAGCAGCTTCAATTAGAGAAGATCTTTACTGCCTCTAATGTTTTTGATTGCATGTTATTAGATTGCTGAAAACTGAAGCTGTGGCTCTGAAAATTGGGAAGCAGCGGTTAGGCAATTCTTGCTTTCTGTCGCACGGGATAGGAATCAGAAGAGTCCTTAAGCTGGCATTTTGTCTTACTACTCCGCTGCACCCCTTCAGCTCACAGTCAAGAATCATGCAGACTGGAATTTATCTTGAGTATGTGGGTTCAGAGTTCGGTAAAGATACGTCTGTGTCTAACCCTGATCAAACTCAAGGCACTGTTCTGGACATAGCCATGAAGTGTATTACAAATAGTGACATCAGGGCATGCCGAGCAGAAATTTCCTAAGTTAGTGGTTTCATAGACTATTCTAACATGCTTTGATCCTTAATTCTTGTTTTGAATGACTAAGCCTCAAATATGATCTGTCCCACCATGATTTAAATACAAATACAGGTAGAAGTTACTGTATGAAACATTGCAAATACCAGTTAATAAATGTGGAATTCAGTAAGGTTATTTACAAATGTTCTGTTGGCATAAATGTCAGGAGTGGTGTCCATGCTTGTCTGCTACACATCCTCTTAAGTAAAAACTACAGTAATACTAGTGTCTTGGGTTAACCTCAGAATTTGGTCTCTGTTTTTTGAGTCTTTTGAAAGATCTTATATGCAAATATAGGATACGCAATATCCTATAGATGGTTAAGTTCTACATTTATGGCACATATTGGTTTTGCCTTTTCAATGAATCTCAGATGTTTTCTTTGCCTTCCTTTCAGAAAAGACGACGGCGGATTGACCGAAGCATGATTGGGGAGCCGACAAACTTCGTTCACACAGCTCATGTAGGATCAGGAGACCTCTTCAGTGGAATGAATTCAGTAAGCATGAGTGGATGAACATAATTTCATACTAGACAGAATACAGGAACACTGTATATGTATATTGTAGCTGAAGCAATGAGTCTTTCCACTATAAGAATGAATCTGAGGAATGACCTGATAGCATTTTAATTCCAGGTCCTAAACACTTGCATACAAGAATATGGAATATAATTGTTTTAATTCCTGTATTTACTGATAAATCATTTTAGATGCTCTATAAATGATACAGAATACTTGTTAAATTAAAAAATCACTCTGATTACATGTATGATCCAAAATAGATGTATACTTGAAAATATACTCAGGTTTTATGTAGAAAACTCCAAGTGCATTATAGTTGACTAGATTTCTTCCCTTAAATGCCTCAAGCTGTTCTAAATATAATTTATGTAAAACTCTAACTTACCTCAGTTTATGGTGCACACAAATTTATTTTTGGGTGTTGTTGCTGAGCTTTTTGTATATTCTGTAGCCCTGTTTGCAGTGTGAATTATTTCCAGAGCAAGCAGTGTCACAAGTAAGGTTTTGTGGCTTCCTGTAGAAGATAGGAACAATAAATATTTTTATCTCTCTGAAAGTGAAAAACAGAGGCTAAGATAGATAATGAAAAAGAGCTTATGGAAATAGAGCTTCAAATACAGCTTCAAATTTCTGTGAAATGTCAATCTGTTTCTAAGGTCAATAATACAAAATATAGAAAATGGTTGTATGCATATTAAAAAATACTTCTTGACTTCAATAATCATCTTTAAAGGAAATCATATTTGGAGATTACAAATACTTGTTGAGAAAGAGCAAAAATCTCTGTTAGAGGTATCAGAGCTAAATAGAAATAGAATCAGAGCTAAAAAAGACAGTTTTAATGTAGGGAAGGGAGGTTGTTCATAGTTTCAACTAGTTTAAGTTGGTCTTATTGAGATCAGACAAAAACTTCAGTAACTCAGCGTGTAAAGGGGAAGGACAAAGCTAGAAAATTTGACATCAAAAAATACACTACATTTTCCCAGAAACAACATGGTAGTCTGGAAATTATTTGTACTGAAAGCTCTGTAAGCAAGTTAAATGGCTAGACACAGATTCAACTTGATAAAACCTAGTTAATGCCAGTTACTTATTTAATGTGATATAGTACATTAATATTTACAGCCAGTGTAAAGTGAAATAATAAACTGATAATAATGTGAGCAGCTTGTTTGATTTTTTTTTTTTTTTTTTGAAGTACAGCTTTTGCTTTTTAAATATTTGTTGTTTCTCCTGTGGGAAGCTTCCTCATTCTCACAGCTGAGCTGCCTCATGAGAGGTTTGCGTAGGTAGCCTGAAGCTTTATTTTTTTCACTTTCCGCCTGTTTGCCCTCACCTTTGTCTTGCATAATACCCAATTTATCTCCAGATAGCAGATAATCATTATTGTCTCTCTACATAAACTTTTTCATTTTGAATGCTTGTAAGTAGCTCTTTCTGTCTTTGTTGTTGGTGGTGTTGTTTGGATAACGTGCTGCATCAGTGACCAGAGAAATTCTTCTGATCCTAGATAGAAAGTGTATGTATGTAAAAAATAATCATTCCTGCTCCCCCTGCTTCAGAAGCTCAAGTCTCTACTTTTTCACACTGCGTATTTTCTGCCTCTTCTGTGGTGGTCTCCATGTTCATTTTTCGCAGTTTAAATTCTGGGATTATGGTGTTAACCTTCATATGTTTTTCTGCTGCATAATTTACTTTATAGTATGGACACTGTATTCCTTCAGGAACCTCTTAGTGCCTTCTTCTTCTAGATAGCTTAGGTGAATACCTGCAATTTAATTACTTTTTTCCATTTAAATTCGGTTCTTTGTTCACTTTGTATCTGCCCTGTGCCTTTTTTCATCAGCATTATTATTTGTATAAATCCTTACGATTCCAACTGAATAGTTTTCTGACTATTCAGAATATTTCTGGAATATTTTGCTTTTTTGTTTGCCTTCTCTGTAGAGTGCCTTTCTCCTTTGTCAAAGGTATACTTAAACAGCAGGAGCCCTCTATGCACTGTTTCTTTTTCATTCCCATCCCTTTTTTCCCTATTTTGCTTTCATAATCCATAGTGAAATCTCTTTCTTCTTCTTCTTTATATTCTTCAGTTTGGTCTTTGATTTCATGTATTTCTTGTAGTTTCCCATTGTTTTCTTTCTCAAGGTCTATCTTTCTTTCTCAAGGTCTGTCAAGGTCTATTTCTTAATTCTGAAAAGGAGGGAAAGAAAAGGAAATAAGGAAATTTAATGAGATAAATAAGCAGCACAACAGTTGACATGATCCTTAATGGGTACAATCCTCTTTCCCTTCCAAAATGTTTAAAATCTTTTAAGTCACATCTAAATTAGACATAAGAGAGAAGAACCTTGCTGTTACGTATCATCAAAGAAAGGCCTTTTTGGGAAAGAAGAAAAAACTGCATTTCATAGTGCTTGTTCTTGTTGCTCAAACGGCCTCAGAAGGATGGTGCTTCAGGAGGAAGCCTACAAATGTTAGACCTTTTTTGCTCAGCGATTTTAACATTGTATGTCTCCTACAAAGTTTTCATATGCAAAATAGCCACTGAACTGTTAATGCAGACCAGTTTCATTTGTTGAATTCTGTTTTAAGGGCAACAGTCTCTGTGTTTGAGCCTGATACTTCCTTATGCAGTAACACAAACACTTACATGTGTGACTCATGACCCGGGGAAATTATTCTAACCTTTAAAAAACTCCCAAAAATTTACACCTTAACCTTGCAATTTTTGTTGATTTGCTGCTCTCCAGAATTATCAAGTCTTGCGAGCAAGTTGTCAGGCTGAAAGGTGATGTGGCCTGGAGGTTTTCATAGTTCCTTTTCACTGGAGTAAGAGTTCATTCAGATAAAATTAACAGCATCCTATAGTCACTCTTCTGAATGCATTTACATGTATATTAATTATTTTCTGAGGAAAAAAGTATTGAATTCAAACTTCGTTTTTTTCAGTTGGCAACAAAAGATGCTTGGTAAAGAAGATGAGCAGCTTGGTAAAATGTGGAAGTTCTTAAATACGTCCCCGTGCACTTCTGCACACTCTTTTACTGAGCTTGTAGTCTTTGATGTCAGATGCACTACAAAATTGGCTCTGAACACTTTTCCCTGGAGAAAAATGAGATTATAATATTGCTTTGCTGTGGCTATATCACTTACTTCAGCAAAAGGCCAAAAGTATAAAATGGTTTTACATTGCACTGCTTAAATAAATAAAAACAATCTTTTGCATAGCCTTCTAAATGCCATATTGCTGAAGATAAAGATCAAAACAACGGGCTCTTTTGTCACATAAGTTTGAAAAACTGTGTGGAAGAATGAGTTTGCTGATTCATTTTGTACGTGTGCATGTGTTTTGCTTGCTGGCGAAAAAAAGTGTACTTCTTTTTCCTTTGTAGACAGGGAAAATATCATGCAAGCTGCTTGGAAATATTTCTCCTGTGCTGTTTTAATACAGCTTTCCAGTGATGTTTTTAGGTCTCTGTGGAGGAGGAGCGTAGATGAAATAATTGCAAGTGGTGCCCTGCAGGCATAGCCTTGAATGAATGTTATTTTCCGCTCATTGTGTAGTTGTTATGTATGCTCTGGGATGCAGAGAAAAAAAGGGCCAAACCTTTAAGATTCGAGTTGTCTTCCTGCAGGCACTTGGACATGATTATTTTGACTCATGCAACACAAGCAGGAAAGAGCTATGGGCTCCTTTTCTTTTTGGTGATAGAGGCAGTGAAAGTCATAGCAGGATGTGCATGTCTTGGAAATGGGGGGCACAAAGCATGTGTCTTTATGTATTTATTTGCATGAGGCTAAAAATACCATCAAATCAGCTATGTTCAGGGAAGTTGAGAATTACTATGGTTTGAACAACAAATGCCCTCCATTTAAAGGAACAGTGTCAATTAAGGAAAGCATTGTATGTTGTTACATAAATAGATAAATCAAAAACATTCCACAAACCAAAAGGTTCTTTTTGATTTAGAAAATCCTAGTTTAGCCCTGTTTTAATGATCTGAAATTAGACATACCGATATTTGTAAGTTGTCTATTATACTTTTAACATAATGATGTTAACTTCTCTGGTGTATCATACTTGCCAAAGAACATTTTCCATATAACAAGAATTTTATATTTATAACAATAAATTATAGTTTATCAGGTGGAGTCCATGCCAGTAAGAGACTTGATTTTTTTTTTGTTTTTGATTAATCAAGTGGGTCAGTGAAACCCTGAATCAGCCAGGTTTTTTTGGGAGAGAGGAAAAACTTCTGCCTCAGCACCAGTTCTTCCATCTCTTCCACTGCGCTACATGCCAAAGTTACATTTCAGCAAGCCTTTGGTGCATATGTCCTCATGCAGAAGTAATGTAGCTTTACTGGTAATAAAGGAGCACTTGAAAACTAAACCTAGAAAAGAAATAAAATTAGAAGCAAGAAGATGTCGTAGCTCACTGTCTTTCTTCTTTCCTCTCCCCTCCTTTTTCTTTCTATGTCCAGGTCAGCTCAATTCAGAATCAGATGCAATCCAAGGGAGGTTATGGAGGTGGCATGTCTGCAAATGTTCAAATGCAGCTCGTAGATACAAAGGCAGGATAACCTTGGGGATACCTTTCCTGTGAGTATTGTGCTCTACTTTTTAGGCACTGTTAGAACAGTAGGAAGAACAATCGTACTGCTTCATAATTACCTCCCTATAAAAACCTGTGTCTTTATGATGACCAATTTAAAACTTCCGAGTAAAAAGTTAGATATCTTGTAAGAATGTTAATTTTTCACAGAATGGACAGGAGATTGTTCTGACTCTATCAGTCTGTCCTTAAGTATGTTTTAACCAAGATGATATTGTAGACTGATCTTTGCAGGTGAAGTTAGTTGTAAAACAAATCTCAGAAGAATTTTGTGATGTGATTATGATACCATTTGCAGTGCTTCCATAAGATGTATGGTGTTAAGTCAATGTACAGCAGTATTACAGCTGGAAACCGGTCACTCAGAATGCTCAAAACTTGGTTTAATGCGTGTTTTCTGTCTTTTAGGTTTATGTGAGTTCCTGTATCTTCTTTCCCGTGTCCTCCCTTTTGCCTTGGTGACTGCTTTCTGTGCTCATGACAAGAGAAGTGATGGCTCATTGTTCACCCTTTGTGATTAGTCCAGTGAAAAGTTGCTGTTCTGCTCTGGTGATGCCATTTATCAGATTGGTCCGACTGTGCCTTTTAGTGGCATGCACGCATTGGCCTCTACCAGTATCATGGATGTAGATTACATGTTTAGGATTGGTTGTCACTTTTTAGTTGTGTTAAGGCAAATTAAAGCACCAACCTTAGCTTTCCTCATTCCTCAGAAATACTAATGCACAACATCCTGTTGCTTTTTAGTCTTTTAATCTTTTCTCCACTCAAATAGTTTAGAAATGAATGAGTTTCCACTAATGTCTTCAATCACCTAATGTTCATTCATTTTTGAAAGGTCTGAGACCTGCAAGCACAAATAATTATTTCATACAAAATCAACAGAGTAGATGACCGCATGCTTTGTGAGGTTGCTTTGTATGGTGGCCTGCTTGGTGCTAAAAGAAAAAAAAAATTGCTTACTGCAGATGTGAAAAATTTTGCTGTGGCACCAAGTCATGCCTGTTTCTGAAAAAGGACTTATAACTTAGCTGCTTCAGAGTTATGTCTTTATTTTAGTTTTTACGCAATTGGTCTTGAAATAATAAAGAGAGAGCTTGCATTCATAAGGCATTTGTTGTAAATGTTCAGTATATTTATTTTGAAAGAGCTGACCTTCAGACTGTAAAGCAGTGTAGTACCGTATCTAAGTGTTGTGGAATCGCTTTAGTCTATTTAACAGAAGAGCAACATGTTTGGCTGCTTCTTTTTCTTTTTACAATTTTTCTTAATTTTAACCTGTACCGGTCATTTCCAGTAGCAGCATGTCAGACTGCCTGCAATATTGGCTGAAAAGTTTAGTAGACCTTTCTAAGTAGTTGGCAGTTTCTGTGTACTAAATATTTAGGGGCCATGGAAGTTGCTAAGAGCTACATACTAATCTGGCAGAACAGGTGCCAATCAAAACAACATACAGGGTGACTTTTTACTAAGTCAGTAAAATGCCTTTTGCTCAGGTTCCAAAGCATGTTTCTTTCACATGTTGTGAAACTGCATTTTAATATTGCACTGTTTTCAGATTATCTCTGTAAATGGTCCCTTTTTTTGCTCCTTGCTGGTGGTTTTAGAGAAGTCAATTATTTGAGGCCTGGTTACATTAAATTTTTATGTGATAAAAAACCCCAAACCATCCATACAAATATGGCATAACTGAGCCTAATCAAATTCATTTTTATATGCAAAGACGCATGTAGACTGTTGTCATAAATGATCCTTTATTCTATTTCTATCCTTTCCCTGATTTCACATTGCAACAGCTGTCTGGTTGACTTAAATATGTATGAACCTACCTAATCTTCTCTCTCTGTTTGTAAGCAACACATAAAATACACAGCCATGGAGGTAGTTCACCTTCCCTAGGTTGTATTTTAGTGGTAGATGTCACTTACCTGGTTGAATAGTTCAAATTAGGTTGAATAGTATTCACTGATAAAGATACTGATTCCTGATGAGATGTTCAATTGTCTGGATGCATAAACACATGGCGGTGCAGTGATATACTTTTTTTAGGGGATAGCATTTCCAATGCCACTTTAACAATGACTCTTAAATATACTACAAAACTATTACAAAATTATTTGATCTTTGTTATTGGTAATAGCAGCTTAAATTTGCTTGCCAAACCTATCTTGCACTTGCCAAAATGTTTTCAGCTCAATAGCCAGGAAAAAAAAATTGACATATTTTTATAACAGACATACTTTTTTTGTACATTGTGTTCATTCTTGAATAAAGTCAGTTCAGTGTTGGCTTGTAGATATTAAAAGGAAAGTATTGACTTTGATTCAATAAATGTTTTCTTTCAGTTGGTGGCCTACCCTTTTTTTTTTCCGTAACTTGTATTTGCATTAGAAAAACAGCATCTTACAGACAAACTTGTGGTGAAAAGAGTAACCTATTAGTGTCAATAAATAATTTGCAGGCTTGAGTTTTTACATGTCATTTGACCCTTTTGTTGCAAAATGGAGTAGAACATAATTTTATCAGTATTATTGTTGCATTGATTTAACATGCATGCCAGGGGCTTCTGCAAGGAAGGGAGAGTTTCTTAAAAAATACTTCAGAAATCTTTTCTTTTGACTGCAACTCATATGCGTGTACCTTTCCTGATTGTGATGCAGATTTACTATGGTGATCAGTAGAAGACTTATCACCATAATATGCTCATCTGCATTAAAAGTACCTGCAAGGCACAATATTGCCTACTCTGTATTTGGCTCAATTCATTTTTATATTTGACACTCTCAAAGTTTATTTCTTAAGCACTAATTTACTACATTAAATTTCATGCCAAATTCTTCTAAAGACTGTTAATGAATTCTTTAGCTCATGCCAAGGCCATTAAATTGCCAGTGAGGAAAAAAGGCAGCTAGAGAGAAATTAGGTTCTAAAGGAAAATAAAGATGGAGATAAATCCATGAGATACC
Organism: Corvus moneduloides; assembly: GCF_009650955.1. Lineage (NCBI taxonomy): Eukaryota > Metazoa > Chordata > Aves > Passeriformes > Corvidae > Corvus > Corvus moneduloides. Next base: position 33,785,845 of record NC_045511.1, read on the forward strand.
AATCAACCAAAGGGTTCTTTTTTTAAATGCTGAGGTTATAGAAACTTAAAACTGTCTGCCAAGGTATGTCCTGAAGACAAGATGTTCCACTGTAAGTGCATGACTGACATTAAAGCTTATTAAAAATTGTGTGCTAGTTCTGCCAGTGATTAGTAGGATTACTTCAAAGGCATACCAGTGAAGCTGATTTCGACTGGTCGTATCTATTTACCCTTACAGTCTGTACTAGCACTGACACTGATTTGGCTGCTAAGCTGACTATTGGATAGTGACCTATAGTAAAGGTTGGGGATTTATGACCAAATTGGTTAGTTTCAACCTGGATCAGTTTCTTAATGCTTATTCAGAGTAAGCGTGGGGAGTGAGTGTCATGGGATCAGGGATAATCTGTTGTGGGGAACACTGATAGCTTAACCTGGCTATAGAAAAGCTTTCTGAATTTTAAAAAAACCACCCAAAACAACAACCAAACAAACACAAGAAACAACAACCAAACAAACACAACAACATCAAACAAACAAGAAACAAAGCAAAAAGTAATTAAAAAAAACCCCAAGAAAACAAAAAAAAAACCAAAACAAAACCATAAACAAAAAAAGGAAAAAAAAACCCAACAAAACCAAAAAAACCACCAAAACAAAACCATAAACAAAAAAAACCAAACAAAACCAAAATGAAAACCCACCCAAAACAGAACATTCAGCCTTTGCAGCTGTGAATACATCTACTGGAATATCTACTGTAAAGACTAACTCTGCATTTTGGGAGCTCTTTTTCCATGTTTTGTGCTCACCAGTTTTGTGCAGAGTATTCTGTTTGGTTTGGGGGGTGCAGGGTATACTGAACATGTTGCCAGAAGATCAACCACATCATCACCAAGAGTCAGCCATCCTCATGCAGTATGATTTATTTCTGCTGCCAGTGATAATTCCATCTATCAGCACTGCACAAGAAATAATTTTCTACCTTCACAGAGGCCAAGAGAAATTATAAGTTCAGATTTCAAGCAAGTTTTCTATTGAGCCTGGAAAACTCAAAGGGCTGGGTGAGTTGGCAATGAATTGTTGAATACCAAACTTGCTTACTTAAATATGATGCAGAATGATATAACCCCATTTATGAATAACTAAGTCATGCAAAAGTAGCATTTATTTGTAGCTACTTAAACATTTGTGTGAGCTTCTTACGGCATTCATTGTCTATAGACAAGTTTATGGTCTGTTGGAGGTGTGTTTCAAGAAATTTGATGATGTGTTTTTATATACAAGATAGTAACAAAACCTATTAGCAGAAAATAAAAGTAGAGCAGTATGTTTGGTTTTTCAGTTCCTTCAAGTGAAGTGAACATTACTTTTGTACTGGGCTTGCTATATAAGACACTTCTGTATGCCATACAGGCACAAAGCAGGGCTGGAGATCAGGTAGGTAACACTGAAATTAGCTTACTCTGATTTTCCAACAGGTCGAGAAGGTGTTGGTATTTGTAAGGATCATGGTAAGCTTTGTTAGTCCAGCAAGTGACTTGAGGGTAGGAGCTGTTTTACCATCAAACAGTGAGACACCTGCTGTGGATACCTGTCTCATTTCCTCAAAGTGCTAAGCAGTAAGAAAGCTTTATATACTGATGTCAGCATTCCAGGAGTGCACATCATCTACCAGTGCTCTGGATGTCAGGAGTCCTGGGCATATCCCTGTTTCCCAGGAATACGCTTCGTTTCACCCATACTATGCCTTCAGTGCCAGGAAGGGGTTGTTGGCTTTCAGTTTTTAAAATCTCTCACTATTACATCAGCTTTTGTAGCTCCCAGTTGATTTGAAATAATCTGCCAGGAAAAATAAACACATATCAAATTTGTGTCTTTCCTGGTGGGAGACTCCAGGTGAATGACTCCTGTTGACAGAGCAGTGGTGTGAGAGGAACCCTCATGCACCACACAGGAGCCTGGATTTATCTTTTGCACCTGCTGTCACTCACTGTGATCCCTCATCCCATGTGTGAGGTTGGCTGTTGTTGTGCAAGGCCAGTTCTTAAAACATCGCCTCAAGGAGGAAAATGACTACTACATGGAATTGATTTTGAAGTCCCCAGCTTTCTTGAAATGTGGCAACTCTAGGGAAATGGCTGTTCTGAAACAGTTTTTCTTGGGAAATCATCTTTGCACTATCAGTAAAACTTTCAAAGAACCATACGCCTGGGAAAAGAGTACTGTTTCCAAGTGGTTGATGCTAATGGACATTTTGGCATTCCACAGATTTTTCCACTTGTCAGAATTCCACCTTCTGGAACAGTAAAAATAATCTCATGTATGGTATATGCATTAAGCAGTAGAGTAATGCATTCATACGGGGGCATTGTGCAGCATTTCGTTTCACGTTTATAAAGGAGAAAAACATTTCCAAAGGTGGAAATAAGGAATCAAAAATCACATTTCAGTAAGCAGCATTGGGTTTGGAGGAGTGGAGGACTGTGGGGAGGATAGACGTAAATGATGGGTGAGTGAAAAGAAAAAAGAGTAAGTGGGGGAGAAGGGTAAACTTTGATAGATGACCAACACTGTATGTATGCCCCATGGTATTCTTTTCAAGAAGGGGCTATTGGCAACAGCCGCAAAAACCAGAGCCCAGTGCAGCAAGGTTTGTTCATTTTTCAGTGTTTTAGGTAGTAGGTTCCAAGACAATTACTCTTTCTGTAAGTTGCAACACATTTGGTTTTCAGCTGGCATAATCAGGATCTGTCATGATAGGCAATAGGAGCAGCCCAGGGCAACAGGACTGCATGGTGAACAGATCTGGGAAATGACACTCTATCTGACAATTTTTAAAGTCTGTAGTAAATGTAAACTGTTTTTCTTACTGTGAACATACATAGGATGGTGAATGGATGCCCATCCAGCTTCACATTCCTTTAAAAACTTAATTATTCAGAAGTCTGTTTCCAAACTCATTTGCTGGTGCTGGACAAAATCAAGACGATACTTGGACCTACTGCTGTAGATTCAAGTCCCACTATTTCGTTTTGTTTACTATAATCACCCACTTCTATCTGCTTACACCTCTCTGCAACTGCACAGATGCTGTTTGCCTCAGAGACTGCAAAAATGCACCCGGCCCAGTCCATGGAAAGGAATTAAATTGCCGTGCCATGATTTGGTTTAAGAGCTTCCTTGCTCATTCTCTGAATCACAACCAGAGCAGTGGAAATGCACGATAGAGGGAAACACTGTGGCTAAAACAATGCCTATGTAAAACCTTGAACCATGAAGTTATATGAAGATGACTGCTTACTAAAACAATTTGAAGTAGGATTTTCAGGCTCTTAAAACACACTTGCATAGTCTCATAGAGCAAAATTAAACTTTCTGACCTATGTAGATGAAATGGCCTGTACTGTCCCCAGCGTATGTGCTATAAGTACACATATTCTCTAAGAGTGCCTAGCAATTTCTGAGAGCACAAGGCACTTCTCAGCTGCTGTGTGAGAGTCCTCCTTTTTGGAGCAGCACTTGAAACATCCATCCCACAGCAATGTGGAGGCCAGTGCAGCACTCACAGAACAGACATGGTATCCCAAGCCAAAGTGCCAAAGCCATTGGGCACAAGGGACTTGCAGCTATTTTTGTCAGTGCTTGCAGCAGGTAAAGCCTGATGTCAGTGTTGCGCCCCCAGCTCAGTGGGCCCACGGGGTCTGCCAACATGTGCCACCACAGCAGCTCCCCTGCTTGAGGGGCAGCTGAGGCAGCCCCACACACTGAGGCATTTGCATCATATTCCTGGGCAACACTGCTGTCTTCCCAAGTGCAAATGTGCACAGTACTGCACTAAATTAAGAAAATCCTTTTGAAGTCAGATTTTCTAAGTAAGTGCACTTGGTTAACTCTGTGTAAAGAAAGTCAGGTCTTCCTGCTCCCTGCCCCCATATAGCAGGGTTATGCCAGCACAGTCAGCTAATGGAAGGGCGACTGGAGCTGGTTATTATCAATACAATAATCAGAGCCATCACTGCTTGGAAAACGGTGATCAAGTATGTGCAGCTGCTCATTTGGATAGCTTTCTCACTGAGGAAAGCTATCCATACCCATGATGAAAAGTTCTCCACGGAGCAGACATGCCTTCTAAATTTAAGCTTCCCTGTAAGTAAGAAATTTCCATAGTCCTGTCCAGCAAACCATGCCACATGGCCCATAACCTTCTCCTACCCTGCCCCATTATCTGCAATATTGATGTTCACATTACAATATGTTTAAAAAGTTGTAGTAAATGTTTAGGTAATTAGAAAGTGAGCACTGGCCTCCGTGGGTGGGCAATTGCTTCAGATTCCCTATAGTCTCATGGTAAAGCCAGTTTTCACAGCACGCTGGACTATTTCCCAATTGAGAAATCTGCAGTCCAATCCCCTGGCCATGAATGAACCTGCAAATGGTTCATTTGAATGGCCTTTTCTAATCAGGACAGGAAGATCCAGAATCAGGGGGCTGCAAAAGTTTAGAGGATTTTACAGAGCTAAGAATACTTTTCCATGGTTCAGGATTTCAGTGCTTTGCTTTTTCCTCTGTACAACCTTTTGCCCAAATTTCAAGTACACCACATCATCTGCATTTTATCCCTTTGCTCTGTACTAGTTAAGGTTTTGGGGCTTCTGGGAACTATTTCTAAAGACTTTGTACTACTGCTGTTTCTTGTTTCACACCTGAGGAATATATGAATTCTCCCACCACAAATGGCATCTGGGCCATATCTCAGTGGATTATCAGGAATACGCAGCAGGATCTAATGAATTTTAGTGAGACTTGACATAGCAAACATACACTGCCCCTAAACATGTACAGTGCTCCCTAAAGCAGTAGCACCAGCAGTGTTTTGAAATTTGTATAGGGGTTAACACCCTCTAAAGGGTAACAGCAGTGACATGTTTGCTTTTGTAACATAGCATCAAAGGATTGACATCCCATGCCTTATCCTCACTTCACTCAATGATACTTATTGAAAGGTTATTTCAGAGCTTCCTAGTTAGATGCATAAGCACACATGGTATAATAAACACTTTGAAAAACTAATTTGTTTTTTCTTAATAATTACATAAAATTTCCCATAAACTAATTGCCTTGTTCCTCACCTATGTTCTGCAGTCAGAAAGATAAGACTGCTGCAGAAGCAGCAGGGTAACGAGAGAGTTCTCTGCCACTTCAAGCAATTACCACGACATAAGAAAAAATAGATACCCTGAGAAAAGTAAAAAGGGTCACAGCATTCTTGTCAAAAAGCCTCATTTGTTTTAATAAAAATATTTATTTGAACAAGGACTGCAGGAACTAAGCCGGGGTAGGACGACTTGTCTTACCAGAGGTCACTGCAACTTACTTTTACTTTGTTCATTTATGTCAGTAAGAACACTTAAAGTCATCTGGTGCAAAGAGAAAGGTACTTCCACTTCTAATACAGCATCAGATACAACTTTTAGTGACATCTATCACAGTTTTTCTTTTTTTTGGGACACAGGGACAATATCTGTCCTGTGCCAAGCTTCTGCAGAGACAGTCCTATTACCAGCATCTTGGCACAATGGACAAACTCCAGAAGACAGGAGGTAAGTCTTTGGAACTTACACAGATAGATGGGATAATTCTTTTTCCTCTGGTTCCTATAACCAACACCTCCAGAGAGAGAGGGGAAGAAGAGCAGAAGGGTGGCTGTCACAGTTATGACTGCTGTAACTGAGAGCTCTGTCCACAACGGCTGCTCATCTGGCATTTTGCTCAAACACAGTGTCACAGTATATCACCAGCTCTTTGCAAGAGGCAGAGCTCTCTGGCTGTGCAACTTTGCGTGGTTTTGACAAATATTTCTGACTCCATGCCTGCATATGATCGTCAGAGAAGTTGTTTACAACACTAAGACATCCCCTTAGCCCCAATGACACAACACTGTCACTGATGTAATACCATCTTCAGCTCTTATCTCTGAGAACAGAGGTGTGAAAAACATACCACCTGTTCCCCTTACAGACAGAGTGATTAATTCAGGAATGCTACTGTGAACATGGCACATGTCCTCCTCAGAGCTAAATGCTTCAGGGCTTGCCATTTTGCTCTGGTGGTTAAATGCAAAATCAATATTGATTTTGATTGTTAGATTCTTTAATCAGCAAGTGGGTTTGATGTTTGCATTTGTGTGTTATGGGAAGCAACAGAAAAATCCTAGCCTGCCTGGAGGTGAAAGTGCACTAAAAGATGTGTGCTGCAGAATCAGCAGTTCTCTGAAAAGCCAGACCCACAGTGAGGCTGTCCAGCTGCTTTGAGGCTGAGCACAGGTCTCAAAATAAAAGCTGACAAATGCAAGCCAGCCTTGGCAGTTCTTGAGAGTGAGAAAAGGAAAATTCAGTGGCTACTGAACTTAAAGGTTCCACTTGCTTTGGTCAGGTAAAACTGCTAGAGGAAAATGGGAAAAGTCTTTGGAGTGATCCCATACCTGGTCCCTGAAGGAAGGAACCCTTTTGGGACAGACACCTGGTCCTTTTGGACTGACAGATGGCAATGTGGAAAGTCTCAGATGACATGACTGTCAGCATCAGGACTCAAGGAAGATGATAGGCTAAGTGACATTAATGTCTTCTATCTCACAGAAAACTGGAAACTGACCTTCAACTGCAGCAGCCACCTTCAGGAGGAGCAGTGATGAGTTTGATGCAGAAGTGACTAAGGTGAATGACACAGTGGTGCCTGCTGATGAACTGAAATATTTTGTTTGTCGCAACTGACTGGTTTGCAATTCTGATTTCCCTATCAAGTTTTCTTCCCTTGCCATGTAATCTGAGGAATCGTAACTCTGAAGAAAAGTTATATTGTCCAGCTCCACTCCCTCTGCTCTTGACCCTTGTGTCAGTTTGCCAGCTATGGTGCGTTGATACCAGGTGCCCACTAAAGCTGCTCTATCCCTCCCTTCCTCACCTGGGCAGTGGAAAGAAAATAAAAAGTTCATGGATCAAGAGAAGGTCAAGGAAGACTCATCAGCAATTACTATCACAGGCAAAACAGGCTCAATTTGTGGAAATCAGTTTAATTTAGCTAAGTCTTTTTCCCAGGCTTAGGTTCACTCCCAAATTCTCCATCTCCTCCCCTGCACTGGCATAGGGGGACAGGGAATGGGGTTAGTTTATCACGTATCTCTGCTGCTCCCTCCTCCTCAGCGAGATGAATTCTCACAGTCTTCTGCTCCAGTGTGTGGTCCCTCCCACAAGAGACAGTCTTCTGTGAACTTCTACAACATTGTCCTTCTCACAGGCTGCAGCTCTTCACAAACTGCTCCTGCTTGAATCCCTTCCAGAGGGTGCAGTCCTTCAGGAGCAGACTGCTTCAGCATGGTCCCCATGGGGCCACAGGTCCTGACAAGACCCTGCTTCTGTATGGGCTTTCCAGAGGGTTACAGCATCCTTCTGGCCAATCCACCTGCTCTGGCATGGCATCTTCCACAAGCTGCAGGTGGATACCTGCTCTACTGTGGACCTCCTCAAGGGGGACAGCCTGCAGGGCAACAGCCTGCCTCAACATAATCTTCACCACAGGCAGAAGAATCTCTGCTCTGGTGCCTGCAGCACCTCATTCTCCTCCTTCTTCACTGACCTTGCTGTCTTCACAGTTCTTTCACTCACATATTTTGACTCCTCTCTCCCAGTTGCTGCTGTGCAGTGGGGTTTTTTACTCTTTCTTAATTATGCTGTCAGAGTTGCTACCACTGTTCCTGACAGACTCAGCTTTGGCCAGCAGCAGGTACACCTGGAACTGGCACTGTCTATTGGGAGCAGCTTCTGGCATCACCTCACAGAGGCCATCCCCACAGTCCTCCCTGCTATCAAAACCTTGCTGCATAAACCCAACAAAACAGAGAAGTACACCCCTGGTGTTAAGCTCTCCTTTATACCTGAGAGCTTATTTGAAAAATGTGGTGGACAGACATTATCCTCTTTTGGACAAGGTGAACTGGTGAGTGCTAAGCTTCCTTTTCTACAAAACACTGCATAGAACAGGGGATGTAAGACATCTACCAACATGCATATTAACAGCTGACCTACCTGTGAGAGTATAATAGTGATTTTAACTGGTGCCGAACCTCAAGGGTTCAGAGGTCCTCTGGCATTCTGCAAGTGGTGATGGGACCATGTAAGTCTCTGTGGTGTGCTGCTGCTCTTGGTCCTCGACATGTGTCTCTGCATGAAGGCACCACAAACAGGTGAGAAACACCCTGATGTGATTGGTATATAGGTTTCTCATTCCAAGACAATAATAGAAACACATGAATCAAGACAAAAATAATAAAACCCCATATGCTTTTTCTTCCCCCTTGACTTTGTTTTCTTGCTATTGCAGAACACTCTGCAGCTCCAGGGAGACCTGCAAGGCAACCCCATTTATCACTGAGCATTTGGTTGTCTGTCTTAGAGCAGTCTAAAGTCCTGAAAAATCATATAAATTAAGAAGAACTCCAGTGTAACATTGCTTATCCACTAGATACCAAGCACTTGATAATTTTTGCTACAAATCAGCTTACAGTGGGTGGTTCAGTGGAGCTGAATGAGGCCAGAATTCCTGCCATGCACCCATCTGCACTGTGAGCCCCTCTTCCTTTGGGTTGTGCCCTTCGGCAGAGCAGGCAGAGTTTAGCACCTGCTGTGTTTAGCTCTGTGATGACCCTCATGGAACCTTCAGCTCAAAGGAGAGGCAAAAAAGGCAGCAAAACCCAAGTTCCTTTCTAAAGGGTAAAACAGAGTTGCTTTTTTGACACAGTGCCATATGTTCCATACTACTGTCTGCTCTAATATTTTGCTTGAGCTAAAGCTGAAAAGCCTAACTGGCAGTGCCAATGACTGACTGCTGGCAGCCCTACCTCCTGTTGCACTCTGTCTCCTCACTTCTAGCTGTGAGGCTTGCTCTCTGGCATTTTAGCACCAGTTCCACCCAGAGACCTACCCATTTCCCACCAGACACACTGAAGAGAAACGTTTTACTGCCCTAAGACATTTACCACCTCAGAAACACAAAGGCTTCTCTGCATGTCCCTTAAGACTGTTCCAAATCTTTGAGGACCAAACCAAAGAAGTAACTAGAGACTGTGCTTTTTCCTCCCTCCCCCACAGCAGGAGACTAACAAGTTCTAATAAATATGTGCACGACCAATAAAAAAGTTACCCATTTTTTGCTGCATTTGGCTCTCAGAAGTATGTCCTAGTTAGCACAAAAATATGGATGAGGCAGAAGAAAATGCATTATTCAGACTATGATACTATCATTTTCCAACAAGCCTGGCTGAATTCTTGATGTCTTGTCTCTTCTTAGACCTGGGAAGCAGCTGACCTGGAAAGCACTGTTGAAGCCACTGTTGGTTTTTGACATCTTTCATCTCTATTACTTCCCTATAGATAAATTCAAAGAACTGTTGTGTGTAACCACCTTTATTCTGTCTAGGTGGAATAAAGGCAATTCTGAATTAAATAGGAAATAAACTGGTTTTGGAACATGCTGTACAAGAAGAGTGTACACAGGACAAAACAGTACATGCATGTACAGAACCAGCATGCCTGGTTCACAGGTCATGATACAGCCTAGTATTGGTTTTCAAAGCTTCATTGGCTCTAAGATGCTTGTGAGAAAGGTTAGATGAGATGTTATTAAATGGGAAGAGAGCACGACTAGCCTTCCAGCCTTATCTCAGGTCTTCCTGCAGTGCTTTGTTCTCATATCCCACTCCATCTTTCTTGTCCCAAAGCTGATCCTAAGAAGTGTAGGATATACAGGACCAAGGTGCTTGAACAGCTCAAAGTGTAAGGAGGGAGCACCACAGAGCACATCATACCCACAGTAATCCCAAGGGCCTCATGCTGCTCTGATACTGCCATTCCCCTTGGGAAGGCTCCAGTCTCTCTCCACTTGGGAGTGGCAGAGCAAATGAGTGTTTCCCACTTGGTCCCTGCATTTACTTTGCTTTGAAATGCTGCTTCATGAGGACAAGCTGGTTTCTAGCACCACATGTAGAAGTTCCCTACCGACACCAGGAAAAGAAAGTTCTCCATCCTGGGAATATACACTTTGTGCAACAGCAAAGCTCATACACATGCTTCTCCAAATCGTCACTTAGAATAAGAAACCAGCTCTGCAGACACATGAAGTATTTTGAGGGCAGATGTGAAAGGTGCCTGGGCAATCTACAGGGCATTGTTCCAATTCTTGATGAAGCCATTTATACTGAGGATATGCTGCTCAGCTACGAAGGGAATAGCTGCTCTGTGCCTCACACAGCTCTGCTGTCTTGTCTGTTCCCTGCACACTGAAAATGGTGGCAGTGTGACTGCTGGGTGCAATTGTGTGCTATCAATCTACACATCACCCAGTTTTCCCCTTCCTTCACTCCATGTGTCTGCACACCTTGTACTGTTAGAAGGTGTCAGGTACATTTATCACACAGATAAGGCCTCTGCTCCCTGCAGTAAAGAAAAAATAAAGTTAGCACTCTGTAAAATAATAACCAGAGCAAGGTACGCTGCACATATAGGACATTAAAATTGTAACACATGCATTTAATTTGTCTATGATTTATCTATATTTATCTATAAAACCCATTTTCTTGTACCAGTGTAATACTGTCCCTGCTCGGCTCCGTGGGGTCCCATGTGCACCCACAGAAGCACGGATGGGTTCAGTACTATAGTCGGTAGCAAAGAGTCGAGAAGGGCGTTTGCGTGTGTTCTGGCCGGAGCATTTATTCCTGCTACACTGTCGAAGGGTGCAGCAGCAAATATGAACATGATCCCAAAGCTCACAATTTTATCCGGGGCCGGGGAAAAGGCAGGACTAGGGAACAGGGACCAATGGGGAACTCTCGGGGAGTGATGAGGGGTAGAGGCCAACAGCCAACCGGGGAATCCAAACTGGGATAGATTAACAGAACAGAACAAGCATCCTGGGAGAAGGTTTTTTGGTCGCCCTAACATAAGTGGTTCTTGTGTTACTAGGGTCTTGTCTTACTGAAAACTCTCTGTCCCTTGTAATGTATGTTCACCAGCCACCACATCAGTCTGTAGCATGAAAATCGTCAAGATATCTGTGCAGCAACTGGTTTCTCTGCCAACCTCCTTCTTGCTCCCACACTCCTCATACACTGATAAAATAAGTTCAATCTTCCCCTCAAGCTGCATTGAACAAAATGTGACTGAAGACGCTTGAAAAAAAGCACCAGAACAGGAGTGTTTTTAAAGTTCTGTTGTAGTCTGAATGGGAGCTCTGAGCTTGCCATCAGCAGTGTCGGAAAGAGCCACTTTCTCAAGTCCCCTCTCCTCACAGGTATGACCCTGTGGCCAAAGATCTGGCTAGCCTGCTACTGCTGTCATCTTATGCTCTTTATGCCTTGTCTCCATGCTCTGATAGTTCCCTTACTTTTTTCCTCCATGTGCTGTTCATCATGATTTTCTGTTTGTTCTTTTGCCCTATTTTAGTCTTGTGTTGTTGCAGAACGTTGTGGTATGTGTCCCTTTTTCCAGTTCCTCTGTGCACGACCACAAAAGGACAGTGCAAAGCACAACTCTATTTTCTCGACCTTTGACACAGAAAAAAGAGAAAAAAAAAGCAGGGGAGAGAGGGGGAAGATTAGTGAATGAGCGTATGAACAAGACATCTGGAACTACAATAATAGGTACACTGTCCCACAAGTGTGATAAAATACCAGCAACTATATAGTCTTGGCTTTGATAGTTAGGTTCTCTAGTAGAGATATTCCATGAATCTTGCTCATATAATGAAGGTTTTTCATTATAGCAATGAAGCACTTGGCAAAAGCTGCTCTGCAGAGATGCAGAAGAAAAATATTTCAGCTACTGGAACGCTTCTATCTCTGGTGAAGTATCTCCTGACCTCTGACACTAGAGTTATTTCCACAGATCATTATCTCCTTTGAGTAAACTTCTCTTGGGTCCCATCTAGTGTAAGGGAGCTTCCTCAGGCTGGCAGGTCTCAAGAAGTGGTGCATATTGGGGTTGACATTTAAGGGTGCCTTGATTATCCATAATCTATGAGCTTTTCTTGAGTGGTTAAGAAGTGGTAATACACTTGAGGAAAGATGCAAGGAAGTTTTAATGTTAAGAGTTCCCAAGCCCGTGACAGAGCATGGAGACTGGCAAAGCAATAGCACTGTAGATAGTGCTTTTGCACTTGAACTTCAAGCATGTTGTGCAAAATATGATGATTTCCTCAAGCCCTGCTGACTTCTTCAGCAGGCCATAGTGATGGGAATGTGCCTGTTAGAAAACAACCTCCTAAGTATACAGTCAATTCTTTTTCTGTATTTTCTTTTCATGGTTTTTATTCTTTAGGTAAGAGTTTTACTAGGGATGAGGAAACAGCACTGCAGCAGTATGTCTCATAAGAACAAATAAATGAGGCACAATGTGCCTCACAGGACACAGGACAGCTGTGATCTCAGCTGTGAGGCTGAGGGTTGTGTGGAGCCTGATGACTGCTAAGAGAAAACAGGGACTGAATGCAGCCTGCAGATACTAACAACAAAAATTTCTAACCTTCACGATACAAATATACATAAGTGGACTCAAACAAAAGGCAGTAACAATGGGCCATCAGGGATAGTCAGGTTTCTCTAATTTCTTTTCTGTCATTCATATATGGGTGAACTGTTTTAAAATAGTTTTGCCATTATGAGCCAGGATTAAACAGTTTGGTGAAAAGTGTACACTCATTGGCCAGTAGCTGATGAGAAACATGAGGTATCATGTGCTTATATTTGGTATTCCTCCATTTGGGCTCTCTGGCTTTAACAAGACATTCACCCTCTGTATGTAAGCTGTAGATCAAAATGAATCTGTCTATGTTCAAAATGCATATATAAGCAAGCAATTACTACCAAAAGGAACTTGGCTGCTGCAGTTTCGGAAAACATGCTGGAGCACCCATTCATTTCTTTTCCATGACTCATAGTGGTAAATGCAGTGAGAAAGAAGTGCATGTGATCCACATATCCTCTGAGCTGTTGGTGCTCCCATAAACCAGTGAATCCTAATTACAGACACTTCTGTGTTCTGAAAGTGTTGCACACCTTTTGTGATGTCTTTGCAAGAATATGCTGACAGAAAAGTCTTTAATAATGTCAAAAGAGGAGCCAGAGGGTCAGAAAAATAAGTGCCTCCCAAGATGTGAAAAGTGTAGTTCTGGTTTGCTTTGCTTTTTCCTTTCCTTAGTTGCTGTTGGGTTTTTTTACACTTTCAATACACAGACTACATATATGTGTTTAACAAATATCTATAAAGATAGTTATCAATCTTGCCAAATTAGGTAAATCACTGCCACGTGCAAGCATGAACACTCTAACATTGGCTTTAAACTGAGAGCAGATTGAGAAGGGACAGTTATTTTGAAGTGAAACTTGGAGCCTGTTTCTTGTTGACATTTTTGGGGACTGTGAAGGAAGAAGTGAAGGACAAAGACTGAGAGGAACACAGTCAGGTCAGGTCATTCTGACATTTTCTGTGTTTTTCCACTCAGAAGCAAACCCAAAATACAAGAGCATAGTGTCCCTAGCTAATAATGGGGTTGGTACATTTCTGAAGTCTCTGCTCAAGTATAAATCTTTCTTAACTGCTCAAGCCAAGTAAACTTTCAAACAATGTCAGAAGAATAGGCTGCAGTCCTGACTTACAAGCATGAACGGTGCAGGCATTCCCTCAAGGAGAGTGACATATGGGAGAGAGAAGTGTGTTAGCAGCAATCTTCAGACTACATCTGCAATGTCATGCTTGTTACATAATTAATATATTTAAAATTACTCTCAAGGGAGAGCAAGTGCCTTAGGATATCTACAAATTCATTCATGTAAGTACCCTGGACTATTTTTTTTGTATTAGAATTATGCCTAAAGGCTCCAGCTCTGTCTGAGAACCCCATTTGCAATAGGCTCTGAATAGCCAGAGTAGTCACTATAAGCTCTCCAGGGAAATCTGAACCAACAAAACAAGAGACAAAACATCATTTTCAGGAGTCAGACCAAAAATACAAAGAGTCTCCCTTTTTCACCCCCAAAAAATTTAGTGCCTTCAGGTTGTGGCATAATTTCCTGTGAAGGAGGTAACAGGCCAAACTGGGAAGTATTTCTGCAGAAATAGTTCAGGATTTTCTTTCATCAGTCCTAAAAATATGTCAAATGTAAAGGCTTTGTCCTCACTTTCCATTCTATTACAGAATATAAATGATACCCACACTGAACGATAATTGCTGGATGAATAACTTTAACATCACCATAGTTTTTTTCTCTAGATGATAGGTGTGCCAGTCCAATCTTTGAACTGGAATTAATCTAGTTCTCTTTCCATAAGCCGTCTTACAGTAATGAAACAAATACAAGCCAGAGGGCTTAGTACATTGTAGGTGGCATCTGATGTAATCAAACGCTAGTTTAAAGGAAAACCACGATGGTTTCTCTGTCATTCTTCCTAGAAATAGCTCGTGGGAACCCTTCCCAATGAAAAAATACTCCTTAGAAGAAAGCTCCAAAAAAGTAGGAGTTAGATGAGGGAATGTCCATTCCAATGTGCTTTCTCGTCTGGAAATAGCCTGCCTGCTTCAAAAGTGTATTATCTCCTCGTATGTGGTAGACTTGACATACAAAAGTGCATCATTCCACTCATAATTTCCTTATGTTATATTTCCTTATTTTACAACACAATGGTGTTAGCATAACCTCATAGCAAACAAACCAAATCTACTTTTCCTTCTTCCCTGTCCCCTTACTACATCAAGAGATCCACTGTGTCATGTTTCTCTTGGTCAGAGGCACCAAAGCATTTCTGCCCTTCCAAACCCCTTTGCTAAAGAAAAAAGTGATTTTTGCCTAGCTGAGGTAGAGCCATCCATGGAGAAATGGTATCAGTAAGGCATTTCTTCTAGGAGACTAAAGGGGAGAAACTGTGATATTTCATGAGCCAAGCCCTAAGGCTGAAGAAAAGCTCAACAGTCATATGTTGCTTTTACTCAAATAATGGAGTATATGTACATAAAGGCAGAAAAACATCTACTTAGTAAAGGTTTTATTTGTTTAGTACCTTAAGTCAGCTGTTTTGTTGACTGGCAAGTTTTTCACGGGCTGAAGCAAGCCTGCCTAATGCTGAATCTCTCAGTCAGCAAAAAAATGCTACTGCAAACAAGAGATTTAATTACTCCCATGTATGCAAGAGATAGTTTCCATGCATGTAAAAAATGCTAGATGGAAGCACACCGAGTAATTTGCTGAAACACAAGCTTTTTCATATTTTCAAATATGTGTCTGACAATACACAAATGCATGCAGAAATGTACTCATTCCAGATTTATCAGGAAAATTTTTAGCAACTTAGCAAGGGAAAGAGGTCATGAATGTCATCATAATTTGATCCAAAGCACTGTATTAGGTAACTCACAAGTGTTGCATATTCAATATAGAAGTTTTCTTTCAAATCTGTAAGATTAGAAAGAAAGGAAAAAACCAAAAATAAATGAACAAAAGACTCTAAACAAAAAAAAAAAAAAAAAAACAACCAAACCCCCCAAACGTAACAACTTGTTCTTTAATTTTATTAGACAAAATTCTGAAACTATTGAAAAATTTTCATTTTACCACCATCAAGAAAACTGTCATAAATCTGGAGATATATTTAATTACTAGATTTGTTGCATTATTAGCAGGAATTGTCCCTGTTGCATTCGATGAAGAAAGAAAATGTGAGGAATCAGCTCTCTGTCTGTCTAGTTCCTATGTTGCAGTAAAATATTAAAAAGGACACATGTCAGAGAACCCAAGCAAAAATGGAGTTATTTATCTTGATGGACAAAGATTTCAATATTCTGGGCTAAGGTCATGCACATCAGTGATGAAACAATGACATTGTCCCACCAAAATGTCCCTTCTTACTGTGAATTCCTAGCAGAACCGTTAAAAATTGAGACTCAATTTTAGCATGGAAGATTGAAATGGGGAAATTAAATATGTTTCACCCAATAGCCATTCACTCTCATTACCCCACATCTATTGTCTTCCAAGAAATGAGGTATGATTTTTGACAATAAATTTTTTTAGTTGCCCTGAGCAGAGGTTTCTGATAGTGAAGGCAGCAGATTCTTTTTTTCTCTATACACAGAACATATCCAAGGAAATCTTATACAACAGAATTAAATCTGTTTTCCCTTTTGCTAACCAAATATGACACATCTAAGAACTAGCAGAAACTGATGATTTAAGGAAGTATTCAAGGGGGGGACAGGAAACAGGTTTACTCAAACAGCCTAAAGCTACAGAGCAAGCTCAGCAGGTAGCAGGAATTACCTCTATTTCTATGTAATGTTATTGAAAAATAAGGATGTCACAGCAGGGAACATGCACTGGAAACATTTTCCCATGTGGCTATTGCTCCGAAGCTGAGAAATTCTACAGACAGAAAATTGGGTAAGGCTTTAAAGGAAGTGTAAATTCAGATTTAAAAAGCATCTGACTTAAAGCAGCAGTTTGTCTTTGGATGCACCATAGGGGTTTTTTCCTCCTTTGCACTTCTTGATTGAAGAATCTGGCCTAGCGTGAGGCAGGAAGCTTGGAAACAAAGAGGGGAACTCTGCATCTCAACATGAATATATTTAGTCCCCTAATAATTTGTAGTATCTGCCTTATGGTGTTGAAGACAACCAAAATTAATAACCCATACAGAATGAGGAAGATAAATTTAAAGAAAAAGGCTCAAACTATATTTTGCAGTTTTGAAAAAGAGCATCCTAGAAGCTTGTAAAAGAAATTAAAATATAATTCTTTAACGAAAGAGAGAAGAAAATTTGAAAGCATTATTGTGTTCTGTGGTGTATAGTAAAAGCACACAGTGTGGACTGGCTATTAGTCACACTGTCCTTTTTTTGCCTGAAGCTACCGTAGGGGGCTGCCTGGACCATCATTATATACGCCTTTCCAAAAGCATACACATTTCAAACATTCCACTAGCAACTGAGACACCAGCAGGGCCGCAGGAAGGCTCTTGCCAAGCAACAGCTGGAGAAGATATGCCAGAAACAATGAATAACATGCTGAGAGAGCTACATGAGCAGCAAATCACTGTGCAGAAGGAGCCTGATGGTTTGCATGGGAAGACAGTTGCAGCAGCAGGAGGAAAGCAACAGAATGAGATATCTGCCCAAGAAAACTCCTTTACTTTCAGTTCTCTTTTTTGATACACATCACTGTCTTTGTGGCTTTTGAACATCCCTGCTGCTCAAGTACCCTGCCCTAAATCATTCTGAGGAAGTAAACCTCACAGAACTGCAGTTTGTTGGCCTCAGGCACCAGAGTGATAAAAGCTACAAAATGTATTCTTACTCTGTTTAGAATTATACAGCCAAAAGCCCCAGGGGTTTTTGCTGTAGAGGTTTCCTGTTGGCAGTAAATCTCAAAATACTAAATAGTAAGAGTGCTCTGCTGACACAGGAATTGAAAAAATTTGGGGATGCTTCTCTAAGGCCTTTGACTTACTGACCTCAACATACTTGTGTCTTACAAATACAAACCTGTGAGACATTACTCTAGTTTTTCTGGATAGCCAAACCCGTCACAAATTTCCAATTAGCCTGCTGACCTAACACTTGCAGATAGGTTTGAATTGATGATCAGATAGAGATCCAAGACAGCAAAGACTTACCCTGTGGGACCACATACAGTGTTAGTGCTAACACTGCACTCATTCCTTGCAGAGATAGATCAAAACTCTGGGCAGCACTGTGAGTTAGGAAGGCCTGTTATCTAGCTATTGTATCTTGAACTGCACATCCTGGTCAAGTTTTGTGGTACTGCCACATGAATAGATAGTTTCCTGCTAACAAATGTGGAGTAAGCACTATTCTATCCTAAATATTTAGCCACCAACAAAAGAAATTGATGATATACTGACTTAGCCTGGCAATGGTTTGCTCAGCAGGTGTAAAATCCTCCTCTTCCCCTGACTCACCAGTAACCCATTTCTTGATAATTTGGCTAGCTGTTCCCAGGTGATGCAGAAATGGGATGTTTTCACACGAGTATTTGCACAGGACCTGGAACCTTCATCACCTAAGCCGTGTGAAGCAGCAATTAAAATGGGCAATATGTCTACTTGACATATATGCAGGATCAGGAGTTGCTTGTGTTTATCCTCAATTATCTATAAGCACAATGTAGTATGCCCTACTATGCAGGCCAGATAACAAGTCCCAGGAAAAGGGCATCTCTGTGCAAAAGCACCTCAGCTTTGACATGACAGACAAACTTCCCAGATATACAGGTTATAGGAATCTGGCAGAGGACTCTGTAACAAAGCTTTTCTGTATCGACCAGGGCTCAAGGTCTGAGGAGTAAAGTCAGTTTGCTTAGGAAAACTAAAAGTCATTCCACCATTACAGGGCGGAACTTCAGACACTTCTAAACATCAAGTTGCCTTTTTTTTTTTTTTTTTTTAAGTAGCATACAGTGATATGATTTTTTCAGTGTGCTTTGGGTTTTCTTCATCTATATCTTTAGGTCAGTGAGGATTTACATACTGATGATGAGGAGTTTAACACTGAAATTCTAAAGATGGTGCTCAAAACCACAGTTTCTGAGTTCAATATAAATTGAAGCAGTTTAACACCCAGAAGGCACTTGTGAATGCAGCTAGGAAGATTACCAAGGTATTCTGCAGAACAGCCAACTAGTGATACAAGTTGCTATAGACTGCTGGGACAGTTTATCCTTGAGACAAATTATGGAGTTCACATGCTGTCTAGATAGACATTATTAAACTGTATTTGCAGTAGGCTCAGCTGCAGGCACAGAAGAACCTCCTGTCCCCCACAATCACCACTGTCCCCTGCCCTTCTGCTGGCTATTGTGATAGAGACACTTCCTGGCAAAATCAAAGCCAGCAGTTCCTGCATCCCTGTTCCCTAGCCTCTTCCCTGTGTCATGCTCTCCCCCAGTTTTGGTGGTTGTGAATTTTGTGAGACTGCTTGTAAAGCCACAATTGAAAAAACCAAGGAAGTGACTAAGGTTCAAAATAACTTTTAAATTAGCAAGTAAAAACCAGTAGCTTTGCTCTGGGGTCAGGTATCCATGGACCCATCACTTCTACAGTCATACCACTGCTTCCAGCCTGACATGTATAAACTGCTGATGACCTTAGCTTATATTATGAACTGAGAAGAATGGGGAGCAGCTATATATGTTTGCACTGCAGGTTCCTGCAGTGCTGGGGTAAATAGTCCCTGGGGAAGGCTTGAGGGAGGAAGAGAAATCACGGAGTTCAAGTTCCTTTTGATGGTGAGTCAGCACCCTTGAGCTTCAAGTAGCAGTATGCATCTGGTTCAATTTCTTACATGTTTATTTTTCCTTTTAAGAAACAGTAGTATTAAAATGAAGTTTCAAATTCTGGAGTGCAGTTTTGTGGCAAGGGCTTGCATAGAAGGCCAAGGAGACTTGCTCAGTAAATTGACTAGGAGTCTGTGGTGCGTTGTTTCTGCAAATATTTTATGTCCTATCACTTCAGAATAATTCCATCTTGGCACTGGGTAGCTTTTTCCAGACTTTTCCATCCCTTTAGAACATGAGATCAAATTTATCCTAGAGCCACTTGGTTGTGGTGATTTCTGTTCCAATTTCAATACATTCAATAATAACCATGTAATTATTCTTCCTCACTCTCATGACTAATCAGGAATCTTTTCTTCTCATGATTACAGACTTCAGTCACTTATACACTTCTCAGGACACTTCTCAGTTCCTGTTACCGGCCACCATAGGCAGGTCAGCAGAATTCCCTTTTGGAGATACCATTACATTTTCTCTTGTTTCTGCAGCAGATGAACACTTGAGAGAGAGAAAGAAGAAGAAAAAAACAACCATCTTTTTTCTCCACTTATTACAACATAACTTTCTATTAAGCGCCAAAAGAGTTTTCATTAAGTAATATGTATCCCTTTCTATAAAACCTGATTCTTCTAATATATTAAAGCATACCTTCTTTATTTTTTGTGAAGATCTGTTAACTAATTTTGGCACATATAAAATACATAAAGAAGAAGGAAAAAAAAATCCCAAATACTGTATCACACTTCTATCAATAACTTAGAAGTTCGAATAACTTACAAAAACAGATGTAATTTTTATAGAAAGCCAGGTGACACCACTACTATATTTAAGGCTCCAGATAATACTCTAGGGAGCACAGCTTAAAAACAAACATTTCCTAATGCATACTAAGCAGTAAAATCAGCCAATCATTTTCTGCAGTCATATAAGAAAGGAAGGCATCAAAAAGAAAGGCATTCACTAGTTAATTCCGGTATATTTATGACATCAAGCTTGTTTTACTTTTGTAAAACTCAATCTGCTTTGACAATGTCTCCAGATTTCCCTCTGCTGGGATAATGGGATCATTGCTCACTAGAAATTAAGCATTGCAATCTACTTGTGATACTTTTGTAGGGAACACTCTTAAAAAGCTTGTAAATGTAGGAAGACAGTAGAGCTTTCCTTATGCATGTGCAGAGAACTGCAAATAATCAGATTGATCAGGTATTACAGTCCTGTTTCTGCTAGCAACTTAGATGGCATCAGTCACTTTAGTCTTCCTGGATGTACCTGGCTGTTCAGGAATTGAGGGCAGATGTAACAGATGAGGTGCTGAGACATCTCAGTGCTGCTACTTCTTTGAGAATTTTAGCTTTATATTTTCATGCAGGTGCAGTATTGGCTGCTGCCCAGTAAAACATTAAATCCTTGCTGTCATGACCTTAGCATCCAGTCTTCCCTATTTCCTGACCTCCCATGGGTAAACTTTCTCTGAAGTCCTCTTATTCATATTCATGCCAGTAGAACTGGCACCGGCAGCTCTGGCTTTCATTCCTATTAAAGCAGTTCACTACTGGTACAAGAAGGTAACATTATGCATCAAAAGACTGATTGATCTGAAAAAATTAACAGGCTTACTGGGTTTAAAGAGAATAGGGTAAAAAGACATGGTGTACATCTTTGAAATACACATTTGTTTGCTGTGTTGGCACACAGGGTAGTTGGTGAATTCAGACCAGTGATACTTCCAAACTTTTTTGGCTCAACATGATTGTAGAAGGTTCATGTTTGAGGATATAACTGTGTGGGAGACAGCTAACAGGGTTTATTAAGGCTAGTTTGACAGCTCCCAGAGAGAAAAACTGCAAAAATTCTTTGTGCTGTCACAAGAGATCAAAATAGCTATGCTTTATACACAATATGAGAAGCTGCTATGTTAAATATTAAATTGGGACCTCTACATGTATTTTTCAGGTTACGTAATATTTTACTTCACTATAATCTGCAGTCTATTTCAGACACTTTTTTTTTACCCCTACTCCAGCATTTTCTACAGAAAAACATGCAGATCACTGACAATACTCTAATTCCAAAGAGATCAGCATTTTTGGTTTGACCTTGCATACGCACCAGCTAGAAGGTTCCTTTACAGCTCTGGGTCCCCACTGTGCACTGTGATCCTGCCCTGCTGAATGCAGACTGCATTTGCATTGCTTGGAGACTCTTTCAGTGTTCATGCATACGGACAGTATTAAGTTTGTACAGCTAGATAGCAATTTGGTTCAGCTATCACCACATTACATAGTATTTCTTTACTTACTTACCGCAATAATTTTCCTATGTTCTTGCAGTTACTCTCAGACAAATAACAGCTCATTTGGTTACAGTATGGAATGTTTGACTCCAGGATATGGATCTACTCATTCTTCCCTATACTGCAGCCTGTTGCAGAGCTGTGCTACTCCACATAGTATATGTAGGAAACATTATTTACAGCTAACCATTTCTGCAATCTCCCATACTATCTCTTTTTGCCCTCCTTTAAGAGTGTATGAATTTTACAGGCTTAGATTAATTTTTGGATTTTCTAGGAATCTAATTTTTCTGAACTGCTGGGGAGATTTCCTCTTTCACAAGACAAGGAGAGTGAAAAGTAAACCAAAACAAGTTCAAACAAAACTTCCACCACTGACTCACTGTGGTATCCTGCCCCGCTGGTGTATTGGGCCTGTGGGGGGCGGACTTAATTTTCTCTATAGCAGTCCTGATAACGCTGTTCTTGGTATTTGGAGCTAGAAAGGCATTGATGACATACTAGTGTTTTGGCTGCAGGGCTCCCACAGCATCAAGGTTGCCCTTCACTCAAAGACGTCCTTCAACAAGGACAGCTGAGACAAACTGACCGAGGAATAATCCATAAAATATGACATATGTTCAGAACAAAAATAAGAGAAAGGGGTGCAAAGCATTCATTCTTAAGGTGTTTGTCTGTGGACCAACTGCTATGTGTTCTGAGACCCTTCTTGACTGGACATAGCCTGGTGATGAGATGGAGAGAATAAGTATTTTGTTCTCCTTTGATTCCATGCATGGCCTTTGCTTTATCTTTATTAAACTGCCTTTATCTTGATCCACAAGGTTTTTTCCATGTGATTTTCTCCCCCACTATCCTGCTGAGGAGGGGGAGTGATAGAGCAGCTTCCTGGGCCCCTAACATCCAGCCAAGGTCAACCCACCGCAGCTGGTCTAAAGGAAATTTATTCCAAGTGTTGAGGTTACATTAATTTTCCTGACTTACTCACTCTTTCATCATCCTTCTCCAGTCATTCAGGAGGTTTTACAACTCAGGCTTGCTCAGGAGAACTGAGTTTGCTGAACCTATTCAATTCGCATTGGTTACAGGGTTACCCAATATCGCTGGTTGCACAACCTCAACACCTACCCACCATAAATTCATAGTAATCTCAGATAAAGGAGCCAGACACACCCACAAATCCTCAGAACTAGTGCTACATTGTCTGCTCTGGATATAACCTTGTCATTTTACACTGATTCACAATTCTGTGCTCAGACAGACAGAAAAATACATTCCCTGTTTCCCAAAAACCCATACTCTACAGACACAGGCTCACTATAGTTCAACAGAATTTCTTTCAAATTGTGTTGAAGTGTTTATTGAAAGTCATCCATACCACTGCAGTAGGCAATTAATTTCTGGTTGTAAGGCCTAAACACATTCAAGAGAGTCTGAAGCTCTGTGCTCCATCACACTAAGTGGATGTGCTTTGCCAAGAATGGAAATGTTCCACATTTTTGTATATATTGTATACCATATACAGCATGGGAAACAAAATCCCTGGTCTGATTCCCACCTATATTATTAAATGTCTTTACAGGTCTAAGGTGCATAGGATTTTTGTGCATAGAAAACCTATTTTTCCCCATTCAAAATGTATGTAAAAACAACTACCTCTACTCTTTCATCATCCATCTGAGACTGCCTAATTTCAAAACTATGGGTTATGAGAACTTGTAGTAACAAATCACTCCTTGTAAAGAAACCTTTTTCTCCTGATCAGACTGAGGAAGGGGCAAAGAGATATTTTTCCCCATACAATACTAGAAGATTTTCTCCTGTAACACAACATCACCATGCGTGATTCTGAGAACTGTATCTAAAGAAAAACCATTTAGCCAGGGCTATAAAAATTTGCATTGTGTTGTGATATTTTCTTTTTCTGATTCATTATCTGAAAAAATCCCAAATGGCACTCTAATTCACTGGCATCAGAAAGGAGGTTTATTGCATTAATTAAAAAGTTACAACACACCATTTTAAATCTCCAGTGTTTCACATAGATGTCTGCACACCAGGGTTGCTTGGTATTTGATGGGAAGTTAGTATCTTGAGAGAGAAGTGAGGGGGCTGGGGTTTGGGTTTTCTGTTTGGGTTTTTTTTTTGCAAATGCATCTGAAATATACAATTTCTCCTGCCTGTAAGGCATGCATCAGGTTCAGCATGCATCATGCATCAGGTTCCATGTCCTATGCAGCAGTACATAGAAAATCAGTAGTGCTGCACAAGCACTCCTTGAAGCTTTTAGATTGATACTTCTTAAGATCAACAAAGCTGTTGTCTGAGCGACAATGGGAATGGCATGGGGCACAGGCAGAGGAGACCGCCATTTCAGACAGGGATTTTCTTGCCACAAACAGATTCAGGAAAAAGGCATTTCTTACCTACTAATTTCACTATTTAGTTACTTTAAAGAAGTTTTAGTTCCATTTTCTATTTCTTAAGCTTCCTTCTGTGTGTCTGTGAAACCACTAAAGAATCCAAGTATTAGAGTGGTTTTCGAACCAGGCAATGCCAGTTTTCAGAGCTTAGTGTCATGTAAGGGAAGGGGGAAGGAGACAATAAGGGACTCAGTAAAAATACATAGAGTCAAAGAATATTCTGAATTGGAAGGGACTCACAAATCCAACTCCTGGACCTGTACAGAACACCCCAAGATTCACGCCATGTGCCTGAGAGCATTGTCCAAATGTTTCCTGAACCCTGTAAGGTTTGATGCTGTGAGCACTTCCTTGGGGACTCTGTTTCTAGGTGAAGAACCTTTCCCTGATATCCAGCCTAAACCTCCCCTGGCACAGCTTCATGCTGTTTCCTCAAGCCCTGAAACTGTTCACTACAGAGAAGAGATCAGTGCCTGCCCCTCCACCTATCCCTCTGAGAATGGAGAAGACCACAATGAGGTCTCCCCTCAGTCTCCTATTCTCCTGAGCAAGTGACCTCAGCTGATCCTCATATGGCTTCCCCTTGAGGCACTTGACCATCTTTGTTGCCCTCCTTTGTCCCTAATAGCTTAGTATCTTTTTTATATCGTGGCACCCAAAACTGCCCCCAGCACTCGAGATGAGGCCACCCCAGTGCAGAGCAGAGCAGGACAATCCCCTCCCTTGTCCAGCCAGTGATGCTGTGCCTGATGCCCCCCAGGACAAGGTCGGCCCTCCTGGCCACAGGGGCACTGCTGGCTCAGATTCAACTTGCCCTAGATAAGGACCCCCAGGTCCCTTTCTGCAGCGCTGCTCTCCATCTAATTCCCCAGTCTGTCTGTTCATCCAGGGTTGTCCCATCCCAGGTGCAGAATCTAGCACTGGCCCTTGTTGAACTTCATACAGTTGGTGATTGCCCAGTTCTCTGATTTGTCAAGGTCTCTCTGCCTTCCTTCTGCAGACTTAGTATCCCTTCAAGTACCACCTATATTATATGTATTAAGAAGTATCTGAAGATAAGGACCACACAATTGTAACCCAACAGGTGCTATTCTTTTCATTTTCATTAAGAAAGAACATTTGGAGATTTTAACAGACACCTGTTCCTGGATTATGTGACTAGTGGGGAGAAACACTGAATAATGAAGCAGGACACAAATGTGGCAATTAAAATTGCTCTTTGTAACACATTGTGAGCTACAAAGCTTGAGAAGACAGTAGCAGTTGCCCTGATTTACTCTTGGAAAGTGAAAAGACACTTGTAAAAAAAGTAAACTGCAGTAAAAAAACACCTAAATAAGTCTAAGTAAAATCAACCCAATTAAATCTGCTGCAAAATAGTGAAGACTGAGGGTGACGAGTTGCAGGGCTCCCAGGCTTTCATGTTGCAAAGTGACCTTTGAGGGGAACAGTAATGGTGATTGGGAATGCCTTGATGCTCCAAGTACAGCAAATTCAGTGTAAAACACAGCTTCAAGAGGTACATAAAATCTAAGCACTGAGGTTGAGTGCCTGCAGTTTGTTATACTGTATTCCAGCAATAGCTTCAGTTCCCTGCAAGTTATGTCAATGGATCTGGAGAAGAAGCATTTTTAAACCACTGCTGGCAGAAATTACGCAACTAACATGCTGCTGAATCAGTATAATGAGAAGTTCTCCATTGGCCTAAAACACAGAATTAGCTAACTTATGA
Source organism: Corvus moneduloides (assembly GCF_009650955.1). Taxonomy (NCBI): domain Eukaryota; kingdom Metazoa; phylum Chordata; class Aves; order Passeriformes; family Corvidae; genus Corvus; species Corvus moneduloides. The sequence continues at coordinate 33,811,670 of NC_045511.1, forward strand.
CTGATTCAGAAAGGATCTCTGTAGTTAAGTAATCTGACAGCCTACATAAGCACAAGTCATAACCTTGCATGCACTATGTTCTGCATTGAATTTTCTAGATAGAATAATACATTATTTTTTAAGAAGAAGACACACAATTTCATTGTTAAAATTGCTACAACTTCTTGAGACAGTTCTGGATTATGTCCTGGTTCTGGCCAGGACAGGATAAATTTTTTGCAGGAGGGGGCATGGCTAGAACCTGAAGGTTATTCCATACCACCTCACATCTTTGTCAGGGACAGAGGAAAGGGAATATCCTCCAGGGAAGAGGGGTTCTGGTCTGGTCGAGAAAACATGTTGGAGGGAGCCATCTGGTATTGCCTGTTGTTGGGGGGTTTTCACGTGAATGATTTAATTTCTTGTTCCCTCTGTCATCAGTATTGTTGCTGGTACTGTTACTTTTCTCATCTCATAGCAGTTTCCAGTAAATTGTTCTTACTTTGACCTGTGAACTTTGCCTTTGTGCTTTCAATTCTCTCCAGTTTGTTGCAGGTGAAAGGAGAGGGGAAGCAGGGGAGTGAGAGAAAGCGTGTGGTTTGGAAGGTGTCAGTGAGGGGCACTCAGTTGGGGAGTACTAGTTCTAAACTATGACAGACAGACAGATACCTTGAAAGTCTGTGTGAATGTCTGTGTTGAGATCTTTTTTGCAGGGAAAGGAAGCAATTCATAAATTTAAGGATAAATCATTTTTATTGGACTGAATAAAGTCCTTAGTAAAATCTCTTTTTAGAATAAAGTAATTAATATATTCTGTGATTAATTCTGTTGTTGTCCTGTATCAGGACATAGAGGTGCTGCAACTGAGGCAAAAAATGGGTCCTGCTACTTTCTTCCTTTATATATTTGTACTAGGCAACTAAGGAAACTCTTCTCCTTGGTCAAGAATTCTCTCATTTTCTCTTGCCACTTTCCACAAATACTAGAGTAAAAAGAATTAGTAAGCAGGCCAGATTCCAATCTATTAAAACATGGTTTGTCTGGAATGGCTCTATTGTGACTGACATAATCCATCTGGGTTTGCAGATTTGTCACCTAGATCAGCAGCTGACTGTTGACCTCAGAGTTTTTGAGAAGATGGAGCCTGAAGTCACTGGAGTGAAGTTTGCACACTGGCAACTAAGTACCTGGTGTTTAGCTGAACAGAAACATCTTGGGAGACTGCCAAAACCAACCAAAAAAAAACCAGGGAGAAACCTAGAGAAGAAAAACAGTTGCATCACTTCTCTTGCCTTCTGCTTTCCACTGTAATTTCTGGCCAATCTGTGTTGTGTTCTATAGCTACATTACAATTTAGGAAATTATTTCACCATTAAAATGCTGAGTCATCTTTGCTGAGACAAGTCTACAACATATAATGACATAATTTAGGAATATCTTGATTCAGCATTTTAATCCATCCTTTTATGTGGTTTGGCTAGAATAAATAAGGGATAGAGAGGCAGTCTTGTTCCTTGCAGTATCTTATGCTGTGGATTATGGTGGGAAAGGACACGTGTAATTTAGCCAATAATCTTGACTTCATTCTGTGTAGGAAAAGACCTTGAGTCATGAGTAGAAGGTGAACACATGATGTGAGATTGTTATGTTTGTTTTACCAGTTACTGCCACTACAGACTTATTAGTAATGAAGAGTTCCTCACAGATTCCAACCAAAATTGAAAGTATTCTGATGGAGTATTTTGTCAGCTCCATTTAGCAATTACTTGTGAAAACTGAGATAGATAACAGACTTCCTGACAGTTTTAAATCTTAATCTCAGAGGCACAAAGGTTAATTAAATGCTGCTGCAAGACAAAATTAAATTTCAGCCAAATATCCTTTCAAAACCAACATAGGATGGAAGGCTGCCAAAAACCCCACATGATTTGGAACTCAAGAAATAAGAAGGGCCTCCAGGTCTGCAATGCAATAACATAATACTTTTGACAGTTTCTCAAAGGAGTAGGCCAGAGGATGCAAGGATGATCCTGTTGTTTTTTCTGTAATAGCTGACAAACTACTAAAAGTAGGTTGTCAACTAAAACTCTACTCATTTCTTAGTTTCTCTGGAATACATCAATACTCTAGCATGTCTTCAAGCTTACTTTCTCCTCCATAGAACAATTTAACATTATAACCTGATTTTGGACAAAACATTTCTAAAAACAAAATAAGCAAACAAATAAACAAACAAACACAAAATGACACTCACTCCCTCCCCCAAAAAACCCCAGACCAACAAACCAACAAAAATCCCAATTAAACCAAGTAAAAAAATTCCTAGAGCTTGGAAAGAGGAACCACAATCCATGGCTTTTCACAATCAGGATTAGACTATCAGCCGTAATCCTTCCTGTGTTTTCTTATGGCAATAGAACTTTCCCATGCTTAGTGGCAACACCAGACAAGGTGGAAGAAAAATGCTCTGAATTCAGTTTATCATGATTATTTTGATCTTCCAGGATCTACAGAAATGGATTTGGTCACGTATTTCTTGCTTCTCCATGACAATTTTCACCGATGCTGATTTCAATAAGAGCAAGCAGCACCAACAACCCGTACCAGATTCACTGCTTTTGCGCTGGCAGAATCCTCTTCCCCACTGATGCCTACAATATACATCCTGGTTTGGCATGTATCTGGGTGTATCACTATGCTGCACTTCACTCATATACTGTCTGTGCTTATCTGAGGAGGTAAATAGGACTAGGAATATTTTTGTTGACAATCAAAAGTTCAGAGCTATGGAACAGTGTGAGGATATGAAGGTGGACCTCCCTATCACTTCGCGTTTCAGCTGGGCTGACCCTGCAGTTTGCCATAAACTCCAAATGTTACATTCAACAACCTTACCAGGTCAGGCTTCCCAGTTCATTTCAACACACCAGATGAGCCATTGGGACTAATGTGTTTTTTGAATGCACATTCTACCTTCAAAGTATTTAATTCTGAAAGCATCCAAGTGAGGTCAGCTTTTTGCTTACACAGCATTCAGATGAAGAAGGCTCTGGATTTTTGCACTGATTATATGCATCTTATTTTAAATGCAATGAAGAGCTAGAGCATAGAGACATGGATTCTCCAAAAAGCTAAAACATTTGAGGTCTCTGGTTCAAATAGCTCAGTGGTAAGAGAATAAGCATTTCTCTCCTATTTCTTGGAATTGTGTAAAGAAATTATGATAATGAGTCATTCACACTGCTCAAATGTAAACCATTTTATTAGTAATGGACATTAACACCCAGCAGGTCTTCTTTTTTTTTTTTCTTTTTCTTTTTTTTTTTTTAATGTTTATTTAGGTGCCTAAGCACAAGTTTATAGTGACTTTCCCAAAACTACCCATGTAGAGACTTGCCCTTCCTCCAAGGTCTCTTGTGGAAAAAGTCACCTGGGCAAGACAAAGAATTGACTCTGTGACACACGGACATTATAAAAGGTGTCTAAAAGAAGAAAACTCTTTTCAACTCATGTTCTGGTTATGAATGAACCCCAAGAGGAAGATGGTCTTTTATTTCATGCAATCACTTTCAGAAACCTAATGCATTTTTTCAAAAGCAGCATTGCACAATAATAAATATTGTAAATCATGTGTCTTTAACAAGTGATAAAAAGAACAGAGAAGTTATATGGACAAATTAAACTGGAATCATATGAAAGGAAGTTCACAGTGCTTTTTAATTATCTTACTGGTTTAAAAATAACTCTTCTGTTATCTTCAAAGGAAAAAGACCATGACATCTGAGGAGTTCATTAGCTCTACATAAAGAACCAAATAACTTCAATACGAATTCTAAGACAGAGAGCAAGACAATGCTTTTTCATAAGACAATACATTTTCAGAGGAAAATGTATATAATTTTAAACTCACATAAATATGTAAACAGTGAATTAAAAGAAGTGTGCTAGCAATATGACTGCTTGTAGTGGCAGAAAACACTACTTCTTTATTTGAATTTTTCCTAGGATAGAAATATTTTAGAAATACTGCTGTTAATATTTGAAAAACATTAGGAAAATATACTGGTATGTCAGATAAACAAAACTACAGTTTTCTTTTTTTATGCTATGAATACTAAGACAGTTCATAGGAAATATATCGTGTATGGATATTTTTCTTCTCATTTCAATATCCTTGAAAATCTGCAAGGTAGAGCCAGAATAATGATCCTTCCTCTGCAAGTTCTTCTGTACAAATATTAAAATTATACATTCAATATTAAATATTTTTGCTGCTTCTTCATCATCTGAGCACCTCAAATTCTTATGATGTATCACACCAGAGAAGTAAAATTACCTGCACTTCCCTGAAAGAGAAGTGAGATTGAGACACCTGGAAATACGCATTTGTGCTGAGAATCAAACCTCATTCTCCTGAATTCCAGGCAAATGTGGTAATTGCTGCACAGCAATTAAAAGCAGTATCACATACACAAAAAATCTTCTTTTATCTAACATCGATATAAGGTTAAAAAAAGTCATCAGTACTGTAAGGAAGTATTGCACTAAGTATGCGTATTTACTATGCTTGAAGTCTGAAGGCCTTTAGAGGAGAGACAGCAAAAATGGCTGGGATCCTTACTTAAGTTTCTACTGGAGTCCTCCCTAGTTTAAGAAATGAACACACATGACAATCTTCAACCAGCCTAAAGAATCTGCATAAATAATATTAACTAAAGTTTATCTATTCCAATTTAACTTGAATATCTACAACATATTTAAAATATTCCAGCATTTATACATAATTATATAGCACTGCCACTCTATCTTTGCAGTTTGGCTTCGTAACATTAGAAATACATCAAGATGTCTTGGGTTGATTATTTAATATTAGCCCCTGTTTGAAGATACTCTTGAAGAGCACTTCTCCATCAAAAAAACCAGAGTTCTAATTTTAAAATGCTGTTATTAGGAGGCTCATAACATACTATTTCACGTTGTGAAACCATATGTCCTAAGACAGAATCACAAAGTCAATACTATGACATATTCCTAGAAATTTCTGGCACATAGCAAAAGCAGGGCTATTAGAAAGAATCAGAAATACTTTGAGACTGTTCTCAGTTGGAACTACGCCACTGGATGGCAGCTCTTGATTAACATTTCAATGTTTCAAATAGCCCCTACTATTTTTCCCCTGATCTCAAAGATGGTTCTGGAATAGCAAGAGTTGACACTACAGGAAGAAATCAGACTTTCCTGCAATAAGCAGAAGCTTCTGACTAGTTACAGATCTATTTTTCCAAAATCTGTGGGTGTATGAGCTTGGCATTTCTATTCTAAACAGGAGGAAAACTACACTAAAGGAGGTCAGAAGAAGTTGCAAATGGATTAGAAAGAAGAGCAGCAAGGATTCCAGCTAGCTTCACAACTTACTGTGCATGCTGGTTCTCTTTCCATGATCCACTGCTTCTCAGTGCTTAGCATCACCCTGTGTAACAACCTACTTGTCTAAGCTGTAAATGTGAATATCTAAATAGTCAATTAATCTAGGCTGAATTCATTTAGTCAAATGATAGAAGATACATTCTGACTCCTATCAGCCTTAAAAAAATTGCTGTACTCTGTCAGCAGAAGTAAATCGCAAAGCTTAGCATATTAGCTACTGCAATGCAGTAAATACTGGGAAATGCAGCTGGACAGTCTAAGGCAGGAGGAAGTTGTGTTTTGCTTCCTTTTTTCCAATGCGATATGAGAAATCAGAATTTCCCGCTGTGTTGATGGCAATAAATAGAATTATAATTATAAAACCACCAATCAGAGAACACTTTCTCTTGGTCCCACTTTCTTGTCATTAATGATAAAGTGGAGAAGAAATGGTAGTGGCGCATACTGTAATTATAATTAAGCCCAGTAATGCACTGCGTACTCAGCACCATAAATCTGACTTCACCAGCGCCCAAACAAATACTACTTTGACTTACACCTAACACACTTTTGTAATGTGGTAAGTATTTCAGGGCAACTGTTGGTTTCTGATCAGCTGGTTTCTGATGAGTTGGCTATGCTTAGGACCAGCTTCTGCCTTCCATGTAGTAGGGCTGTATGCATGGCAATTAACCAAAGGGATAATACTTAAACCATACCCTCTACATCCAGCTGAGAGTCCTAACATAGCTAAGTTAGACATAGTAGGCACAAATTTTGCTGAAGCTACTCTCCTTACTTAATGTTTATAATGATGTAGCTGCCTTAAAGGAATAGGAGCAGCTATGACCTGAGCTGCTGAGCTGGATTCTGCCAGCAGCTGTTGAGGAGTCCAGTTCTTCTCTCAGTGAGCCCTAGGTGACATCATCAAGGTGACATCAGCAAGTGTTATGGTTCTGAGCAGCTGGTGCTGGTTGTGGAATACTCAGATCCCCATCACAGATGGAGAAATTGCTAGACAAGGACGGTGGCATCTCCTAGTATATTTGAAACTCTAAGGTGTTTTACAAAGGAGAACTAGGGAAATAAACCACATGGAATGACAAAGTCAACATATTATTTGATTGTTTAGGAAGAAAGCAAACGAGACATCATATCATTGCACCTCATATGACAAGATTGAACCATATCTGATCATCCTCTCATCTCCTTTCTGAGGCACTGAAGAGAACTGGATTTCACCATTCTGCTATTTTACTCATAGGAATCTTCAACCCTGCTCAAATGATATTAGGATATCATTAAACCATAATATTTAAAAAGCAATTACATAATTGCCATGTATAGTACAGCAGCCAACAAGTTGTATCTTCCTGGGCAATAGAGAGATATGTCTTCTCTTCCCTGTCATCTTGTTCTCCAGTAGCAAGCGGATATCCCAAAGGCAAAAATATTGAGCGTATAGTTGAGAGAATGGATGCAGAGCAGCAGCATTTTAGAATATCTGAGTTACATAAGCTTCTGTGGTTGAAGTTTTCTGAGGACATGCATTTGAATTCCTCTTCCTAGTCCTACACATCTCAGTTTGTTTTTCCACTGTAGCTTCAGCCAAAACACAGAACAAGCATATAGTGAGAACATCCAAGAATATGTTCATCCATTTTTTGAGTATAACAAGATTAAGTGAAATAAATGCTTCTGTCAATCCTCTCACAGAAGGGATCTGTCACATAACTTACAGGTGGTTAAAATTTAATTTGAAATTTTTGTGGTTCTTAACTTCAAGCCTCCCCTCACAAAGAGCTACACAACTGTTACATGGGCTAGATTCTCTGTACTTCTTCGAATTTATAAGATAATCTTAAATGAGATCATACGAGACTTAAAACATTCTCTTATATAGATACATTTTCTACATAATAAAAATCTATCTATCTATAAAAAAAAATCTATATCTATAAATCTTCAGAGCTATAATACTGTCTTTTATCAGCAATACATGCATTTGAGTTGACAGACCACAACAAAGAAAATTGAGTAGAAAAAAATCAACTGTTAAAATTCTTCATGTGCCCTGCAGTGTGTGGTCACAGGATATTGCATGATGGGCTTCTAACCCAGCTAGAAAACTTCATGTGAAGAATATGTACTACCTAATATATGAATATGTATTACCAGAATAACGTAAGGGATAAATCACTGTTGGCCTATGAATCTTGGTTGTCACACTGACCATGTCAGTTTGTGACCTTGTTCAGCAGCACTTTTTCTCCATGCTGTGCTAGCAAAGCAAGAAAATATCTTGAACTGTTTAAAAAGATACAGTTTTATACAAAATAAGTATCAAAATAGTATCTCAAAATATATACAAATTATATTATATACAAATTATATACCAAATATCACTTTGGATATCTATCAACTCTCCTCAATTGAAGGATGCAACATGCGTAAGGATATTTGCCTCACAGTAAATTTTGGGTTTACACCTATTTTGTCAAAGAATTAACACAACTACTGATTTTAACAGACTCAGAATTATCCCCTGAATATTACACTTTTGTAGTGTATTTGGACAGCCAACAGGGTTTCTGAGCTTTCCTTTTCTGCTTTTGAAAAGTCCTTGTTCCTTTTAGATAGTCAGAAAGCTTGAAAACAGACTGTGAAAGCCCTGCCCTGCCCCACCATAGGTATTTTGCAATACCTCAATAGCCAAAAGGTGTTTCCAGGTTGCTTCTAAATACACCTTAATAGAATGTCCAAATAAAGGAAAGGTGATTTAAGAGAGTGAAACATTGAAGAATTAGACATAAACTAATTTGAGCTAATTATTTTCCATCAGTTCATACCACATTTACCCAGCTAGTATACTTGAAACAGTATGAACTAATGTTTTGTTCCTTACTGAATTTCAGGTTAACATGAAGAGAATTGTAGAATTTCATTGAAGTCCTTAAACACACGTAACTTTCAAGCATTGTAGTTTCTGAAAGAAGCAATTTATAATAATCAGGGAAGATTCTAAAGTAGCTTTGAGAAGAATACATTAATATATGCATATTACCAAGTTCTATTCGCAGGATGCTGTTCCTAGCCTTTTGACATCTCTGGCGAGGATGCATTTACTTTTTATAGAGCAAATCTGCTCTCTAGTGGCAAAAATTACCACACCAATTTTATAGAAAAATACTTAGTTAATCCTGAGGTAATTAAGTCAAATCATTGTTGTTTTGTAGAGCAGGTAATAAGAAAGAAAAGATCAATGAAATAAATATTTGCGTGACTGAACTTGAGAGTATGTAATTCTGCTCAGATCTGATAATTCTAGTTAAGTTTTTTATCAGTACCAGATCAATCTCTTTTAATATAGCTCAAAATACGATTGAGGTAGGGTGTGTAATCATAAGAAGAAATATAACAACCACAACAAAAAGCTAATGTACTACTGGCATGAATGGTGAATGAGTTTAGCAGGTTTGAATGAGCAAGCTTGAAAGCTTGTAAGACAGGAATGTTGACTGTCAATGCCCATGCAGGTTATTACTTGTCAGCAACATTTCTTCCTCTTTCAGCTAGGAAGTAACCATAGAAATAGGAGATAACAATGTCATTAGATCATTATAATAATTTCCTAATTACATCTTTCCTTGCAGAAGTTTTCAAGAGAGACTTCAAGAAAGACTGTGAAGAAATATTACACAACTGAACTTAGAGTCTGCTCATTTCACTGTGAAGACTTTTACACTTTGTTATTAGCTCCTGACATCATGATTGTGTTTAGATTAGATTGAGTAGCACAACACTTTCTAGCTTGTCAGCTACTTCATTCTTCATTTTAGTAATTCACACATGTGTGCTTACTTATGAACACTGGTAGATTAAGCTGCAGCAGAATAACTAAATTAGCCACAACTTCCACAGGTCAGTACCTGGCTGAAATACATACATGGCTTGAGGAATGAACCACTGGTTTTCAGTCCAGGAAGTAAAGGCTACACAACACTGGTCATTTTAATACACAGAAGTTCAGCAGCAGCTAGGTGTGCATTTTTGACTAGCACAGAAACGAGGGTGATGACCAGTTTTGCCATAGCCTCCAACATAATTGATATTTGAGAGCATATTGGCGGGATAAAACTAAGCATATTGGTAGGATAAAATTGAGTTTTATAAACAGTTAAGGGGATTTAACTCTCTTAAGAAATACTTGGAGTTCTCCTTATATCAATGAAGTTGTGTGATATTTGGTGGGTTTCTCAGATGTTCACTAAAAGGAAAATAAAGAAGAGTGGAAAAAAAGTGGGTCAACACAAAAAATGAGGTGGTGGTTCATGACAATCAGAGCCTTCATAGAGCATTAAGACTTTCTTAATTGCCAGCCCTTACATTTGGGAAGATAAGGGAGACCAACAGCTTTTAGAAGAAGTCACTGCAGCAAAAGTTTTATATAATCTGAAATCCTGACTCTAGATTTTCAAAAGAAAAACTTATTTCTCATTTATATGTGTAAATCCCACAGATGCCTAACCTGTGCACCTGTCTGTCAAGAATAGCTATAAATAGCTGATCCTTTAACACTTCCCCCTGATATTTTTCTGAACTGCAGTACTACACAACAGTTCTTTGCTGCACACTCCTTATAATATAACTAGACAAGACCTCCAAATAAAGCCAGCTGATCCCTGCCCCAAACAGGTAGCAATCTAAGATACCAATATGACAATGGCTGAACATAATTAACAGGGTGAGGGAGACAGACAGACTGGTCCCTATAACTGAAGTCATCACAGAGCAGCAGCTGCCTAACTAGCAAAAACATGCTATGCTGGCACAGTGTAGAAGATGCTCTCCCTGGAAGCTTAGAAGAGGCAACAAGGTTGTTTCATGTTTGTACAAAACTCCTTGCATTTTGCAGTACTTGCAGATTCCTGCTATGACCAGGCTGCCGTACTAAGCTAATCAAAGGCCTGTGCAAAGTAGACACAGGTATTTTGTTTTGTGTAAAGAAAAAAAAGTAGTTATGGCAAACTAGTTCCTGGGGAAGCAAGCTGTTCAGCTGTGTAATAACAGGACACCTTGCTGTTCTGTCCCAGATATATCTTAGGTGGCCACTGTCCAAGTGTCTGTTGCTGTTTCCCACGATATTATTTTACAGCATGAAAAAAAATATCAGCAGCACTAAATTTAAACCTATCTTTGCTCAAAGCTATACCATAATGTCAAAGGATACCAATTCAACTTAAATACAGAAATATTTACATCAGGATGGATGTTACATTCAAAGACACAAACTTTTAATACAATCTGAGACTTGACTTTTTAAAAATATCTGGAGATTATTTCCTATGGAATCACTGCTACAAAACAGTTCAGAAAACTTACCTGAATTTTCCTATTGGACTACCCAGGACAGTTAAGTGGAAAGGAAACAGATGCATCGGCAGTTCCCTGGCTGATCTGTGTACATACACATGGTAAATGTACAAAGAAACCTCATGCTCTGCCCTCATAAGGTGACAGTGTAGTTCAGATCTGAGTTACACACATCACCTTTTGTAATTTAACCAAGGATTTTCACTTCTACTCACACTCTCTGACAATGGGATATTACCACTTTGCAATTCTCCTTTTGCATAGTATTGTTCAAAAGCACTTGTGCAACAATAAAAGATTTGCATTAAGCAGAAAAAACTGTCCCTAGCTAAACCAGTCCAAAGCTAACACATTTTTAAGTCACTGCTTTGCATATGTAATATCTAATAACTTTAAGATTAGTACTGATATAACTTGATGCTTTTAGGAAGCATTGGGTCAGACATAGTTGCACCACTTCTAAAGGACTTGAAAAAATAGAGTCAAAACATTGTTGCTCACAGCTTAACTAAATGCAGAAATTCCTTAAAGTGTTCTGCAGGAGGTCAAAGAGAAAAGTAATTAGTCAGCGGGAAAGACGTATATGCAAACTAAGCTTTCCATGTGGGGAGCAAGCTGCAGTAAGACATTTGTGTTAGAACTGAGAGGGTGAGTGGTGATCACAAAAAGTAGAAACATTGAACAGTGGAGAAGGGAGGGAAGACCTCATGATTAAGACAACATTCTTCACAGAAGGACAGTCAGGAATGAGTGACTAGCCACAGGAGGAATGTAGGACAGCATATCAGATACAGGAATGATATTTTTTCCAGTGTAATAGTGTCAGCATTTAAACTTTTCTGGCTTGATCTTTCTCCATCCATTAGTTGTTTTTCATTTTTAAACTCTGATAGAAAAATTGCTCAACAGCATAATATAATTGGCAGCTTGAGCAAGAATAAGAGATAATCCTTTGGGGGATAGTCATTGCTTTAGGACATTCATGTTTACTGACTTATAAGTAAATATAAAGCATGTTTCATAAGAATGGAAAACTGTCTTCACTGTCTAACCCCCCAGAATTGGGCCCAGACTTATAATTTGGCTTTCCTTCTGGTCTCCACTCAATATTAAAACCAAAATTTGACAACTGCAATTTTTTCCTCACCAGATAAAATATTTACTAATTCCTTGACTTGAACATAGATCAGTAATGCTCAAAGCAAAAACATCCAACCTCTCTTCCTCCTGAAAAAAATTAACTCCTCCCTTAAAAAACCCAGCAATGAAAACCAAGCGAAACCTTTAGTTGATACTAAATTTAAATGCATTAAACAGCTAATAAATGTTTGAGGGCCAACTGCCATAACTTGCATAATAAAAAACAGGTAATGGATTATTCACCACATGTTAAGTTCCCCTTCAACAGTCTATTTCCCTACAATTCCAGCATAAAAGTTTTCTGCAACATCAGTGTGTCTTTCCATTTCAGCACCTTGCAACCCCCCTTAGAAATTACCTAGAGAAGACCACTTTGCTGCTGCTTGTGTGTTCTCACTCAGCACCTATTCCCATGCTGTCTGAGCTTCTGCTAGGTCTTAAAACAGCATGGCTAATATCTACCATATGTTGTTTGTACTTTCATCCTTCCCCCAGGGAGGAAATGTGCTATAAAGAGTTTGTTTTCAAGGTGGTTTGTTTTTATGGTTGGGGTGGGGTTTTGTGTGGCCGAGCTGGAAAATCATCTTATCAGAGCTTTGGTCCAAAAAAGGGAAATTTGTTCAGGCTCATCCTGACAAACCGAGTCAGCAGTGTTCCCTTGGTGGGTGGCAAAGCACACCTCAACAGTCTCCCAGGTGCAAATGCAGTACTACCTTGTGAGTGGGACATGGTCTTATCCCCATCCATAGGAGTGTCAGTCAGAGATAAAGCTCCAATACCTTGAGTTTCAGGTGGAAACCACAGACACAATTACCTACATACTTGGTGCAAGGCACCAAGCAGGGAAATGTTCAATTTCTGAGCACTATTAAGGCTAAGATCTATGTATAGTGCATATGGTAGCCTAAATTTGTGATGTATGCTTCTTTATTCTGTCATTAATACACATAAGCACAGATGCAATCTTACAACTCTAGGAAATAGGGGATGTGTGCTGTCCTGAACTTTCTCCCACACTCTTTTGTGTTCTGGGGGCTTTTTTGGTTGGGTGGTTGGTTTGTTGGTTGGGTTTTTTTGCCGATTTTTTTTAAACAGAGCCAGCTCATATAGTTTAGACCTCTAGTATGTTTTCATATTTTTTCTGATCCCTGTGATTATTTTGATTGGCCTTCTCTGAAATTGCTTTAGCTAGCTGAGCTTGAACAGTTCCTGCCACAGATTTTCATCAACAAAGTGCATGAGATGGAGTTATAATTGTGATAGCAAACACACTGATGATGTGCTGCACTTGGAAGTCAAAAGATAATTGAAAAATCCTTATGACAGATGTAAGCAGCACAATTGTATTTAACATTTCAGTTTTGTCTTTACAGTATATTGTTTCTTGACTTTTAGGTTAAATGCTTCCATTAATAGGAATACTCCTACTGATAAGAAATGCATTTTCTTAGTTCCCAAAGGATAAACACCATGAAAACAGAGAAATGTGTGTTTGAAAGAAGCCTCAGGAGCTGTCTAATGATAGACAGCGTGGTACAGATTTTCCAAATGGAAAACAAACATAACAGTGTTTTATGAAAATTAAACAACTGAAAATAGACACAATATCAGAAATAGATATCACTGTACCCCAATCTAAAATTCCCCTGACAATCACTCTGACATACTCTCCATATTGAACAGATTTTTTAAAGTATGTTAGTATTACTGTTGCCTTTTACCCACTGATGTATTTTCTAGGTACTGGCTCAAGACTCCTAACCAATACCATACAAGTTCCATAGACGTTAAAAATAATTTAGTTGCAATGGGTAATGGCCTCTCCTACTTTTACTTTCCTTCAATACTGTTGCATTAACTCAAGTTTCGAATGCTCTCAGTGCACTACCTCTTGCTGGCAGCAGATGTCCCCATGTGCCCAACACTTCGCACTTGTAAAAAAAGGCTAGTTGAGAAATGGCATGAACTGTTTTCATCAGCTGAACGCCGTAACGTTTTTACTTCACTCATTTCCACAAAGGTCTGGGAATAGGCAAAATGTGTTGCTTCGACATTTGTGTAAATGAAAGACTGGAGGATCAGGAGAAAATACCAAAATTCTGTGAATCTCAATTCAGTTTTTACTTTATGCTTACAAACAAACAAACAAACAAACATAAAAGAAGGAGGATTATTCTTAGGCAACTTTTCCAATTTACCACAAAAATAATTAATCAATCTTCTTCTCTGGGATTCCTTGGTTGGTATTTAAATATAAATCCTCTCTAACACAGAACCTGAATTTTTGTAGTTGGTCCCCAGATATCCATCCTCACATCCTGGTTTTGGCAGATTAGGGGTCCAAATCAGACAGCAAATATAAAAATTGGAAAAATTTGGATTTCACATCTCTTACTTGACCTTGCATTTTTGAGGGTAGCTAAATTAATTTCCAAGTATGCACTATTTAAGTAAGCATAAGTTTTCCACTTTGGATACTAGGACACTACAGCTCTTCTAAGATAGTGGAAGCAAGAGTAATCCTCGAGTCAGTGATTGCAGACAACCAATGTTAGATGCTAGAGCTACTTTAGTGTGGTTATAGAAATCTACAGCACTCATCAAGAATTGCTTTGTTGGTGAGATCTCAGGATCTACCCAATAAAGATGTTCTTTCAAACCCTGCAATGTACTTTTGCAGCCTTAGGGACAAAAAACTGGTACAGAAGTTTTGCTCAAATTTCTCTATGAGGAAACACGTGTGGTTAAGGGCAGGGAAGGGGGGAGTGACAAGCCTTGTTTCTGTAGCTAGCCACATATGTCCGATTTTGGTTAAAATATTTAACAGAAAAATCACTTGGAAAATGTACTGTAATTACAGCAAACGGTTTTTAAGCATTTTTTTCTCCATATGGAATAAAAAAATGTGTCTGGGAATGCTGGTGCCACAATTCCAAATTCTTATTGTCTCACTTACTTCCTGATGAGATCCATATACAAAAAGCCTTGAAATACGAAATTGCTGTAAAAACTCCTATTGCAAAAGCCACCCATTTCATGATAAGACTATTGACAATTAAACAATGTGTGATTCTTCTTTCACCAGCTGTGCTTAGAGCAGAAACAAACACGGGTAATGTTATAGCATCACAAAACTGAACACAGAATTTTCAGGCACTACTTAAACACAAATGCCACAGAATCTAACTAACTAGTGGCTTTCTTTTCTTTCTGCGTAACTACAAACACATTCCAATGAATCAGGCCAAGACTTTTTACCTACAGGTACAGAAGGAACTAAGATTTGCTTAGAAGTAGCTCTAAATGTTCTCAGTTGCTTTCTGGTTTTGGTGAAATGTAAATGTTTTATAACCGGAAAAATGTGGCAAGCCTAGGAGAACAGAAAGTGATTGGATTACCTTACTTTCTGGTTTTGATAACAATCAACAGAGCTGATAGAGTTGATCAGCTTCTTTGTATGGAAGTTTAGCAAAAAGTATCTTTTCCAAGGGTGAACCATTTATCAGACTTTTCTCCAAATTCTTTTGCCTCCCCCAAAGAACCAACTATTTGCATTTGGATCAATCAGTGGTTTCTATTATTGATAATAGTTGGAGAAAGTAAGCTCTCATCTCACACTCTCTTCTACTTGTGAACTGCCCCAATAGTGAACTTGCTTTTCCTTTTCTGTCTCCTGGAAAAATCACTCATTATATTTGGACAGTTGTTCCATTTTGCTACCGTGTTTAAGCAAAGACCAACTGATTATAAGTTCTTTTTCATCTTACACATTAACTAAGACTACTGTTGTCTTTTTAAAGAATCACTCAGAATATAACCCAGCAGCATAGAAATAAAACTTGCAAAGAAGAAATAGCAACTGAAAACTAACTGGCTTGTTTTCAAAACCAAAAGGCACAAGCTAGGTGAGCTCCAGTTCACTGCATTTCTCAGCAGTCCTATTTTTAATGTGAATTTTAAAGTGAAACAATGATATAAATGGGAATTCATATTAAAAATATCCTACCATTAGAACAAAAAAATTTAAGACATTTTCTTCAAGAGAAGGGGGGGAAATCTATTAGAGTAAACAGGAATAATTGGGAGAATATTTAGATGGAGCACAAGCTATGTTGTGACAATTTTTTCACTTGAAATTGCTTACTAGCTTCAGCTGCTGGCATAAATAATCGCATACAGCAAACTGTTTTCCAGCACAAATATCTTACAGAAGTGAAGCTGTAAAATCACTGTTTTGTGATGCACTGTGAAATTCTGAAAAGCTTCAAAAAACAACCTGTACTCTTCTCTGATTTCAGCAGACTTAGATTTTCAGAAGTGTCAGAAAGGTAAGTTTCTGTCTTATAAAGGCACCAACATTCACTCATTAACAAGGACTGCATTGTTGTCTCAATCCCCTCTTTACTGTTCAGGTCTCTCTGAAAGGTATATTACAGCAATTACTCTGTGTTTGGAAAGTGTGTGGAGGGGTTCTCAGTCACTTTATTCACCATTATAATTTTATCTTGTTTATTTTATCTTTTAGATGTTAACTGCTTACAATTACTTAGTTTTGCATAACATCTGGGGTGACTATGGAGAACAGAGATTGTATTCCACTAACTGGGTATGAAACAGCAGTTGAATGGGGAACTGTGCTTGTACTCAGGCCTTGCTCAGGTAGAATCATATGTATCAAAATAAAAGCCAGGTAAGAATTTCAGTGCTTGAAAGAGCACTCCTCTATTAATTAAAAAATGTTTTCAGCCACATCTGGTCTGAATTTGTAGCAGTTATGTGGCAACTCTCTGAGTAACAAATATATGCAAGGTGTTGCCTGACAGACTAGACTAGCTCTGCCAACACATGCACACACGTTTTACCTATAACCACAAAGTATTTCAGCTAGTGCTCTGGTATGCATTACGTGGATCTGCAAACGATACAGCGCTTTTCTGTGCTTCAGTAGATTGGCAAGAATGATGAGCTGGCAAAGGAATACTTTGTATTTTACTGGATGAAATTTAGTTGCTTCTTTCACAGGCAATTTTATATGTGTATCTTCAGGGAAGCAAACTCCACGGTGAACACCCTGCATTAAAAAGTTGAAATTTCCATAACTTTTCAAACTTCCCTCTACTCTGATAACATCGCCTGAAATCTCGTTTCTAAAATCAAGTATGCTAGTAAGAGTTTTACAATCACACACTGCAGCCAACACTGTTACCATTAAAATGCAGAGACACCTAAACAGCAAAGGAGCTGAACTGAAGAAAACACAGACACAAAAAGTCCCACCATCTGTAGAAGGTATCAGGGAATGCATTAGTAATCAGTGCTTGCTGCAGTCAGCAAAATGGTGTTACTGAGAGCACATTATTCTGCCTACCTCAGTGGCGAAACCTAGTCATTATGGAGAAAAAGATTATGTTATCATAGACAACTCAATCTACTCTCAAATGTCCTGCAAATGGTTTGTGAAGATTTACAGCTTGCTTAAAACTTGAAACAAATGTTTAGAGTGAGGCAATTATGACAGAGTGGGATTCTAAAATGCTTCTGTGCCCACGGTGTTACATGGATGTAAGAAGCTACCAGATATTGAGCCATATGAACCATGATGAAGGTATGATCAAAATCAAAACCTGCAACTATCTCCCATCTTTCCATTTTTTTCTAAGGTGACAAAAGCAGCCACTGCACAGACCACAACCACCAGTTTTGATCTGAGTTCTGCAATATCGCAGGCCTCAAAAAGTTCAGTAGTTATTTTCTATTTTTCATCACAAAGATTTGTTGTCAACTAACTGTAGCAGAATGAGAACGCTAAATCTGTTGTTAATATTTAAATATGATCAGCTAACTGAATTAATTTAACATGCATTCAAACTTCGGGCTGGGAACTGTCAGTGGTTCCTAATCCAAACCAATTCGTTAAGACTTGTCTTGGAAGATAGGTATCTATTGCATTTCTTTGTATCAATAGTAAAAAATTGCCACTTTAATCTCAAAAATTCAGCTTTAATTTAATTCTTAAAAATTCACACGCTATTCCCATGAGACTTGCTACATCTGAACCACACTCAAAACCTGATTTTGGGGAACAACTACAATCACAGTACAGTACAGGGAAAGAGCTTGTCTCTGATATGGATACCATCTTTCACAGACTCTGTGTAAGATCTCTTTTAACTGAAGTAGGATGTAGCCACCTTCCTACAACATCATGATTATGTAGTTGCCTATTCATCTCCCTGTTCTTTGCAGGCAAATGAAATCTACAATACACACTGCAGCACTATGGAAAAAAATTAATTATCTTGTTTCAAAGGACAGCTGTATCTGACTAGAACACCAAACTCTCACTTCATCTCACCTTTCTTTTTAGTGTATCCTTCTCTGAGGCATCTAGTCACAACTATGTGAAGACTGCATACATCGTATTTTCATGTTTCTCAGTGCAGAAATTTCTAAGGCTCTATCCCTCAGGAAAACTTTCAAGTAATGGTTCCACTGTTTGTTGTTGCAAAAGAAGTCACTAGAGACCCCACTTTTATATAAGACAACAAGTGGATAACAGTGCTGTAAAAGTAGAGGGGTTTGTACAAACCAGTGTGACCTTCATGTAACCACACAGAGGCTAAAGCTCTATTTGGGTTGCATTAGCAGACAGCTCTTATCTAGTCAGAGCACCACCAGATGAAATACTCCTTTGAAATTTCTACATCAAAACAGTAAGGATGGAAAACACTGATGACAGGAGAGCATCTAAGACACTTTGTATGAGACTGGAGTCCAATTCTTCAGGTAAATAAATGTAATTGACTCAGGATTGATATCCCATTGCTTCTCTTCAAGTTTCATTCTTAAGAGAGGAGGCCTGCATGACAATACCTAAAGGAGATTTGCAATGTGAACCTTTGGAGTCAAACCCCAGGAGCTTCTGTTGGACACTTTACTGACAGAATTTATGCCAATTGTATTTTTATTTCTCATATTGCGGGTCTCAAGCTCTACCTTGCAGAGAGTGCATGTCACATGTATAACCTAAAATTCATGTCAGATTAGTCCATTAGACCACTTCTTAAAAATAGCATATGAAAATTACTTTTCAGCCCAGAAAAAGTCAGTCTGATGCAGACACATGATTTTATTACTTATCACTCTGCATATTGAATCTAGTCAGTTTGGACATTTTACATGTGATGAGCTGACAGCATTTCAAAACATGCTGCATTATTTATTTTGACTGAATTACTCCTGCTGTAGTGGTCTTGACTTCATTATGGTCAACTTGTTTTAACTCCATAAAAATAGTTTTGAGTACAAGTCTGCTCATAATGTCTGCTATGTTTCTAATTCAAATATGCTAAGAGAAACAGCAATTAGTCAATTCAGTACAAGCACAAAGGCAGACAAGAAGAAGGAACACAAATTTGAAATGTTCTATTAATACAGTGCTTATGTTTCTAAAATAAAAGAGATTTAAACTGACACAATTTGGAATGAATAATGTTCTGTTTGTACAAAGGTTTTGAAGTAAAGGGTAGACAGCAGTTCAGTTGCATATTGAGGTAAGGGAGAGAAACAAATGAGTCACATATCTACTTTCTCCTGCAGTAGGGACAACCAACCCAGGTGAAAGTTCTGGGCTGAAAATCACCAATCTGAAGTGTTGAATGAGAGATATGTGAGATTTAGCCACACAGGATACAAAATCCAGCCCTACAGCAGAAATATTGCAACACCACATATGGTAACTGGTTCTCTGCAAGGCAAACATTTTCATTTAAATAGTGTATGTTCTGTCAGTAGTCCCCACAGCCCAGCTAAGCAGCTTTTACAAGTTCCTAATACAAGTTTTCTTTAGTCATCACAGAACTAAGCCTATCTAGTGTCAATTCCATATTAAGATGGTTAGTTCAGCCATGTACTGGAAATTAAAGTGCTCAGTCCACTGCTGCCAAGTCCACATGGGACACAAACATTGAAAAGAGGTGTAGACAGGAGGCAGACTGCTATGCCTATATCCACCTCTCTGATAAGTTAGCTTTTCATTCCAAAGGTCCACCTTTGGCTGAAAATACTTTAAAAAGAAGATTCTGGCCACTCTTACACAGTTACAGTAGTCGTTAAGTCCAAACAGCTGAGGTTAAATTTGGTCCTCATGGTATGCCAGGAAAACATTACTGCATTTCCACTTTATGTCACTTAGTCACTACAGTTGTTCAAGGTGCCATGGAAGAATTAGGAATAGCTAGAATGCACCAGTGCTTTGACCGCTAGGTACTCTTACTCTTTCACAAATCTTGTGTCAAAGCTTGAGATCTCCAGATGTTTCCCAGACAGATCTGAGACAGGTTTCTGCCGTCTGATTTAAAAATTAATTCAGAGCTAATTCACTATAGAACTTGGATTAAGCACATCTGAGATGCAGTGGTGTACAGATTTAGATAACACTAAGTTTATGCCATGCTCCGCTTGCCTTGTGCACAATTACTCCTCCACATATCAGGTAAGTTACAGAACTTGATAATCCAGTTCTTCTTGGCACTTGCACAGTGTCCTTGCAACATCTTTGGGCTTCCCACTAGGAGTTGAGACACAATTTCTGGCTTAATAGACAGCTTTCAACTGACTTTGAAAGTTTTTGTACTTGCTGCCAGCATCATCTCAGTGGAGCTTCAAGTTTCAATAACTAAAAAAGATTAACTAGTATTACCCTGCTATTCCCCTTGCCATTTTGGTATTGCTTTCCCAATGCTTTCTTTTTATTTTTTTGATAATTTTTTTATGGTAGCCACAAAGCCAACATGTTACAACTAGGCACACTAAAACCACAATTATCTAAATTAAGCTTTCATCACCTAGAATGTGTGAGAATAGTTGCAAACACTCCCTTATGTCCTTAATCTCCAAGGCCATCTGTCTGCGTGGTTGGAGGAGGCAGGGGAGAAGTAAATGACCTCAGGGACTTCTTCCACTAGTTCCCACATTTCTCTGCCTACCATGGACATATCTTCAACACAGCTATACAACTAGAAGGGCAGCAAGTACCACCATCTCCTCACAGTTACATGCCATTTCCTAATGTGATTCTTCCCTTTTCAGCTGATACCAGGTCAATAGAAGATCCTACTGTCTGTCTCATACTTGACAAAGCAAAAATGAAGAAGCCAGAGGAAGAACTAATAGAGCAAAGAGGACAGAAAAATAACTAGCACTGGCTACATCTGTGACATTTAGGAAAAAAAAAAAATTCTTGATAGCCACACCAAGTCCTATTTTTTGGCGTCTGGAGTGATCAGAGAACTACAGCAGATAACTTGAATGCCAGTGTCGACTCAGGGGAACTGAGCTGGGGATTCAAAATGGGGTGTGAAAAATGAGTGGGTTGGTGAGGAAGATCCAGAATAAGAGTGGTTTAGAAATATTGTGCAAATGGAGGATGGGGCGGGGTGGGGTGGGGTGGGGGGGGGGTGGGGGGGCAGAAGTACAGAATTTGAAACATACAGACCAGGAATTCCTATAGGGCACTATCTCAATAGCTTTCATCAGGTCTTTAATTTCAGAGATGTTTTTTGTTTCCCCTTTTCTCCCAGTCATAAACTGCCATTGCAAAGGATTTATCCTTTTACCTCCCCCTCTTTATTACTGTCAGAAGTAAAGCAGCCTCAAGCAATTAGCAGCAGTTGCCCTGTGTTGCAACAATGAAACTGCAGAGTAACAGGCATAGGCTCATTATTATGAGAGACCCAGCACTATGACAATCCAGACCAGGAACTCTGAATTCACTGCCAGAAGAATTACGGGTTAGTACGTTATTAACTTCACTGCATTTCATGCTGGAAACAATTTGTCCAGTGTTTCATAAAATCCATTTCTTAGTCTCCCAATTGTACATATATATGTCAAATATTGAAAGTCAGAATCTGATGAGAGCAGAGATGAGAGCAGAGTGACTCAATCTGCTGCCCACCAAGACAACTCATGTGGCCCACTCTTCTGGGGGCAATTTGGGACTGCATACCAGACACATTCTTTGAGGCTGGTAGTAGCAGCCGCCTCCCAAGAGTTCAAGACTTCAGCATGACACAATGGCCACAGAAGTACTTAACAGTGAAGAAAAGAGTCTTCATGCAGCTAAAAGCCAAAAGAGACATTTCTTGTCTGTCTTGACTTTTCAGATAGCCTCAAACCACATATTTCTCTTCATCGAGCAGAGCTTGGAATTTGACAAGTATATCATTAAGTTCAGAAACTCAGGGAGATTAACTACTACACATTTCAGCTAGTGTGAAAGTGAAGTTCACTGACTTTAACTATCCACTACTGTAAAATTGCAGTTAGCAACAGCCACAAGATTTTTGCTATCAACTCTTTAGTCAACTGTTGCCCCCAGTTTCTCTCATCCAACCATGGTGAAGACTAGTGAGTGAAACCCCAAGGGATGTGCTTCCATTGTGCTGTCCCAGAAGACCATCAGAAACACTCCACAGTTGTTTAGCTCCAGCTAACCCATTCCCAAACATTGCCTTTAACAGCTACCTCACTTCCCAAGCAATCTTCTTTCCAGTTGCCCCTCCTCTCTGCTGACTTTTAGGCAGTTGCTCAAGTTCTGCACAGCTCTGCACAGGCACTCAGTCACCTCCCCACACCCAGGTGCATCTGTGGGGAGAGGCCTTCAAAACTACTCTTTTTCTTCACAGCATTTTTCTCTTCACAAAAATCTTTGAGATTTTAGAGCCACTCACTTCGGCAAGACTCTTAAAGTAGTAATTTCTGCTCTTATCTGTATTTGCTCATTATTTCCACCATATTCCCCAACAATCTTTGGCTTTTAGGGCCACTCACTTTGGCAAGACTCCTGAAGAAGTAATTTCTGCTCTTACTTGAATTTACTCATTATTTTCACTATACTCAGGTTTTACTTTTGCTGCTTCTCTTGTCAGACAAGTATCTGAGGAATTGTTCCTTCCACCAATGAATTCACCAGTTACAGATATAGAGGTGTCAAGTGTAGCCTGCGTTAATGAGGTACCAAAGCACAGGATCTGCCTGTCGCCTTGTTCCACCTAGGACAGCATGGGGCTGAGGAAGCCTGTGTGTGTGTGGAGAAAGCAACAGCAAGCAAACTCCAGCAAGTTCAACAAACAGGACCAGGTTTGAAATGTTGTTGTGAGAAGTACACATGCATAAATCCATGTTTATCTTCTTAGGCAAGTCCAGTTTATAGCTAATTTCATTTAGTCAACGCTGAAGTCAATACTGAAGTATATAAGTGTTTAAAGAGGGTGACAGCAAGAGGATGGAGCCAGGCTGTTCTCAGGGGTGCTGAGCAATAGGACAAGAAGCAATGGGTGGAAACTGAAGCACAGGAAGTTCCACCTGAACATGAAAACTTTACTGTGCAGGTGACTGCACATTGGAACAGGTTACCCAGAGAAGTTGTGGACCTTTCCTAATTGGAGAGATCCAAGAACTGTCTGTCTAGACACAATCCCACGCCATGTACTTCTGGGATGGCCCAGCTTGAGCAGGGATGTTGGACCCGATGGCCTGCTGTGGTCCCTCCCAATCTGACCGATTCTGAGAGTCAGTGATTCTGTGATCTTCCCAGGGTAGCCTCGCTCCCTGACGAAACTCGCCACACGGAACAGCAGCTTGGAGAGCTGGCGGCTCGGGATGCCGGCGGGGCGGCCGCGCACGGAGCGCACAGACGCCGCTCCTCCGAAGGCCGCGGCGGGAGCCGGGGCCGCGCCGGCCGCAGGGGGCGCTCTGTGCGCGGCCGGGCCCGCCCCTGGCGCGCGCGGGCGGGGAGGCGGAAGCGGCGGCGCGGCCATGGCGGCGGCGGGCGTGGGGCAGCAGTGGGTGCTGGTGGAGATGGTCCAGGCCTTCTACGAGGTGCGGCCGGGCAGGCGCCCCGAGCGTGGCGGGGCGGCGTGAGGGCGGCTTGGGGCGCAGGGAGAGGGGACGTATCGCCGGGGCTGCCCCGGGGGCGGCGGCGGCGGGCGGCGCTGGGTGAATCGGGAGCTGGGTGCGGGTCAGTGCCGCGGGGATCGGGCTGCGCTCGCCGTATCCTGAATATGTGTGAGTGCAGCACGGCTGTATATTGAAAATATAGACGCATGTCTTATTTCTCCAAGTTTATAAAGCGACATTTAAGGCATGTAGCAGAGCATTAAGTCTGAAGGTTCACAGTATTTTACTGGGGTCAGGGTTTGTAACTTACAAGTGTCGTTTGCAAGGGAGGAAACGGCATTTAAGTGTTTAGGCTTGAGTTCCCTCCTGAAGAAGATCAGCTGTGCATGTTTGTACCCGGTCTTTGTTTCGTGATGTTAAAAAGGATGTCCTGATGATAAGCGGTGGGTTTGTGTCCCTTCCTTTGGCAAAGGGTGGTAACTTTTTAAGCATGTGTGCAAGGTTTGCCGTCCAAATACAGAAGTGCTCAGCTAGTGAAGCAGGTAGCACGCTCTAGTGCACTGAATCCAGGATAACTGAAGGCACTAAAAAGCACAGGGACCTCAGTGGGAGTATACGGTATGTTCTTTAGATGTCGTGTCATACAAGTCATGTATGTATTCGTAATATGTTTGTGTCTTAGTATGTGTCATAAACTGAAAAGTACTCTGCAACAGGTAACATTTGTTATTTGCAGTTTGATACGCCATAGGATTTTTTTACTGGTTTTAAAAGCTTGTGTCCAACTTACTTTAGTTTCTGGATGTGTGGTAAGTTCAGCTTTGATGGCAGGTCAGATACCACCAAAAATGTTGATGTGTGGAAGCAATTCACCTGACTTGAGGAGGGAGTGCGCTTGTTTGTGTGCACTTCGAGTCTTTTGAAAATGATAGACAGGAGCCTTTCCAAAACGGAATAACTGGACTCATCATTAATACTAGGTGTCCAGTGCTGATGTCATAACTTCATATCTACTTCAAACTAGCTGTGCTGCCAGAGCAAATTGATTTTAACCCTCCAAGCGCCAAAGAGGCTAACTTTAACTTGGATCAACTCTTGTGTTCTGGTTTGCTTTGTGTATTCCCACACATTGTGTCTACACAAGAGTAAAGGACACAAGGATAAAACTACTTGAGGTGACTCAGTTGGTTTATACCTGATCAAAGTGCCTGTAAACCTGACAGAAGCTGCCTATGAGAACAGAATTGGCTTTCTTTGTAAATACTAGCTGTCCCTGCTGGTGGACTGTAAGTTATAAAAATGGAGGGTTGAAGTATAGGTGACACAGACCTTCAGGCTCTCAGGATACTTCTGCTTGTTTTGAAAGCCTTCTGCCTTTGTGGGCGCTGACTGGTGCAACATGTATGACTTACCTGCCTTTACTCGCAGTATTCAAATTATGTGTGGAACTGAAATCAGTTATCAGTTTAGAACGGGCCTTGTTTTTGAACAACAGACTAAATCCATTCAATCTCAAGTTAACAGCTACAAGTAGTAGCTGCAAAACATTCCACTTTCACATAGTTGTAATTTTAACTGATTTAGAAATACATCAGCTGATGATCAGCTTTAGGTTTTTTTCTGAGTGTGCTTGTAGGAACAAAATAGTTGTGTTGTGTCACACACTTCAAATAGAATTCTCTTTAGAATGATTTTTGTACTTCTGTTTTCAGGCTCCTGCTTACCATCTCATTTTAGAAGGAATTCTAATACTATGGATAATCAGACTTCTTTTCTCCAAGACATACAAGCTTCAAGAGCGATCTGATCTAACACTTAAGGTATGGTGAAAAACATATTTCTCTTTAGAGAAATAGTTCATAGCAATTGATGCATTTGGCTGTTGAACCACTGCTGCATTATAAATGGTTCTGCTTTTTTTCTTTAACTTCAAAGCGTGAGCTTACTTTGGCCTCAGGAACTGCTTGTTGCTTAAACATGTCAGTTTGTGCTTTTAAAGTAGCACTGTTTGAGACTCTGAGAAATAAGAAAACTGATGTGACAGTGACTGTTAAGCTATGAAAAGCTGGCATTAGCTCTACTCAATGGAGAGCTTTATTTTAAAAATGAAAGCTATGTTAAAAACACCCACCAAGCAAAATGAACTGTAAGATTGTGTCTGGTGGGAAAATGGTCAATCTGTATATGTGGTGTCTATAAGTAATAACTCTGAGAATTTACAGTGGGTTCCACAAAAATTGTGGTTTAGCAGAAGTTTCACAGAGGGCAAGTCCTGCCTGACCAGCCTAGCAGCCTTCTGTGATGGAGTGAATCCATCAGTGGACAAGGGAAGGGCTACCGATGTCATTTATCTGGACTTGTGTAAAGCCTTTGACATGATCCCCCCCTCAACATCCTTCTCTCTAAATTGGAGAGAAATGGATGTGATGGGTGGACTGCTAGGTAGATAAGAAAGTGGCTGAATGGTCTCACCCAAAGTGTAGTGGCCATTGTCTCTGCATCCCAATGGACACAGTGACAGGTGGTGTCCCTCTGGGATCTGTACTAGGATCAGTGTTATTTGATATCTTAATTAATGGCTTGAATGATGGGATCAAGTGCATCCTCAGCAGATTTGCAGATGACACCAGGCAGAGTGCTGTGGCTGACACACCTGAGGGAACAAGATAGAAAAGTGGATCCATGGGAATCTTCTGAGCTTTAACAAGACCAAGTGCAAGGTGCTGCACCTGGGTCAGAGCAAGCTCCGGTATCAGCACAGGCTGGGGGATGAACAGATGGAGAGCAGCCCTGGGGAGAAGGACTTGGGGGTGCTGGTGGGTGAGAGGCTGGACACGACCCAGCCATGGGCACTCACAGCCCAGAGAGCCAAACGTGTCCTGGGCTGCATCCAAAGCAGCGTGGGCAGCAGGGGAGGGAGGGGATTCTGCCCCTCTGCTCTGCTCTGGTGAGACCCCACCTGGAACGCTGCATCCAGCTCTGGGGTCCCAGCACAGGAAGGACAGGGACCTGTTGGAGTGAGTCCAGAGGAGGCCACCAGGATGATTAGAGGGATGGAGCACCTCTCCTATGAGCAAAGGCTGATTAGCCTGAAAAAGAGAAGGCTTCGGGGTGACCTAAGTGCAGACTTCTGGTACCTGAAGGCAGCCTACAAGAAAGATGAAGGGAGACTATTTATGAGAGCATGTAGTGACAGGATAAGGGGCAATGTCTTCAAAGTGGTGGGTTTAGATTAGATACTGGGAAGGAATTCTTTACTGTGAGCTTGGTGAGGCACTGCCACATATTGCCCAAAGAAATTTTGGATGCCCTATCTGTGGACGTGTTTAAAGCCAGACTGCATGGGGCTCTGAGCAACCTGGTTTAGTGGAAGTTGTCCCTGCCAGTGGCAGGGATATTGGAATTAGATGTACTTTAATGTCCCTTCCAACCCAAATGCTTCTGTGACTGGAGGCAGGAAGTGAACTAAGCAGGAATCGATGGCCGGTTCAGTTTTGTGCTTGGAAGAGTTTGAATTGATGTTGGGATACTCAAAGTTTGCTATCTTTGGTAAGAATACAGAGAAGGAATGAGTGTGAAGGGAGCTCCAGTGCAGTGAAAACTTAGTGTTCATGTCATCTAGGAAGACATGGCGCAGCCTAAGTATTTTGGAGGATACTTTTTTTTTGTTTTGTTTTAAAGAGTCATTCTCTCTGCAGTCAAAGGCAGGAAAAGGCTCTTTGCAACTCTTGGGTAATTGGTGACCCAAAAAAGTTGAAACCTGTCTTTTCCTTACAAAGTAAGAAATTCACTCATGTATCTCTATGTGCATCTTGGATTTTATCATGCAGTTGCAGGTCATCATCTTCATTCAGGACTGACAATTTTGCTGAAGCTGAGGTATTTAAGAAAATTCTTAGACAAATCTGTAATAGTGCTATGTGGAGAAGAAAATTGTTCTGTGTCTTTTCAGCTGGGGGCAGTAAACAATTGGGAGATTGCACATGTAGCCAGTCTGCTACAGCTCAATGAAAGCAAGGGTTTAGAAGGGTGTCAGGGGCAAAAACATGTGGAAGTGGCTTAGGCTTAAATAACCTTACTTTTGCAGGTTGACAGTATTAAAATTCACTAGACAGCAGTTAACAGACTTTCTGAAAAACAGAAGCATGCAAATATGTTATTGCTCTGATACTTCTTTTGAGACTTTTACAAACTTTACTGGGGTTGAAAGGTGAAAAGGAATGTGAATACTGGCAAAAATGCAAAGTGGTCAAGAATTACCTTGTATATAGATAGACTAGATACATGATTCACATTGCAAGTTACAGAAGCAAAAAGTTACACAGTGCTGTGAGCTGTATTGAAGAAATTGACTGTTAAAGACACCATAGGCTTGTTACCTTTATCTTGATGGTGAAAAAAAACCCATGAGTGAATGCTCTTTGTTCTGATCCTGTGTTCAAGTTGGCTAGCCATGAAGGAGGTGCAAGTTAGAGTAGCTGACTGTATCATTGACCTTTGAAGACAGAAGTAGTGGTTGCTTTAGGAAGAACTGTATTTGGAAGGGAATGTTTTGTCTACAGATAGTTCACTGAAAGTAAGCATAAACACAGCGGTGAAGTTAGAATGTGAGTACATCTTCTACAATTGGAGGAATTAAGCAAACTGATACATCAGAGTCATGGAATGATTCAATTTCTCTTTCTACAGTGTAGATAATTCTTGTGAAGAGAGCTCATGTATTTGTGTAGGGGGATAGCTGTGAACACACAGAGACATGCCTTCTCCTTAAACTTCACTAGAAATCTGCACATAATTGACACTAGTCTGTGTTGTGGATTAACCCCAGTAGGCAGCTGAACATTGCACAGCTGCTCACAAAGCAAAGGAAGAGTAAAAGCAAGAAAACTTGCAAGTGAATATAAAATTACTTAATAAGCAAAGGAAAGTGGAAGAAGACAGAAAACAAGACAAGTGATGTAAAGGTGGTCACTCACCACCTCCCATGGATGGACCAATATCAGACCAAGCAAAAGGTGACTAAATTCCTTAAAACCGCTGTTCTCCCTTTTATTGCTGTGTGACGTCGTATGGTACGAAATCTATGTTCAGTTAGTTCAAGCCTGGTTGTGTCCCTTCCCAATCTCTCAGGCATCCACCAGTCTATTCAGTCAGTGTTAATGAAGAAGACAATTACTGCACAGCCATCTTAGAGATCTGTTACGACAAGTCAGTCCTGGGGAATGAGAAGCAGATGACACATTGTGCAACCTAGTGCACTTAGGAGTCGTGCTTGTAAAACAGTGAAGAAATCCACCCTGAAGGTGGCTTCTAGGTTCAGTCAAATGTGTAGCAAGAGTACTACGAAATCCAGTGCAGAAATCACCTTTCAACTGACTGACTCTTAGCTTTGGTAACAGTGTTTGTGTGTATTCCTACTGGTTCTTTTAGAAAATAGTGTCTCCCAAATCATTAACTAAAAAGGTGGAGTGCTTCTCTGATACTGTAAGTTCCTGATAGTTTGACATTTTAGGAAATGTAAATAAGTCTGTTGCCATACAGGATGCTAGACATAGATTTTTATGGGCTTTCACACAAAGTAAAATCTATAGAAAGTGACAATGAGGACTGGAGTGGGCTGTGGAAGTTTGCACGGCAGCCTTTAGCTATATGTGAAAGGAAGGTACCCTGCTATTTGTCTTTTACTGTGCAGTAAATGGTAATGATACTGAGCTTTTCTCTCAAAATCTGTGAAGTACTACTAAGAGTCACATCTTACCATTTGCAAATGGGAGGAAGAGTTTTTTCCTTTGATTTTAGAATTTCCACTGCAGTAGTAGCATGGGACACATTTTATTTGAGTGATATTAGTCAGGAGGCTGGAAAGTTCATATTGGAGACAAATGTTTAATGTGTGGCTGAGAAATACATAGATCTTGAGAGCTCTGTTTTGCAGGAACTGCATTCATAGACCAATCAGATATTCTTCTATAGGGAATGGCAGAGGTAGTCTGTTCTTGTAAAGGTTTTCAGTAATTCTGAGCCAAGACTCCCCAGGTAGGTAAAATTTCTCTTATGTATGAGCATACGTACATACATTGAAAGAGAGAAATTTCGAACTGGTGTGCCCATTATTTGTGCCAATTTATCCCATTATGTTACAGGAGTCTAGAAATACTGTGAAATTAAAGACGTGTTATTTGAGGACCAGTAAATAAAAAGTTTTATTAATCTTTTGATATTAATGCAGAATATGCATGTATGACATCGTTTCAGAACACTACTGCTAGCTAAGAACTGTCTTCATGAGCAAAATTGCTCATTGTTTTTTTAAGAACCTGGGCAAACAAGGCAACTTTTTAAATAATTTGCGTTGAATGTGTTTACAGCCAAGTATTTTCCTTACCCAAGGTACATGGCAATTAAAAAGCAAAATCCACAACAGAATGCAACCACCCAAAACCGTTGTATATGTTTGTGTGGGTATCTGTGTGAATTTAGATAAATAGATTTAAGATGTTTTTATGTATAAATATGCACAAACGAATGCAAGATTCTGCTACAGGTAGGGTTAGGCTTCAGAGAGCCAGAAAGTTCAGAGTCCAAGGGATATTGGGGCTGGAAAAGTCATGCTGGACACCCATGGAGATGGGGACTTCAGCCTCAGCACCAAGCTTCCATTACTGTTTGGGTTAGGGCTCAGAGAGCCAGAAAGCCTAAAGCTAAATGTATAAAAAGGTATGTATATTATAATTTATAAAATATACTTATAAGCATTTTAGAGATTATATTTTCATGTTTATTTTGTATTAGCCATAAAATAGATACTTTTTATAATGTTATTTATATTTTATTTATTGCTTATATAAACTAAAAATAATTATAAAAAAAATATAAAAGGGCAAGAGGAAAAGTTGAGGGATGAGTTCACTTACATTACAGTCCAAGAGAGCGGAAACGGAAGGGTTTGAGTTAATTCTTTTCATCAAGTGGATATTTTCAGTGCAGTGAACTAATGAGAAGTAAGCAAATCAACTACATATGGAGGATGTTAAAGTGTGAATTAAAAATTTGGTTTCTTTTTGTGTTTGAAAATTAACTTTTTTGTTGACATTGGTGTGAAATTTGATCTGTTTAGGAGGTAGAAGATAGAAGTACTTTTGATGTTGAGTCACTGCATGAGAGTCTGCTTCTGCCTCGTCCTTTTGTTCAGAGGCAGATGGTTGTGTTTGCCCTGAACAGTCAGCAGGACAGGCCAGGGTACTGAGGTATTTGGTGAATGGAAGGAGGAAAGGATTTGCATTGTCCCATCCGCAGTGGTGGGTGGCTGGTTTAGGCTGAGATTGGTATTCATTTTAATCATCAATGTCTCCAGTCCCCTCCTCTGCTAGGAACTGGTGGAAACAGAATACATGAGATGTGAATACGCAAATGTTTGTCTATGTCCATCAAAAACCAAAATGCTATGTAATGGACGAGGAGAATGAATGTGAGCTAGAATTAATTAAATGGTGTTGTTTGAAATGATGATTAGACTTCTTCTGTATGTTCTCAGTTGTGTTAAGAGAAAAATCAGGATGTTGCCATGTCTCATCTGTGACTTGGAAACCTATGCTGTTAGTTTGTGTGCAGCAAAAATTTAAAGGGAAGAATGAAAACTTCTTAGAAATTAGTATGAATGGGGGATAGAAACACTAATTAGGAGTTGCTCATAGATCTCAACTGCACTTGGACTGTGCTAGTTTATTGTAATTACAGTGTGCATCTATAAATACTATTTTTCTTACTGCTAAACTCCTTGACAAAAGTATTTTAATTGATCTTGTATCATTTATTGCTAAGCTGCTAAGCTTTGATGATATTTTGTACACTTAGCTAAAAAATTTAGACTTTAATGAAAAAGTTAAGTACATGCTTAACACAGTTTTAATTCTGCTTTCTTTGAAGAAAAGGAGTTTTATATTGCGTGCTCTTCTGTAAGGCTGTTCAAATGTTCTGTGTTCAGGTCTCAAACAGAAGAAACACCATGCTTCCTAAGTCCTTCCCTCTAAGGCATTTGATGTCAAATAAAGCTTTTCTTACTTATCCTTCCATAACTGACAGGCTGCACCACTTCTCACCTGAATTATTTTGCTGCCGAATTAAAACAAAACCCAACAACCCTCCCCCACAAAAACCCCAAGCCAAAATTAAACACAATGGAAAACTTCATCAATCATCTACCCTGTGCTCCAAAATGAATGTAAAGCTCTTGATTCTAGATACAGTACCCGTTAAGGATTTTGGGCCTTTCAACAGCTACTGTAGGAGCAGAATGAAGGCTGCATGAGCATACATCCTGCTTTATGATTGTCAGAATTCTTTGAACTCTTGTGGAAAGGTATAAGATACTACTGGGCAACTGCAACTCAGGATGTGGTTTCCCAATAGCATCAGCCAGTCTTGGTTGGGATTGGGACTCTTGTGGGTTCTAGCTGAGATTTATATCCCATCCTGCTTTTGCTGAGTTAGTTTTCATCTGGATCTGAGTAACACTTTTGTCTGATTTTGTAACTGCTTCTGCCAGCACAAGGAACAGGAATGTGTGGCTGGGAGAGGACTGCACAGCAGCAGCTGCTGGCTTGCAGTGTGGTAGATCAGCACCCTTAGTGTAAAATTATGTCTTTGATTTTTAATTTTCCCCCCAGATAGTGTTGTGAGATGAGGATGGAATTTTCTCTCTCTCTTGGGCTGTGGTTGTGGTTCTACTCTGAGATTAACCTGAATTTAGGTACTACTTTGAAAATGAATGTGCACTCAGTATTCTTCCATAGTTAGGTTCAGGATATGTTGTTTAGTAGTTGTTGTTACTTATTCTTGAGCATTGACAGTTTTTCTTGAGTATATCCTTCTCACATATGTGTTATTTTGCTAAGTATTTTAATGCCACTGTTGTTGAAACAGCAGTGTTGAAGACTTGAGAATGTAAATTGAGGCAACCTATATTAAATTTTTATGTAATTCATGTTCAATTACATAAACTGTAGAGGAGAATTTTTATATTTAACAGGTTGAATGAAACAGTATTGATTAAAATTTGGTGGGGACATCATGTTAGTAACTCATCTCTTGATTATCATACAAGATCTTTAATACACAGACACATCTGTTCCATGTTTCTTTATATCTTCTTCCCTTTCAGATTTCATGATTCTGAGCCTCTCATTTAAAGATCCTGAGATAATATATATTCTAAGTGTCTCAGAAAGGTGGCATGTACTAGCATACATGATTTCTCATTCGATTGTTATCAACTCTTTATTAGTGCATTATGTATTTTCTAGGGGAATTCCCTCTCAAACAGTATTTCTTTTCTCCTGATCAGGAAAAAGAAGAGTTGATTGAAGAATGGCAGCCAGAGCCTCTTGTACCTCCTGTGCCAAAAGATCACCCAGCTCTCAATTACAACATTGTTTCAGGGTAAATGTACCTAAAATAAATTCTGTTTCTTATTTCGACTCAAATACTTGATATCCGTATTTTTAAGCGTATTGCTCATTAAGCCTTTCCATATCCTTAAAACCTTTCATAAATGAATTGCATTTTTAGAGAGCTGGTCTGAATTTACCTCTGAAGAGGTCTTGGTTTTGTAACATTATCAAGAGCATGCTACTAAGAAAATCTTTCTTACTTTAAATGTTGTCGTTAATTTTTTTTTTTCAATATTGGGGGTGGGAGAAGGAATGCTGTATCTTTGCCTTCATTATGGTTCTGTATTGCTTGGTATTAATTTGTTTCATTTTTTCTGAAAACATGGACTTAGACCTCCAAAAGTGGATACCACCCTCTTACGTCGTCACGAATGACTTTAAAGAAGTGGGTAGCCACTTGGCACTTTGTTGTGGTTTAACCCCAGCCAGCAGCCAAGCCCCATGCAGCCACTCACTCCCCCATCAGTGGGACTGGAGAGAGAATTGGAAGAGTCATGGGTTGAGATGAAGACAATTTTATAGGGAAAGCAAAAACCATGCAAAGAAGCAAAGCTAAGCAAGGAATTCATTCACCACTTCCCACGGGCAGGGAGGTGTTCAGCTTCCCCAGGAGAGCAGGGCCCCATCACATGCAACAGTTACTTGGGGACAAAAATGACGCCACTCCATACGTGCCCTCCTTCCTCCTTCTTCCTCTTCCTTATATCCTGAGCATGATGCCGTATGGTCTGGACCCTTTGGTCACTTGGGGTCACCTGTCCTGGCTGTGTCTCCTCCCAACCTTCCATGCACCTTCAACTTCCTTGCCAGCATGGCAGTGCAAAAAGTAGAACAGGCCTTGGCTCTGTGTAAGCCCTGCTCAGCAATAACAAAAACGTCTTTATGTTATCAATCCTGTGTTCAGCACAAATCCAAAACACAGCCCCGTACCAGCCACTGTGAAGAAAATTGACTCTACCCCAAACTCAGCACACATTTCATGAAAAGTTGATTTTTTTTGGACAATCAGAATTGGAAATGCTGGATGGTAAATGTTTTGTGAGGAAATTTATGGCTCAGTGTTACTTTCTTGTGTGTTACAAGGCTTTTAAAATGTCTGATGACTTAGGCAAGAATCACAGTATTTCAGAAATTGCTCTGAAGCTTCTTTTCACAAGCTTCAGATTTGCGCGTCAGTAACTTTTACCATGTAAGCATTCATAATATCCTTCTATTGACACTAATATATTGAACATAATATTGACAATAATTTGAAATAATTTAGTGACAGTACAATCATTTGCTGTCATAGTGAGCTCCATTCTGATGGTTCCACTACCACAGAAAAGTCTGCCATATAAATGTGATGCCTGTTTTAATTAACTGTGATGTGAACAATTCTTCTGTTATTTTTCAGAATTTTGAAACAAGCAATACTGTGGAGTTAAAAGAAGTGTTGGATGTTTAGAAAACCAGAACAAATATATCTTTTAGAGTGATTCAGAAAATGTTTAAATCATTAGAACTTTCCAGTGCTTACAGCTAGGAAATGTTTTGTGACAGAACGTTAATATGTTGTGGCTATTAAACCCGATAGTAGCTGTGGGGAAAACTTGACGTTTGTCTTGTAACATTTAAGCTGACGACTGATGACTTCCCCACAAGTTGCTCAACAGCTGTAGACTGTAACTTTGACTGTAAAGTTAAAACATGTTTCAGGATTAATACAGGAAGAAAAATGTCTGCATCCTGATTTCAGCTCAGGAGCATTTCCCCTTTTTAACCAGCATTTTAGGGAGACTGTATTTATTGAGGTAGTCTTCTTTCAGTTATTTTCATGTCTATTATGAGTGGTGATTTACAAAAATCGTTATCATAAACTGATTTGGATTTGAAGGAACCTTTAAAGGTTATCTCATTTCAACCACTGCCATTTGGACACCTTCCATTAGACCAGGTTGCTCCAAGTCCCATCCTGCCTGGTCTTGAAGACTTTCAGGGATGGAGCATCCACAGCTTCTTTGGACAACCTGTGCCTCACCACCCTCACTTATATTGGTAATACTGTGTGTTTACAGCAATATGTGGGGATTATAAAAGTTCATAACCACTACAGAAAAACTTAAGTATTTCAGTAAAAATTTTGACTCGCTGTGTGTATGAGGCAGATTTCCTCCTCCCTCAGTAGGCCATGCAGTTTGTGCCCTGTGTTCGTATTCTCCTTTCTGCATAATCAAGTAACATTGCCAAATGATAAGGAAAGCCAAAATCACAGAGACATGTCCTAACCAAAAAAGTGATCCATCTTGAATCTATGCTGAAGAAGGTACCCACAGCAGCTTTCACAGTCCAGAA
This sequence comes from Corvus moneduloides, assembly GCF_009650955.1. NCBI lineage: Eukaryota > Metazoa > Chordata > Aves > Passeriformes > Corvidae > Corvus > Corvus moneduloides. The sequence continues at coordinate 33,847,252 of NC_045511.1, forward strand.
ATTAGTTACTTCTTGTAGTAGCCTTTCTGTGAACTAATCTATGCAGGATAGCTTAGTTGTACAAGATCTCGCTCAGAAAATGTAAATCTATTTCCTAAAACAGTACATCTGCAAAATTTTCATGCTAATTCTTGTTCTGCTTTAAAATGTCACATCATTAGTACCTTCTTAACTTTCTTTTGTGACTGATTTTTTTTCAATATATGAAACACTTATGTGAGAGGCCCAAGAACAGTGGGCATGCTTTCAGTCCTTGAAAGACAATTTCTAAAGGATTTGCTTGCAAGTTCTTTGAATATAACTTGAAATTATATTTTTATTTACTGTTTAAGCTGGATCACTCAGTATCTCATAACTGTTGTTCCTAACCATGGTACCTAATGAGCTGTTACACTAAGGGAAGGGAGATACATGAAAAGATAAAAAAAAATCAAATGTTTCAGTGTTTTCCTTTTGCCAAGACTTAACTGTTTTTATTGTTGAAAGGCAGGGTTTATGATGCAATCAGCATCCATGTTTTGGTGATAATTATTTGCTGAAATAACCTTTTCCATTTGTATTTTCTAAATAATCACTATTGTTTCTTTAGAAGTTTGTGTAAAATTCTGATTGCAAAGTGTGGCCAAGTTTTCATGAGGGCTGCAGTTTTATGAGGGCCAAGTTGTTGGTGAACATTAGTGTGTTTTCTAGGTTTGAGAGGTGAAGCTGTCCATGAGGCAAATTGTTGTAAATTGACCAGGTTTGCTAGTATGCTGGGAATATACTGAATCTCACGTTAGTGACAAAATGCGTAAATATAGGTCTGCTCTGGTAAGTATCTGTGAAACTAAATAGTTACTTCACTTAGTAGGACATCCAGACTTTGGTACAGCTCATTGATTAGCTGGATAGAAGAACAGATCCAGGCATATTTTTGATGGCAGTCGGTTCCCCAAGACAGTTTGCTGCACATTTCTATAATGCTGCTCTGGTGCAGAAGATGCACTGCAGTAATGCAGGACAGCTCCTTTGTGGGGACAGGTTCAGCATTCAAAAGACACACATGCACTGTGTTAGTAGAAAGCTTTCCAAAGCTGTTTAGTAAACTTTTGCAATTGCTTAGTTGAAGGAACATGTGCTCAATTTTTTTAAGTGAACAGATATAATGTGAAATCATGGAGTTTTTTAAAGTGAAGTTCAGGCAGTTCAGTGTTTTTCTTAACTTGCAGTGAGTGAATAGCTTGGATTTAAAAAGTTTATTTGCTTTGCACACCAAATGTACCCATTGAAATATTGTCAGCCACCAGATTTGGAACAGCTGTGCACAGGCATTTGACATTTGAGCAGCCCTGTTTAATTTTGATGGAGAAAATTGCTCAGTGCTAGTTTTCTACATGGGAAAGCTTGTGGAAATTACTGTGTCTGAGGAATAGCATAGGATCTCAACTGTAGTATTTGACAGCAGATACAGAAATGGACAGACATAGGGTTTTGTATTTGGCTTAGATTTGAGACTTCTTACACTCCAAGTGATTAATTGAAACTTTTGAATTTGTTGTATTGATGTGTACAGTTGCCAAAACTGGTTTGCTTCTGGTTCTATAGAACACCGTACACAGACATGATGCTTGTATTTAAAAGGATAGTATTTTAATTATCTCCAATTTTTTTGGTTTTGTTTACCTGAATCATAATATTTTAGGCCAGAAAATTTTTTTGCCCTTTTATTCATATATATTATGCTCTTGTTCATTTGCTAAGAGTGTGCATTTTCACACTTTCTCTGTTTTCTGGTTACATAAATTACTCAAACCATTGCAGATTAAACTCAATTGAAAACTTGAGGTGATAGCTGATAAAATAGTTTTGTCCACTTACAGCTAGTACCTCTATTTCAATAGCCCTATCAGCACAAGATAGGTATTCTGGGGTTACTTTATGACAAAAACATTGATTTTGAATTAGTTTTTCTCTTGGAAGTAAGAACAATGAAGTTTCCTTTTTATTTTTAGTATTTCTTCTTGAAAATAGATATCACTTTGCTTTTAATGGAGAAACTTTATTTATCTCTTCAGGGGTCATCTTTCTATGAATTAAGTTTTCAACAAGGAATCATTAAATATCTCAAGAAACTATTTGCAGTTTATTAAATTACGGGAATATAGGTTTTGTTGAGTACAGTGCAGTGTATTTGTGACTTGACAGTGAACTTAAATACTTATTGGCAGCTGCAACGGAAGAAGTAGAAAGAGGGAATATTGAAAAACCTGTGTGCCCTCTGTTGTTGAAAACCAGAACTCCTGTATTGTTTAGCTGTTTATGAAAATGACAATTGTTCATTCATAACAATAGGTCTGTAATTTTTTTCAGTCCTCCCACCCATATAATCACTGTTAATGGCAAGGAATGTATAAACTTTGCATCATTTAACTTCCTTGGACTTTTGAATAATGAAAAGGTTAAGGTGAGTTCTTCCAGTTATTCTATTTGTGTGATATTCCTCTTTTATTTTGTCTGTTATATTGGCATAAATAATAGCTACAGAAAGCATGAACTTCATCAATAACATATTGAAAAGTAGGAAGGAAGATTATAAACCTTGTAATGCTGTGCTATTCAAGTTTGTATTTTTACTAAAGTTAATCTGGTGTACTTACTGCATGCCTAGTTGGTTATCAAGTTAGATTAGTATTCAACGTCCTTAAGTATTAGAATAAAATGAAGGATGCTTAAACACTTGTCTAAAGTAGTTTTGAGGTGAAATTACTTCATAGAATTCAGTACATTATTATACTTTCTGTGAAGCAGGTTATGTTACATGATACAAAAACTGATCTGTATACATTGGTGTGGAATTGTCAGTGTGAAGTGTATAGAAGAGAGAGCTAATGCAGGAATATTTCACATAATTCTTTCCTGTTAAAGAGTGCAGCCCAGGCTTCTCTGAAGAAATACGGTGTTGGCACTTGTGGACCCAGAGGATTCTATGGTACTTTTGGTGAGTAACTTTCTTTGATCTGCCTTTAAAGGTGCTCAGACTAGTTTGGTAAGCCAGCCAAAATAACGCAATATGTAAGCAAAAAGTTATTTCTGTTGCTCTGAAGAACAGTTATCCTCTAACGCATATTTCACTGTAGTTGTTGAGGATTGGTAGTGTTTATTGCTCCTGGCTTTGTTTCTTACTATTTTATCTGTTTTCTTACTCTTTCTAAAGCTGGTCTTGGAGGAGGATTGCAAAGTTTATAATCTTTTTTAGTTCTGGTAACCACAGTAGAAAGAGAAAATAAACCTATTAGAATTTAATAATACATGGTGACTGTGAGTGTAAATGCCAGTGTGAATTACCGACCACAAGGGGGCAATCTGATTTCTGTGATAACAATTATTAGCTGCATTTCCCTAATGCTGTAGTCAGAATGAAGTTTTCCACTGCTGATAACTTCAGTGTTGTAATTGAGAGACTTTATGACCTGAGCAGGTGTTACTAAGGTAAGGGGCTTTTAAAATTCTTCTTAAGAAGTAGTAAGTTGTTAAATATCAGGCTCTGGAAATAGTTCTGTACAGGCATTTATACTTTGAAATATTGCATAGAAACCGAAGAGTTATACATGGACAGCTGCACAGTTACAGGCTAAAACCATCAACTAATTTTGTGAACTTTCCAGTCTCTTCCGAGAGATGATGGAATTCTGAGGGTGTCTATACTCAAATTATTTCATAGAGTTAGCTTCCGGTAGCCTTGACTTGAATTCAAGACAAAGTTGAGCTTTTCTTAATTAATCAAACTAGTCCTATAAGTGATCAACTAGTTGCTATACCTAATTTGATTTTATAGAAGTCTATCTATCAGAACAGGGCTGAGTCTTGATACCAGTCTTAGGGATTGTTCATTACCTTGGAACCATAATTTGTTTCTAAGGAACGTACTGGTAGCCCACTGATTAGTACAGAGAGCGCTTATAGGAAGCTAGATTTCCCCACTCATCACAGTTCAGCAGTGGTCTCTTGGAATTCATACAGGCTTCTTCCCCTCTCTTCCAAAACACTGAAGTGCTCAAAAAAACTTACGGAATAATAATAACCTTTTGAATCCAAGCTGATTTTAAATTTTGTGAAGTCTTTCACTTTGTTTCAAGTGATTGCTTGAAACAGGTTAAATTTGTTTTTTTCTGGTAAGTGAGAGATTCTTCAGATTGTTTCCTGTCCTCTTTGGAGGGCTAATCCTAATGTGTAAACTATAGCTTTTGCTATTTATTGGCTCCTGAATTTATTGTGTAAGCGCTCCATTTCACAAAGCAAGGAATCTAATCCGCGGCATTGCTACTTGACATCGCTAGAGAAGAAGTGATGTTATACTCACCCATTTGAGGTATCATCTTTTACACACAAAGTAACGGAGGCTACATTTTAAATGGCAGACAAACACCTGCTCTACTTGTTCAATCTGAAATTGTCTTCCCATTTTCACCTAACTTTAAACATTTGAGTGTGGCATCCGTGAGAAGAAACACTTCTTGCATCACTGTGTGCCTTAAACTTTTCACACAATTTTTCACTTGTTGTTACTTCAGTAAATGGGTCATCTTCTGTGCAGAACTATACAGTTTCCTTTTACATTCCTACGTATAATTTAACTGATGGTTGTTGATTGTTACTGCTCAGTTTTATCCCCTCTTAGAAGCTGATATCAGTATTAGAAATCTCTATTTGAAATGTAGATATTGTGTTATAATTTATTTTGAATGGAGACTTGGTTCTTCATATCTATGCCACTTTGAAGGTAATTAATAGATTTAGTGAGTCCCTTTTAAGACATTTTTACTTTGTGTTGTAATCCCGAAAAATGTATCTGTGCCTTTAGCCTATAATGAGCATGAAATAATTGTATATTTACACATACCTGAATATTTGTGGGTGTTTTCTTCATAACTCTCATTTCTTCTGTTTTTGACTTCCATGTGAGCATATGCTAGGCACTAAACAGGCCTTTCATAATAGTTATTAACAATATTAGCTTTATTAATGTTTCATAATTGCATAGAAAGCTGTTCCAGTCTTGTCTTCCTCTGTGCAAATGTACTCCAGGTGGTGGTTGCAGTTTTCAGTTAAGCTAGGTTAATCCAAGTGGTGTAACGAGACTAAAGTGAATCATTGCAATAGAGGAGAGTCAGATAGTATTTGGATTTTATCACAATGAAACCTTAATATTGCCTTAACACTTTTTAACCTCATGGTTTTGAACTTACATGTTCTTGCCCTTGGCAAAATTTACTTAGGCTTGCAAAACTTTTTTCCGTAGCACAAAGCTGAAGATATTTGTTAGCTGCCCTTGCTATAAATACTTGTTTTGCCCACTGTTTTTCACCTAGACCTTGCTTAGTGTAATGGTAGTTGTTGCTGAATAAAGCTCGGTGAGAAGGGTGCAAGTTCCGATTTTGAACAATGATGGTCTTGTCATCTTTTTCAGTTAAATTGTGTAAGTGGTTTCCTCATTTGGAATCAATAGCTGACTGCTCAAAAATAGTAGTTCAGTCCTTATTGCCCCTAATTTGTTATTCTCTACAGAGCTTCAGAAAGAAACATTTTGTACTGAATGTTGTTTATATTTCATGTTTTGAATGCTATGTGGCCCGTCTATTTTAAAATTTTTTTGTTATTGCTGATCTTTGTTGGGCTTTTCATTCAATATATCAAAGGTCATCCTATCTGTTTGGAAGCCTGATTGAAGACTTTTTATTGATCCTGAAGTCCATGTAGCAATGACACAAGAAAAATACACAAAGATTCTGGAAGTGGACTATTTACAATCTCAATCAAGAAAGTAGATGAGATAATTCCAGTCAGTATCCTTCCTTCTGAAGGCTCTGGAGAGGAATGGATGTTCTATATGTCCCTGAATGTTTGGTATATCTAGTGCAGCTGGATCAAAATGACAAGGGTGCAAAAGAAAACTTACAAATCACGAATGATTAACTGTTTGTTTTCATTTAAAAGCAGTGGGAAAACCAATTCCTTTCTGATCTATTTTTTTTACCTGATGCCCAGGTAAACATTAGGAAAAGATTGTTGAGGCTTTATATTTTGCAGGCTGTAGATAAAATTCCTCTTTACTGTGATTGGGAGGCTATTTGAATAAATACCCTTTGCTTTTATTAATAAATACATCAGACGGCTGTGTCCTTTTGGGGAAAGATTCAGCTAGATATATTTAATATGGCAAAGTTGGGATTTTTACGATACCCTTTCTCTCTGCACCCTTTCTGTTGGTGTCTCGTCAGAAAAGGCAACACTGACATAACCACGCCCCACAGATTATTGGAAGAATCTACGTATAACTAATGTTGCTTTATTTGATTTTAGTTTCAATGAACTTCAGTAATTGCAAAAAGATAACACTTGGCCAGTGGTGGTCTTTCAAGTCACACAGTAATGATCTCTATTTGCCTTTTAATCTTACTTATTTCCCAGTGATAACAGGCATAATTCTCTGACTATTGCTAGCAGAAGCAGACAGTGGCAATAGAGTTAGACAGTCAAAATAACCGTTTGTCTGATACAGGTTATTTTGCTTAGTTGGAATACTTAATGCTGTGGTTACCTTTGTGCAGCAACAATCCACTCCCCATGTGGTATTACAGTTTTTAATATTTTGATTTCTGACATTGGTTATTTTGACCTAATTGGCTTGGGAAATGCTGTGTGTGTGATTGGGTCAATATATCTTAAGTGTGAATAATCTCTGGCTTGGAGGTGTGACCTTTTCAATGGGCTAAATTGTGTTCAGGAGATGGTTTGTGACTTGCAGTCTGACAAGAGCAATTTTCTGTTATAATGATAGCTGTGCTTATGTAGTGCAAGCATCAGCTTGGAAGAACTGACAGTCTGCCAACAGGACCTCACTAATTTCTATAAATCACATAATTTGTTTCCTGACTGTAGTAGCTGTGCTCTCTAGTCACAGTCCAAGAAGGCTGCATCATTTGTAGTCTAATCACAAGTAGATTTTAACAACTTTTGCGTAAGAACATTAGAGAAACATGTTGCATAAATATTTTCAGATCTGTCAAAACTTGTGATTAGTTACTTGTCCGTTTAAGTGAAGCTGGATTGGTTGCAACTGGGTTTTGGAAAGTTACTTGTTTTAATTCTTGTCCTACAAATAAATGTTCTCTCTTCTTCAATTGGATGATTTCTAAAATAATAATAGTCTTTTTGATATGAAAAAAAGCTAGCTATCTAAGACATTTTTGATTTTTCTCTCAAATAGATGTGCACTTAGAATTAGAAGAACGGCTAGCAAAATTCATGAGGACAGAGGAAGCTATTATATACTCATATGGATTTGCAACAATTGCCAGTGCTATCCCTGCATATTCAAAGAGAGGGGACATTGTGTTTGTGTAAGTATTGTTTTCTACTTGGGAAATTCCAGATTAAATAGTTTTCCTTTCAATTCTTCTTTTTCATGATTGCTAATCATATTGTTGAACATTTAAAAATACTGCTAGTTTTGATCAACGATTATGTAGTACAAAGTTCAAATATTTTTTCTTTGCCAAATACTACAAATCAGTTACTTCTTTCTTCATGAAAGCATAGTCATGGGCACTCAGCTTCAAAAAAAGCAAAATAACTTGTGCATTCAAATACTAATGTAATTCTAATACCTAATTTTCTTCTTAATAAACTATACAGTAATACTTGCTTTTCTCCTGTTTACCGCTGGCTTCTCACCTTTCTTCCAGGACAGTTGTTCTCCTCATGCCTATTTGCATTGGTTTAGTTGGATAAATATTGGTACATATTAAAGCAACAGAAGAATTGCTGTGCAGAATCAAATAAAGGATTTGGCAGGCGCAGTATCTGGTCCTTGAGAATAGCCAGTCATGTTTTGTGAAGGGATGATTCAAGAACTGGGAGAAACAATGTAACAGTACTCAATTTACGGAGCCAAAGAAGAGGGTTTGGATTTAGGAAGGTGGATTTTTCTTAAATCTTCTGATTCTTACAGTACTTTAGATCTTTAATATCCACAGTGTTTCTTTGACATGCAAATGGCTGACTTGAACATTTTATGAAAAATATGAAGAAATACCTGTTTCAAATACAATACATACTAATTTCTATGGATGCATTTGATTTTTAGACAGGGATTTTCCCCATGCATTTTCCCCATGGAAGCAGGGAGTGAGTGTCAGTGTGGGACTCAGCTGCCTGCTATGGTTAAACTACAACACAGTGATACTTTTGTATTTGTCTGCCAAAATCTCTCTTTGGTGCTCTCTTTTCTAAGTGTAAGGCTTGCAGCCTATTTGACGTCTTTACAGAAGTTCTTTCATAAATTTAATCATGTGTTTTGGTTGTCTTTGATATCTTCTGGATCAGCATTTTTGAGACAAATGACCAGGATTGTGCACACTACTCAAGGATGCCAGTGTACCCTGGATTTAGTTATCTCATACTGTTTCACCTTCTCATTGACAAAAGATCTCACTGTATTTGAAAGCAGCTTGGTTGAAATTACTGCATTTGCCATGTGCAGGTTTGCTTTAGCTGCCACTTTTACAAGATTAGTTGGCCTAAGCAGCTGTGAAATTGCGTAGCCCATCATAGCTGGAAATTTGCTGTCCCAACACTAAAAATGGGGGGATTGTTCTTTGGAAATGGAGATATAATTTCTCAAAGGATATTAAGATGGAGGTTTTGAGTATTTGGAGGACTACAAAAAATGTTACAGGCGCATCTTTGTGCTTTTTTTCTAAGACCCAGAGCAAATGGAGTGAGAGGTTTCTGGGATGATTACTGTGGTATTGTACCTAGTCCATGGAATGCTGTGCTCAAACTGCTGTCGCATACAAACAAAAGGATGAGTGTAGATTTCAAGAAAAAATCTGCTTGCTCGCTTTTAGTGTCTGTAATACACATAAAATTGAGAAGCTTTGAAATGAATTTTCAAAATGTAAATAAATATACGGTGCTTTAAACCATCTGGTTTTGTCTACAGCTAAGTACAAATATCTGCTCAAAAGAAAGACAGTTCTAATAGCCAGCTTTCTTTGAATAATTGCACCATGTTTAACAAACTTAGAAGGGTTTGCTGTATTTACAGAGATGAAGCTGCCTGCTTTGCTATTCAGAAGGGATTACAAGCATCTCGTAGTAACATCAAGTTATTTAAGCATAATGATATGGCTGACCTTGAACGACTGTTGAAAGAACAAGAGACTGAAGATCAAAAGGTACCATTCCTTTGAAGAAATATTTGTACTCTTTTGTGCCACCTCCCCCACATTTTTTTTACTGAGTCATGTAATTGAATGGATGCAGTGCTCAAAGGCAGTTACTTGGTTTTCATAACTATCTGTTGAGCAGTTAATGTTGCTTATTTAATTAAGATAATTTAAAAAAAATATATTTATTTATTTGCATTTGTTGTCTTAACCCTTAGAACTGAGCTCATCAGCATTAGTAGCAGGGGAATATCTTTACAGGCAGATGACTGAAGTGACATAATGTTTTTCTTTTCTTTAAATACTATTACAGAGCTTTATTTTTGGATCTCTGAGAAATTTATGTAACTGTATTTACCTAATAAATCATGCAAGTTAATTACCACTTTGATTGCCACACTATGAAATCAGCACAAAAATGGCTAGTCCTTTATAGAATCAATATGGTTGATTTTTTTTCTTAGTCTTTCCCTATCATGCATTCAACTCTTAAGATGTTCTCTCTCTTGAAAAATTTGAGTCAGTTTGATGGCTTGCTTCTCATTCTGACAGTAATGCAAAAGGATGCCCAAAAGCAGTTACTAGGATCAGGATCAGAAAGTTGATAACTTATTAAATTAGTTTTAAAAGAATTAATTGAGTAGCTATCCTGATTGTATGGTTTGTTTGCACATTTTGTGATAAGACACAGGAAAAGTAGAGTAGATAAATTGTCAATCAGCTTAACATCAGTGTACATCAGTAATGGATCTTATTATTAGCAAATTTATGGATAACATACTAGTTAACATGCCTTGTGGAAGATACATACTGTCAGATAATCTTTACATGTGTTTTTAGATGTGGTTTTCAGACTAATTTGTGTAACACATTTGGTTTGTTAGAGCAGAGTGCTTTGAATTAGCTAAAATTTCTTACTGTAATCAGCTGAATGTGAGCATAAAGTTGGTGGGCAAGAGCTTAATATAGACCATGTGTGTATAACTAAGACGTACTGACTAGAAAAGGTCATATCATTAGAGTTGGTAAAGCCTGTAGAGCAAGACTGTGACTAGTTTGGTACCTACCACACAGAAAAGTCAAATAGATGTTTCTGAATCTTTTTACAAGAACTGAAAAATGAAAGAAGTGTGACTAAATATCCTTATTCAGAAAATAGCAATAAGATTCAAAGTAAATAACAGAGGAATGGCATTTTAAAACAGCGAAACTGAAATTATACCAATTGAAATTTAGCAGAAACAAGTGAGAGATATTTTAATGGTCTGTACTGTATCCAGAGATCAGACAAGGACTTTGTAATGTGTTATGAATACTTTTGCATTGTGTTTTACAAAGACAGTACTTGTAAGAAGTTTGTGTTGCACTGTGAATCCTGGTGCTCAAAACCCTTGTTGAAAAGTCTTCTAAATGCTTAGACTAATGATGAGTATAACAGAGACCAAGATTTGTAGTATTTGTTCTGTGGTTACATTGGTTGTATTTTATTCATAAAGTTCAAATGGATTGGTATAATTTGTTGCAAAACACTGTGTCTTAAATCATGTGTAGAAGTCAAAAGCTTTGAAATTATTACAAAATAAATAAAAGACAAGTAGCCCAGTGAGGCATTTCAACTTTTGTTATAGACAAAAAATAAGTTTAAACTTAAGTAACAGCTTATTTGAAAAAGAGGCCATTCCCTTCAAAAAAATATTCCCTATCAAAAAAAATTTTAGAGCTTTGCTTGTTTAGTAACACTTGAAATAAAGTAAAACCATATCTTTCCCTGAAGAATCCTCGAAAGGCCCGTGTAACTCGAAGGTTTATTGTAGTGGAAGGATTGTATATGAACACAGGAGACATTTGCCCTCTTCCAGAGTTGGTAAGTGGTTTTAGTTTGCGTTTTGAACTGTGTATGAAAGCATGTGTCTAATGAAATAATAGTGATGTGTAATTAAGCCTACATAGAAAAGCTCTGCGTGCGGTTTTTTTATTTACCTTTCTTCTTTCTCACGTGTTTGTGAAATGGTGATTCCAAATCTTAACCTTGTTTTGAAACTTCTGATTAGGATTCTGAAGCTATTGAGACTTAGAAATGAATATCTGACTGTGGTCTTAGTTTTTATCCTGTAAAATATACTATATTTTCAGCTACACTGTATGATACTAGATTGTTAAACTAGGTTATATCTAAAAAAAAGAAAAATAAAGTTTCAAAGAAACCTTGATACAAATGTCAGAAATAATGACTCCAAGGAAGACATTTGCTGTTCAGCATAAAATGGCTTTTTGTGCAGGCTCTACACTTGTAGATGGTGGAAGAAATGGTGTGGAAATGCATCATCTTGAAAGTACTTGAGAACCTATTAAAAAAAGGGTTTTTTTAATATATGAACATTTGTGAAACTTGTTCTAGTATTACATGGAGGAATAATTTTGAAGGCTGTTAAAATGTCTTAATGACAGAACAGAATTCTAGAACAGACTTTTATGCAGTATTCAGCATACTGTCCTTGTCTTTCTTTACCATATCTCTCATTTTGTCACCAAATTCTGACATATATTTTATATAATTTTCTTTGTTTTAGATAAAATTGAAGTATAAATACAAAGTTAGAATATTTTTGGAGGAGAGCCTTTCCTTTGGAGTCCTTGGAGAACATGGAAGAGGAATTACTGAACACTTTGGAATAAATGTATGTACTTTTTTGTTGTGAATGGAGATTTGTACAGAAGCAAGTTGTGCAATTGTTTTCTAATACCTGTGGCATTAACAGATAGTTTTTTAGTGTACAGTAGACATTTAGATACCGGGATTTTAAAAATACGGGTTTTTTTAAAATATAGGTTTTTTTAGCAGTCCTAAAGCTTTCAGGTCTTGGCAGTCTTTCATGTGCTTACTTGAAGTAGTTTTACTTATCTTTAATGACAAAGATAACAAAAGAATTTTTACAGTGCATAATTCTATCCTTTTTTGGGACATGCAATGAGATAATGAGTACTGTCTTTTCCAGCTGCATACACTTAAAAGTGTCACTCTGACACAGAAGTATTTGAGGTCTTGGAGTAAATAAGAAAGATCTTTGCAGTATATAGCCATCCTGTTTTACTCTATTGCCTTTTACTCCAGTGGAGAAAAATAGGATAAAATTTTCAGTGGTTCTTGCAAAGGTGTTATTGTGGTACTTTACCAGCAGATTAAGCCGAACTATTTTTCCAAGGGTCCACTTTTCATGTGTTTATGCAGCTGAGGAGTACTTTGGAAATTCAAAATGGTATCCTTGCAGCTGCTTACTACCACAGTCCCCTGAGCTGAGGTAAAGGAAGAAGAGCTTTTTTGTTTGCCAGTGTTCTAGTGTGGAGCATCTCTCACTACATTCTGACAGTATCTGAATTCAGCTTGGAAGTGAAATAAAAAATTCTGAGAATCATTCTGTCTTCCCCTTTGTCCTGTTGCTTTCAATTAATACCAAACATGGAAAAGGGAAAATTAGTTTAGAAAAGGAAACAGTGTTACTGTGATACATGCCAACTGCCATCTAATTAACTGGCTTCTATGTTAAATTCCTTTCCAATTAATTGACTTTTACAATAAATTAATTTACGGACAAAATCTTTCAGAGCCTGGCAAAAGAAAATACTTGCAACTAACAAGTGAAATAAGACAATTGTGTCTCTAATGTTCAGACTATTTTAATTAGGTCTATGCTTAATTTTAATCACATTCTACCTTCTACTGACTACAGTGCAACTTATACTCTTAAAGGAAACTGCCACACTGAGTGCATTGTGGAATTGTCACCAGTATCTAAATAATTTATCTGTTTGTGTTCTTCACATTGCAATACCTGGAAGAGGGAGATCATATGCAATTTACTTACAGATCCATAAATCTCAATTTCCCAAAGTCCTTTCTGTATTGCTCAAAAGTATTATTATTATTTCAGTTGTACTTTCATTTTATTATGTCGTAGTTTGGTAGATCTTCCCTAGTATTCATGGTAATATGAAACAAGATATATTTTTAATAGGTTAACTTATAAATGGTCTTGATGCAATCAAAAGCATCTTTTAATAATTTGTTGATTTAACTGACAGATTGATGATATAGATCTTATTAGTGCAAACATGGAAAATTCACTGGCTTCTATTGGTGGATTTTGCTGCGGAAGATCTTTTATTATTGATCATCAGGTAAGACAGATCTCTTTTTAAATAGTCTGGCACTATTAGTTACTTATATATAAGAGTTAGTTATTACTCTCAGTTAGGAAGTATGATATAGATGATTATGCAGTATTTGATTCTATACAGAAATTCTCTGGTTCTATGAAATATTGTAGATGAACTGGAGACCTGCTTTGAAATCCTTACATGTACTTGTAGGTGTGGAGGAGAGGCTGTTTATATGTACATGAATTACTTTTTAAAACATTGTCTACATTACTGTAAAAAAATTTTTTTTTTCCTTTTCTCCCCTAGCGATTGTCTGGTCAAGGCTATTGCTTTTCTGCCTCCCTACCTCCTTTGTTAGCTGCTGCTGCTATTGAGGCTCTGAATATTATGGAAGATAATCCAGGTACATAATTCAGGAAAATGTTGTCCTTCAGTTTTAATTCACCCCAGACTAATAAGTTGAACTTCTCCCTACTTTTATTCCTCACCTTTTTACTCTGATGTCCTCTTTATTTTTTTGCTAATTAATTTTGCATGCATGTTGTTTTCTTCATGTTATTTCCCACTCTGCTTTTCTTCTTCAGTCTTTCCTTCCCTTTCCTTCTTACAGCTGAAAATAAGCTGGTTATTTGAGGCTAAGAGGGACACGGGTAGTTTTAAAAAGCAAATAAGAAATCTTTATTCTGCTGCTTAGATCAGTGATATGCCTCTTCCTTAAAAACATTCCTTCAGCACAAATGAAGGAAGAGAAGGTTAAATAGAAACAAATGGTAATATATTTCCTCGGGAGTGAACAACCCTCTCCTTTCCACTTGCACTATATAATTAGGTTTTTTTCCTTCTCTAGTTAAGCATTCAGGCAAGAGTCTCAGGAATGATCAGGGTGCAAACTGCCTGCAATTTTGCAGGACCAAATACAGGGCATTTGTATAAAGTCGGCAGGTAGAAATTTCTGCTCTAGGAGTCAACTAGAAAAGCCCTTAAAGATAATCTAGTTCCAACACCCTTGCCATCAGCAGGGACACCTAGACCAAGACTCTCATCCAACCTGGCCTTGAAAAATCTTTTTCCTGACCGGGAATTGAACCCAGGCCACAGCGCTGCCAAATCCCTGCCACTAGAACTATCTGGGAAGGAATTTTGCTTTCATTTTATTTTTTTTTAGGAAGTGGACGGGCTGAGAGGCACATGAGGACAAAATTGGCCAAATTGTGTATATTTGGTTTTAACCTTCATTTGCATCAACAGATTGGAGGACATCTGCAGAGATGCAGTATTTAATTTGTGACAAATAAATGAAAATTACTGGGTAGCCCATGCCCAGTCCTCTGAAGTGAAATAGAATCAAGAAAAAATTAAGAGTAAGTTACAGGGCTGTTAGGTGTAGTGTAGGTTTAGCCTTCACCAAGGAAAGGAGCCACGATTTGGAGATCCAGGAGTCAGTTTCCTCTTAAGGAATCTGCAGTGAATTGGGGATAGGATCAATGAGCAGCACCTGCATGGCAATAGATATTTATGGATATTTATAAATTGGACCTGCCATTTCAGTCCCATTACAAAGTGTTTATGTCATCATTTCCATATGGTCATGAACAGCAGCAGCTCCATATGCAGCTGGAGTAATGAGATAAAGGGAAGTAGTGCATTTGTCAGGACTTAAAAGCTTGTCATTTCCTGGCAGAAGTGGGAATCGGGAACATTAAGAGGAGTAGTAAAGAGACTTAGTAGTTTAAGAGATATACATACCTTTGATTCCAGATGCTATATTTGAAATCTTAGAGAAATAGAAAGTAGAAACAGGAAATCTAAGCCTTTTCTTTTTCTGTTTTGTTTTGGATTTTTTTGTAATGTTTTGTTTTCTTGTTGTTTTTTTGTATGTAGACATTTTTCAGACTCTCCGGGCTAAATGCGAACGAATTCACAAAGCTTTACAGGGGTAAGTGTGGCTTTTGGGGCTTTTTAGGCTTTTATTTGGCTATGCCTTTATAATGCCAACTTTAAAGAACTTTTCTTGCCCAAATCTGTTTCTGGTTTTACAGATGCTTAGCGTGGGATATGTACTCTCAATTATGTATGTATTAAAGGAGGAATAGTATTCTTTCCCAACTGTCTGTTACGCTACTAAAAAGAGTCCAAGTTTTTTAAATCCCTCACAGGTTTTTAAGTGAGATTATACCTTAAGGCTAGTGAGGAAGTCAGCAATCTCTTACACATTAAAATCTTCAGGAGAGTGTGGTAGCTCTCAGCAACACAAAGTGTTGATAAAGCATTTTGAAAATTGTGTAAATAAAAGCATTTGGAATGAAGCTTAGCAGATACTCTTTCAGACAACCCAGTGGACCTTTCAGTCACCTTGAATACAATATTGTTCTTACATATTTGACTTGAACATTAAAATAGTAAAAAATTACCCGTTGTTCCGGAGACACATAGAAAATTGCTAGAATTTATCTGAAAAATAAGGTTTAAAATTTCCTAACACAATGCTGTTTTAAAACACGACTATACTGACTAACTGCTTTTTTTTTCCTGTCAGGTATTGATACTAGAAAGATACAGAAATTGCTGTGATATTCAACAATCATTTAATGTGCAATAATTGTGCAATTGTATTTTACAATTCTTCTTCCTGAATAATTTTCTGTTGCATATCCCAGAAATTAATAACCTTTAAAAACACTCATACAAAATCTCTAATGCATGATTAATTATACTAATTTCTTTGAAATCATACTACCATGAAATTATCCCAGTCTTCTTAAAAGGTGTGTTAAGCAAGCTTATCAAAGTCCAGAAATCAAAATTACACCTCATAATTGATATGCATTTATATGACCTGTTAATTTTGGGGACCAGAGGTCTTGCTTGGATATTGGATACAGATTTTTGGATGGTAATAACTCAGTCCTGATTGTGTGTGATGTGTCAGGACAATGACAATCAAATGGCAGTCATTCAGTCAAATTCTAGAAACCCAAATAACACCTGTTTCTATGTACAGTTTAGGGAACAATTCTAGTCATATAACTAATTTTAGAGGAGCTTCTGACTAAGTGACAGATGATGCTGTAAAGATTTTCTACAGGAAATAATTTAAAATCATAAATCTTTCCAAATCTTTCAAAACCTCCAAGCAAAACCTTTGCTCCTTCTTATCCCTTAAATGATAAAAAAGTTTATTATTGTTCTTAGTGTAGACTCGAAAGACTTGACCTAGCTCGCTGGGTTTTTATCAGCAACTTACAGGCCTAACACAGACATTGCTCTTATATCTTCATAAGGATTCTTTAAGAATTTTTGAATGATTAATTCTTTTTGCAAAAGGATGAGTAACTCTTGTTATACAAATGTACTGAAACTCCTTAATAAAAACATTCGCTTGACAAGTTTTGTTATCTTTGTGTAATGCAAGCTGAAATGCACATATGTTTTGTCTGCATTAGTATCAGTAAAGTGAAATATCCATCTTTTCTCACTCACCACCTAGAAAGGGGAAACACTTGTTATCTAGAATTTCAACACATCTTCAAGTAGGATGTACATCAAAGCCTTTTTATTTGTTTTAGGATTTCTGGTTTAAAAGTAGTGGGAGAATCTTTTTCTCCAGCATTGCACTTGCAGTTGGAGGAGAGCTGTGGATCTCGAGAGAATGATGTGAAGTTACTCAAAAGAGTTGTGGATTATGTAAGTGTCCCCATAGTAATTAAAATATATCATTGACTTTGAATGTTAATAATGAAGGAAGGGTAGGGAGGCTTGTTGGGTAACTTGTTGAATTATCTTGCAGGAATGCTGCAAGAAACTCAGTTTCTTTACTGATAATACTGCTCTGTTAAAGATCATCTTCTCACCATTTCTTGCTGCCGATAGTTAGGTCTGTAGCTCTGGATTAAAAAGTATATATTAGACTTTTTACTTCAGGAAATAATTATTTCCTGTTCTCTCTTTCAGTGCTCAAATCTGCATATAAAACTGTTGCTTAGACAACTTTTATAATGTTAATAAGAACTGTGTTCTGGAGGTGCACTTTAACCATTTAAGGTCAACCTTTGCTTCTTTGAGTTTGTGAACTTGTGTTTTTTATGTGTGGACAATCTCATATTCTATATGTAGTATTTTTCCCTTCCTCAATACATATTGGTTCTCTTTGTCCCACATGGGGAGGTGGGGGTTAATGGAAAGGTTTATATATCAGGTGGCAGATAAACAAGACTACACAACAAAGAAATTCTGAAGTTAATTTCCTTGTAAATATGCTTAAATATGATTTAATTGCCTGATAAATACGGTATGTTTGCCTGATTACATGGAGGTGAAAACTAAAGACACTGCACCATAAACTGTTTTATGTGTTAAAGCTGTATTGAAATTAGAAATGATTTTGCACAACCTTCCCAACCTCCATTTGGGAAAGAACTTGCATTTATCTTGACACTAGATTAATAAAAGCTAGTTATATGTATTTGGTGATCAAATAGATAAGCCATCAGAAATTCCCAGGATGACTGCTGTATTTGCTTTATTTGTAGTGCATGAATAGTGGTATTGCGTTAACACAGGCTCGCTATCTGGAGAAAGAAGAAAAATGTCTTCCTCCACCCAGGTTAGCAGAAAGTTACTGTGTTACTTGATTTTTATTGTGTATGGCTCTCCATCTCTTTTCGTACAAAGATGGAGTTTTGTTCAGTGGACTGGATTAAATAGTTGGTTCTTAAAAAAATGGGAGAGGCCCCATTTTTGATGCATATATTCAGTGACTGTTACAGGTTGCTAGTACCATTAAATAAATGTATCAAAACTACCTGTATCTTGGGGATCAGCATGTAGCCTGTTAGCAGGCACATTTCCATGAGCTGCACCTCTGTAGGTAAAAAATATAACAGATTTCGGCAATGTGTATGGCGGGGTAGCAGAGCGGGGGCAAAAAAGTAGTTTGACCACGTCTGTTTAGTCGTATGTCTTGTTTCTGGTTGAATTTGAATTTGTAATAATTTCCCTACAGATAGCGATCTTAATGTGTTGAAATTAGTACGAAACAATTCTAAAGCTGAAGTCTAGGACTAAAGTTTACTGTGTATGTTCTGGTTTTCTTTTTCTAGTATTCGAGTAGTGATAACAGTGGAACAAACAGAACAAGAACTGGACAAAGCTGCATCACTTCTTAAGGAAGCTGCACAGTCTGTATTGAATTAGACGGCTGTTTTTGGATTCCTCTTTCCCCACATTATCAGGATAAGTGTTTTACACTGTACAGTGACTTCCAGATTCTTCCACTGATGGCATTGAAATCTGACTAGCAAAATTGTTCTAGAGTGGTACAAATGCAGTGAGGGGAAGAATGCTGAATTTTGGAGTTGCCGAATAACACAGTGTTGTTCCAGTTCAAACTCTACCATTTATTAGCATTACTTAAAATGGGATATCACTGTTGCATTCATGACTCTTTCATATGTTTAATATAAAAAGTTTTAAATTTATTTCCTCAAACCCTTAAACATTCTCAAAAATGTGTATGAATATTCAGTTTCACCCCAAACCATGTAAAATGTATTGTTTTCTCTGCATTTTCTCAGAATGTGGAAACTTCAAATAAGTTTCAAGGAATTATTCCTCCCCACCTTCCAGATGAAAATACACTGTTCCTAATACTTCTTCCAAAAGGAAGAAAATAACACATTAAGATATAATTTTGTGCTATATTATGTCATTTATTATTGAATTATAGGAGGGAAGAACTTCAGCTCTTTTTGTTTATATATCTTTCTCTAACCATTTTTGGCAGCCAGGTTTTAAGAAAGCCTGGCCAGAGAATTCTATTGTCTAACCAGTAAATTCATATCAAATACTATTTGCTTCCAGCATTCCATGTGTAATTATATGCATGTTTGATATTATGGGTGAGGTTTTTCATATTATTAACTTTAAAATATCTAAATTCAAACCTCTGAATTGTGAAACTTATGTAATTCCAATGCAGTATGTTCAGATAGGGGAGCTTTGTACCAGTCTTGAAGAGGAGTAATAAGCAACATGGAAAATGAACCAAGGTTTTGAAACAGCAACTAAATACTAGCTTAGTCAAACTGCTTTTAAACACAAAAATGATGTGTGCTTAGTTTTATCTTAAACATCTATACCTTAGAAGGGAAGACTCACAGATAGCTACTAAAAGTTTAGATGGTACAAATACTACTGAAACACAACTCAATCTTTGCACATAAAATTCCCAAGTAAATTGATAGTAGTATCTGGAGGTTGTGCTGTCAGGATTTTAAGTAAGCACAGATGGACATTGCACATATGGACACTTTACTTCAATCAGGAAACTGGTAAGGAAGTATGTACCTTTTTATAAAACAAAAAATACAGCTTTTTATTTCAAGATTTTGCTTTAAGAATGCCTGTCTAAAAATTTTGTATTCTACCTAATATGTGTTGAGTTGTTTTGTACTTATGTGCCTTTTTGGTTGCTACTACAAGGATTACAGGACTATTTTTGAGAAACATCATTGTTAAATACAAAGTTAATTATGTTTGATTTAGATTTTTACTTATGCAATTGGATTTTGTAGCAATGCAACATATGGTTGACCATATATTGCTGAATATTCTACATTACGTGAGCATAGTCTATGTTGCCTCCAGTTCATAGAGACTGTTTTTATGCTGGCTTTCAAAACTTTTCAGCTGTGTACATTCAGATAGAATATCTAAAGTTGTGTTGGGGCACTTCTGTGATTGTTCCTTGACATTTGAAATAGTCAAATCAGTATCTGTGCAATGTAGAAAAGCCTTCATCCCAATGTGAAAGAGTATTCCTATTTCACTGACATTTATGTTTTCTCTGTTAACTGTGAGTAAAAGCCAGTGAGAAGCCAACAATTTAAAAGAAAAAAAAAATGTGCAGAATGAACTGACTCCCATTTTACAGACTGGAACTGAAGTGCCGAAAAGTCATCTTGAAGACCCTCAGAGACTGTGAGAAATGGAAATTGTTATCGCTCTACTTTGAGCTTTTGAGCCATTTTTGGTTTGATAATTGAAACCTGCATATTCGAGTAAAGTCAAGCCTTTGATGTATAAACTTGGAACAAATGAGGTACTTTGATTCAAGTGCAGCAAATAAATAGTTTTGGAGTTAAGATAAAGCAAAGGGAAGGTAAGCAAATAACAATTGCCATTGAAATCCTAGGTTGCAAAATCTATATTTAATTCTCGCATTTTATTTTAGGTTGTCTGCAAATGGGGTGGAATTTTTGTTGTGCTTAGAGAATTAGCAATAATTTTTAGATAAATGGATTTGTGTTGTTATTTTTGTTCTTGTTTTGTTGGGTATTTTTGCTTTTAAATGCAGTGATAACAACTAAAGTAGCAAGAAGCAGAGTGAAATTTCTAGCAATTTCAAAGCTGTGACTAATTGGTTCTGATGAAATAAAAGTTCAGAAATGTTGCTAAGAGATGCCATAATCTGATTCATTTGACAAACACATACCCACCATTAAAACATTGGTAAAACTGCCTTTGTCCTTTTTTACTGTTTGCCAGTGTATAGGAAAGAAGCATTTGGATCACAGTAAAGTGAATACCTTGGTTGATAGCAGTTGAAGTGCTGTTGTAGTGTGTGTTTTACTGACAGGTTATATGTATGGTCTCTGTGAGAAATTAAGACACTTACAAGATGTAACTGGTGGAGAGGGATATTCCTGGTCAGTTTAAGCATGTCTGGCTCCTCTTCATTTTGAGTTTTTTGATAAATGTCTCTGACATGGCAAGCAGATGAAGAAATGGGTGGCTCTGGGGAAAAATGTTGATTGGGGTTAGGGAGACAGCACGTGATTCTGATTAAACGTCTGACATTTGAAAAATCAGAAGCCTGTTAAGGAGCTTAACTGCCCAGTGCTCTTGCCTGATAGATATATGAACAAATCTGTGTTAGTTACTTTGTAGTTATGTTTGGATGAAGTGGGATTTTTCCATCCATTTCTTCAGATGTGAGCATGAGACTGGAGTTGAGTGGAAAGGTATTGAGTGGGATACTGTGAGATGAATCAAACACAAAGACCTTATCCCAAACTTCAAAGTATCTTTTGAAAATAAATTTTATTTCAATCAATTTATGTATTTTGCTTTGCCAGATATTTGGAACAGAGTTTCAGCTAAGTGGATAATAGATCCAGTATTTTAATTAGTGATCAAAAATAAATGTTGTTAATTTTTTTTTAATTGAAGATTAATACCTGGTAGTTGAGAAGGAAGGCATTTTAACTGTAAAAAGCTGGCCATTTATTGAAATTGTCTTGATGGAAGCAATTTTTTGCAATATGTGGGATAGACTGGAAAGCATTTATACTTTGAAGATATTTTAGCTTGAAGAAACATGTCTATGTGATATATATATATACTTATTTTAAACAAAGAGATTTATTTTCCTTGAATATTTAAAAATAAATGATTGCTATTTGTGTCGTTTTGTGGTTTTTACAGGAAAAACTACAGATGCCTTTTCTGTTTATTATAGTAATCATTATTTTTGGATAGGAGGTGAAATGCATAAGGAGGGTATTAGGAAAGAAAGAGATGTATGGCTGAGTAACTTTGATTTTTTTTTTTTCCACTTTTGAAATATGAACCCAGTCAATGCACAGAATGGTGTACTGTCTCCTTTCTGTCACTCCATCTGGACTTTATTATTTTAAACAGGGTTGTGGAGTGTTGGCATTCACTGATCTATGAAGTTGCTACCGCAAAAGTGTCTTGCATCTTAAGATGACTAGAG
Source organism: Corvus moneduloides (assembly GCF_009650955.1). NCBI lineage: Eukaryota > Metazoa > Chordata > Aves > Passeriformes > Corvidae > Corvus > Corvus moneduloides. Next base: position 33,869,395 of record NC_045511.1, read on the forward strand.
AAGTACACATGTAAATGTACAGAGCTATAAATGCTGCTTAAATAGAGGAAATATTTACAACTAACACAAAGCATTTGTACATTAAACTGTTTCAGTGTCCTAATAAAAGGAAGCGTCTGGATAACCTTTCTTTTTGTGTTGTTACGTTCTTTGGCAGTTTTCATGGTAGTAAGGTATTAGACTTACTCTGTCTTGCTGTTGATAGATTTTCCAGGTTTTAGTTTCCTGTCCGTTGTGTACTAGGTAATTGCAAAACATGCGTAGTAGAAGTCACAGAAACTACTAAATCAGCTGAAGAGTACCTATCAGGGAAGAACAGTTTCTACATGTCCAATTTCTAATACTTAGGTAGCACACACTTGCTGAAAACCACTGTTGGAAGCTAGACAGTGGGCCAGATACAGTTTTGTTGTGCCTCAGAATAGAATTTCTGGTGTATCAACAAGCTCGAGTCCAGATGACATATACCCCAGCTTTGAGACACCTTTACAGAATAAAATACTGCAATTCTGCCTACCATGTTTTATGGATAAGATTTCTCTATCTTCCCTTGCTATTAGAGGTGTTACCACTTAGCTCTGCATGCTATTTGTATAACCAAGTTGCATTTTCCAACAAAGGATTGAGAACTGGCAAAAACCAGTAAGTATTGAAGTTGAAGGAACACCTTAAGTAGAATTGGAAATGTGTAATCCAGTGTTTAACTTACATTTTGTGTAGGCCAAAATTAAGCGTTTGTTTCACTCTAATCAGCATTTGTCAGACTGTGCTCTTGTTCTGGTCTCCACAATTTAAGGAAGACAAGGACAAATTGGAGAAGGTCCAAAGGAGGACTATGAAGATGGCCAAAGGGCTGGAGAACCTGCCCTATGAAGGAAGACAGACTGAGGACAATTTTTCACTGTGTAGTTCTTACACAGTGTCTACAAAGATGGCAGAAGCTCTCTTCAGAATAAGCCACATGGAAAATAGAAGAGGCAATAGAATCATAAAATGGGTTGGGTTGAAAGGGACCCTGAAGATCATTTAGTACCAACTGCCATGAGCAGGGGTACCTTCCTCTAAACCAGGTTGCTCCAACCCCCATCTAGCCTGGCCTTGAACAGTGCCATGGATGGGTCATCCACAGCTTACATGGGCAGTATAATAGAATCATTAAGGTTGGAAAAGGACCTGAGATCATCAAGTACATCTAATAGGTGCCAGTTATTACAGCTGGTGATGGGGTCAGTAGCTCTGACCCAGGAAGAGGTGACCGGTCCAGGGAGATGGTCCCGAAAGGAATCACCTTCCGGAGGCCCGATGTCTTCCCTCAGCTGCTGGCAGGAGGGCCCTTGCAGAGGCTGTCAGCTCTTTAGTGATTATCAGCTCGTGATTTCAGCTCAGCTCTGCAGGGCAGCCTCCAGGCCAGACCAGGGAGAGACAAGAGACTCGTGTGGCTGGTTCCGCACGAAGGGAGCTTTATTGTGGGTCCCCTCTGGCGAAGGGGAAAGCCAGGGATGAGAACTCTCCCCCCCACAGGGGCAGAGGGCTTGCTTTTATAGGGATACAGGGGATAGGTGAGGACCAATGGGTTACAGAGGATCTGGGATGGGTAAAGACCAATGGGCTACGAAGGATCTGCATAGGGTCTCCTAAAGGATTGTGGGTCTGTCTTTTCTCGCCGTGACCAAAGAAGTGGTTGCCTTTCCAGGGAGTCCTGTTGGGCGATTGCAAAATCTCTTATCTCAGCAGAGATCCCTCCAGGGCAGGGGCTGGGCATACCCCACAGCTAAACACCACCATGTCAACTAGACCATGGTATTAAGAGCCACGTCCAGTCATTTCTTGAACACCTCCAGGAATGGTGACTCCACCACGGCCCTGAGCTAATGCTGTGCTGCGTGCTAGTCCGAAGAGAGCCTGGAGCTCTAGCCATGGACCCGTCCGCACTATGGCAGGCACACATAAAAAGAACAGGCAGACAAGGTATGCTCCTCACCTAAGAGAGCTTCCCCTTGAGCTGATGTGAGTGCACGCAGTGGCAGAGGCAAAGAAGTAAAGAGTTCCACACAGAGGTTATTCTGGAGAAATGACAGGGACGAAGAGCCAAGGACCTGACAAGGGTCCAGGGATTTTATAGTGGGGATAGGAAAAGCAGGGAAAGGGATCACATCCAATGGGATAGGGACAAGTAGGTGAGGTCGACAGTAAGGGAACCAATGGGAACAACACATAGGAGGGACTTGGGGAAGGATCCAATAGGGCATTGAGGAACGAAGAACTTTCTAGAACATATTAAACAAGGAAAATGGATATACATAACCTCATACATAAAAGCGGGATTGGAAACCATTAACCTATCAGGGGAAAACATACAAATATCAGAACAAAGGAATCATGGGTTCTTGCCGTAACTGAAAGTGATATACTAAACTTGGGGTGCTGACCACCACAGCTGGTTGTCCAAATTCTCATCAGGAGACAGAGTGGCTGAAGCCACTTGCACCACCACATCGCCCCCTTTGTTTTTGAAAGGGACTGTGTGGTGGCAGCAACAAGAAAATTTTAAAAGCAACTTAAAAATTATGAGAAAGAAAATTAATATAAACCAAATAATGGATTTAACAATAGAAGCTACCCATCCCAATAACCCAAAGTTCTTCAGCAGAGTATTGGCCCAGTCTTCTGACTCCTGTCAGATCTTGTGTAGCTCTTCTTTGATTTCCTGGATGGCAGCCTGGATAGACTGTCCGTTTGGTGGCAAGTCCCGGCAGCACAACCCCGCGTGGTCTTGACACCCATGGCTGTGTGCCAACAGGCGGAGGTCAGTGGAGGCTTTGGCTGATAATGTGGTTTGTCTGGTTATCTCCTCATTTTCGAGGAAGTCGGTTAACACTTTGGATGTTGAAAGGACATGCCTTCTAAGCCAACACCCAGCATTTTTGATGCTCCCAAAAGCTTTCACTGCCACCACCCAAGGCAGTGAGAGGGAGTTGGTTGATTGTTCTTTTTGTAGCCAATTAATAATCTCAAAGTTACAATTTGGATCAGATTGTTGGGTGGTTATTTTTGTTTCATTTTGCCAGTCAAAAATTTGGAGTTTGTTGGGTGCCAGCAGGGAGACATGCCCTAGCGTGCACGGCCCTCCTCAAATACAAGAGGGGATTCCCGCCCAGGCCTGACCTCCACAGAGGAGGAAGTCACCCTGCTGGAGCCTAATGGGTTTGTCAGTGGACATAGACTGTGTGTTGGTGATCTGATTGCACCAGTGTTCGGTGTCATAATCTATTTCTGAGTGTCTGATAACTATATTTACTCCTCTGGCCCCTTGGTAATTGAAGCTGATACAACAAGGGGCTGGGGAGGACCCCAGCAGCACTAATTCTTGGGGCTCTTCTGGTGCATGTGGACGGGTCTTCGTCCACACATCCCATTGGCTCAGTTGGTTAGGTGGAGGTGGCCCCCTCTTAGGAGTGGGGTAGATGGATGGGGCGAGAAGAATCCCAACCAGACAAGCCGACAGGGGATTATTCATATCCGCCATCAGGAGGCACAGATGGTCCAGCTTCACAGCTTTGGCCAGGGTGACCCAGACATTTCTTTGGGGCTGTGGAGCGATCCATGCCAAGGCTGGCATTGTCATCCAGGAGACTACCAGGGACAGCAGCAGAAGATAACTGAATGGACTGAGCATACTGGGTACCGGGTGTTTGGGATAGCGTTTCTCTGAAATACATAAACATAATATTACTAAAGTGCATGACAAAGGAAAACCACGAAACTCAGCACAAATCAAAATAAACTTGACAAATCCCATTCTGATCCCCCCTTTTTAGAAGGAAGATTGATTAAAATAGGATAGAAAATAGGGTAAGGGTCAAGGTACCAAACGAAGAGAGAGTTTTGCTCGTTCGCGACCTCGTCATCAGATGGGTCTCTTTTCTTCCTCCATGCAGCCATTGTGATGTCTTTGGGATTGCTGTCTTCTGAAAGGTCCTGATGTTTGCTGGGGCTGGCCTCGACTGCCTTTGGTGGAATGTAGGGCTTGACCCATTTTTTGGGGATCCAGCGTGGTCCAGAGGGTGTAGTGACACATGCATGTGCTCGTCCCCAAGTAACTAGGTCATACAGTCCTTGTACCTCCTTGGTTTCTGGGTCCCAGACGAGCACAAACGCCTTCTCCTTTAGTCTCCCTCTTGTTTCGTTGGAGAAGTGCCTCAGGACAGGTGGATTGGGCTTCTCAAAGGTGCAGTTGAGAAAGTTCAGGGTGAAGAGGGCTTGGCTCAGACGAACAACAGGTGAATTGAGTTCGTAAGTCCCCCTTCTGACGCTTGAGGAGTCCTTTTAGCGATTGGTGAGTTCTTTTGAAGATCGCCTGTCCTGTCGGCGAGTGTGGAATGCCGGTGGTGTGCTTGATTCCCCAGGACTGCAGAAACTTCTGTAGCCATGCTGACACATATGCGGGCCCATTGTCAGTCTTTATCATTTGCGGGACACCAAGTGTGGCAAAAGCCTGGACCAGGTTTCTCTCCATATCAGCCGCTTTCTCACTGGCATGGGCTGATGCGAACACGGCCCTGGAAAATGTGTCTACTGACACATGGAGGTACTTGAGCCAGCTAGGAAGTGGGTGACATCGGTTTGCCACACCTCACAGCTATTGAGTCCCCTAGGATTTACCCCACTGCCAAGAGATGGAAGTTGGTGTCTTTGGCAGTTGGGGCAAGTCACCACAATGGCTCTCGCCTGGTCACGGGTGAGGTGGAACATCCAGACCAAGGCGGGCACATTTTGGTGGAACTTCTCATGCCTCAGCTTAGCCTGATGGAAAGTGTCTGGCAGGTTGACATGCCGGACAGGCATGGCCAAAGCATCCGCTCTACAATTGCCCTCCGCTATAGGCTCTGGAAAGCTGGTGTGCGACCTCACATGCATTACATAGTATGGCTACTCTTGGTGGGAGATAAGACAGATTAATTTTGCAAGCAGGCCAAAGATCTTTTTGTTTGAGACTCCTTTAAGCAAGGCGTTTTCAGCCCGCATAGTTACCCCTGCAACATAGGCCAAATCTGTAACCAAATTGAAAGGTTCTTTGAATTTCTCAAATGCTCTGACCACAGTGGCTAATTCTGCAATTTATGGCAACCCAGATACCACTTCGACATTGGACTCCCACTTCGTGTCTTGGGATTTCGCCAAGTCATGACTGATTTATGCGATCTCCCAGAGCCATCTGTAAAAATGGTCAAAGCATCGAGTGGTTTTCTGCTTTGAATTTCACGTGGGATCAGGCTAAAGGTCAAGTAAAAATTTTGTGTTCTGGATAATGCACAGAAACCTGTCCCGGGTAGCTATCAAGTGTGAACTGTAAATTTGCATTGCTTTGGAGTAGGTACTCCACGGTCTCAGAAGTAATAGATAGGTAAATGCATGAAAGATAGCAACCTGCAAGGGGCGTGTTCTGGCCTTCATGATAAGTTGAGCCATGAGCTCCTGTGGTGTGGTGAGACTCTTAGTGGGCTGGTGAGGGAGGAACACCCACTCGATGATAAGGAGAGGGTCCCCCAACTCCAAGTCCCACTGAAAAAGAATGCCATGAAGGTGTGGAAACTTTCCCAAGACTGCAAGTTGGAATGGCAGTCTCAGCTCGCACCTGTGGGCCTTCTGTTCCTCCAGTGCCCGCTGCACCTTTAGAAGCGATGTCTTGGCTTCTGCTGTGAGGGTCCTTGGCGACTTCAGGTCTCGGTCTCCACCGAGAGGTTGAACAAGGGACCAAGGTCCTCGGTGGAGATCCTGAGCCAGGTCCTCACCCAGCTGATGGACCCACACAGCTGGTGCAGCTCCTGCAAAGCCTTTGGATTATCTATTAGCTTAATGAGCTGGGGAATGATAGTTGTCTCACAGATCTTGAGGCCAAGGTACTTCCAGGGGGAGACGTGTTGGATTTTCTCCTCCTGGAGCTTGAACCCATGTACCTTTAGGGCCTCAGTCACTTCACTTTTTTGAAGACCCACTCCAGGCTATTGTTATCAGGGGCACAAATGAGGACGTCGTCCATGTAGTGAAGGAGGATGGCCCCTGGGGCAGCATGGCGTACAGGTGACAGGATGCTGTCAACATACCATTGGCAGATTGTGGGCGAGTTCTTCATGCCCTGAGGAAGGACTTTCCAATGGTAGCGCCACATGGGAGCTTCTTGGTTAACCGATGGAACCGAGAGAGCAAACCAAGGTGCATTGTCAGGGTGCAAGGGGATCTGAAAAAACCAGTGTTTTATGTCAATGGTAATTAGCTTCCAATGTCTTGGAAGCATTGCAGGAGAGGGCATTCCGGGTTGTAGGGGTCCCATGTCGACAATGACATCATTGATTTTTCTCAGGTTGTGGAGGAGCCGCCATTTGTCTCTACCTGGTTTGCAGATAACAAATACCAGGGAGTTCCAAGGGGAGTTGGTAGGTGCTGTGTTCCCCTTGGCCAGCTGCTCGTCCACAAGCTGATTGAGTGCCTTTAATTTTTCTTCGGAAAGGGGCCATTGATCAGCCCAAACAGCCAAATCAGTTTTCCAATGGAGTGCTTGGGTTGGGCGCTCCACAGTGGCCCCAATTAAAAATCCTGCCGCTTGGCAGGTATCTCAACACGTGCGCCCCATTGCGCCATGAGATCTCTACCCCACGATGCGAAACCAGAATCGGTAACATATGGGCGTATGGTTGCCAATTGCCCATCCAGTCCCTCTACCTGCACAACATTTTTGCTCATTTTCGCTGCTGTAGATCCACTTATGCCCTTGACAACACTATCTGCAGGCTGCAACTCCCAACGTGACAGCCACTGGGTCTTAGAAATGACCATGACGTCTGCACCTGTGTCGACCATGCCTCTCAAATCGACACTACTGTCCTCGAGATACATTTTGCACTCCATCATGGGTCTGTCCCCCCTCACCAGCTCGACCCATCCCACTGATGGAGAGCATCCCCAAGGAGATTGTGGTAGGGTGGTGGCTCAGGTAAGGACACAACCTGATGGTATAAAGAATGGAGGTGCAATGCATCTCACTTGGATTTGGAGTGCCCCTGTGGTGTCTGCTTTGCTGACAATGGGCATGATCTCCAATCTGCATGGTGTGTCTGTGGTGGTCCCATGCATGAAAAGTTGCCTGTTGCAGTTGTTGTGATCGCAACTTACAGCTACATATGTCCAGTCCGGCAAAAGGAGGTACAGGCCTGGGCTGGCAGTCAAAGGAATGTCAAGTCCAGTATTTAGTCTTTTGTTGTTGTGTCAGCCCGTCGCGGTCTTTGATGGCTCCATTTTTGTCGTCGCACAGAGCCATCCCGGGCTGACCCTTCAGTTTCCCTGAGGCTGCATGGAGTGGTGGTCTGCAGAGACAGGCTTGTTGTTTTGGTTAATGGGGGTTGGTGCCCTACATTGTCTCGCTACATGGCCTCTCCTCCCACACCTGTGGCAGATCACTTGGGAACTCTGTCTTGGCGCACTGCCTTGTTGCGCTGGCATCGTTTGGGTTGGCATCACTTCCATAGTTCTCACTACTCCTCCTACTCCCCCGTTTTTCTTTGTATCTTCAAAGGTTGCAAGCTTTGTGCAGGCCTCTATCATAAGGTCTAGGGTGGGAGTGGGGTGGAATGGGAGACCCAAGATGATCCATTTACACACCTCATTGGAATTTGTTTTAGCCAATTGATGTAACAGCTCATCTTGGGCCTTTGGATCTGTTATTTGCTTCTCCACCACTAGCCTTAGCCTTTCTACGAAATGTATAAACATTTCAGTAGGGGCCTGTTTGATGGACACAAAATGCGACTGGGGGTTTCAGAACGCATTAAAAGCAATGCCTTCTCTGCGGGTCCTTTCACAGCAGCTAGCACCGGTGCTGGGATCTGCCTGGCCTGATCTTGAGGGTTGGCCATCTCACCTTCACCACACAGGTGGTCAAAGGTCACCTCAGCATAGTTTTCTTGAAGAGCTGGGAGGAGACATTCAAGCAACCTTTTCCACTCTCTCTTCCACAGTTTGAATTCTGTGGGGAGGAGAAGGCATGACAAGATGGTCTTGATGTTGTGAGGCACTAACATATTTGTAGAAAAGGTTGCTTGAAGGAGGCTCTTAAAGTAAGTGCTCTCCTTTCCAAATTCTTTTTGGGTCTTGCACAACTCCTTGATGTTCTGATAGGAGAAGGCCTCCCATTGGGGATTAATCCCCATGTGGCTGAGGTGAACCAGTGCGGCAAAGGGAGCAGCCACTGCTTCCGTGTTCCTGGTGTTATGCAGGCTGCATCTGGCATGGGTGTTAGCACCGGATGCAGGCCTGTGGGAACTGGAAGCCCAGCTGTGGGAACCAGATGCTAGGCCATGGGAGGAGTCACAGGGAGGAGGGGCATGGGAACCAGGAAGTGAGGCCTGAAGGGAGTGGCAACAGGTGGGAGGTGCGGGATAAGGAGGCAGGCCTAAGGTGTGGGAGGTCCCAATGCAGGGGGAGGGGCCTGACACAGAGGAGGGGCCCAAGGCCGCAGGGAAATCTGGGAGTGGAAGGAAGAGGTTGGGAGAATGAAAAGGATTGTGGGGAGAAGAAACAGGCATGGGGGGTCACCACATGGCATCCACCCTTTTGTGGACGCCCACCATTACATGGAAACACAGGACTAACTGGGAAAGAGGGAGGAGGAAATGGGGAATGGGAAGGGTCTGTGAGGGCATGGCCAGTGTCCCCACGGGAGGGGGGCTGGGGAGAGCTTGGAGTGCCAGGGAGACAGTGGCAGCCCTGCGCTTGGCAGCTTTCTGTACCTCCAAGCCCCTCAAGTGATGAGGGAAGAGGGTTAGGAGAACAGGTAGAGGAAGAGGGTTGAGGGGAAGGACAAACATCTTTAACTTGGGTCTGGGTCTTACTTTCATTCCCCCATTTTTTCTTAATAGCAGCACAAATTAAAACTAACAAAGGAAAAAACTTTGCAACAGACGTGTCCCCTGCTTGCCTCAGGGCATTCAACTTAAATCCCACATTGTCCCAAAAGGCAAGTGAATTGACTGACTCAGGGGACACCTGGGGGAAGTAAAGAAAGACCCATCTAATGAACTGCTTTAACAACCCTTTAGAATATTTCATCCCACCTGCCTTTAGGGAATCTTGGATACTTGGATATAAACCTCCCTTTGGTGCAGTGAGGGCTTTGAGCCTGTCTTTAAACACAAAAGCTGCACCAGACTTCACCCCCGACAGCAGTAAAATAGAAAAACTTAAAAGAAACCACCTCAGGGACCCCACACAAAAATTTCAGAGACTCACCACAGAAAGATAGGTCCCAGAAACTGAAAACTGCTGCCAGAGTCCTCTGCTGCCGGTCTTGAGCTAAGACTGAAGCCTTCTGGAGCACCGCTGACCAAAAAACAGCGTGCTGCTACAGGAGGGAGTAGCTTTCCCGAGGCACTCACTCTCGGTCTTTGAGAACTGCCATAGGTTGAGCAGGGAACTCCAACAGCAAGGGTCCCTGGCCTGCTTGGGCGCCACATGATGGTGTGCTGCGTGCTAGTCCGAAGAGAGCCTGGAGCTCTAGCCATGGACCCATCTGCACTATGGCAGGCACACATAAAAAGAACAGGCAGACAAGGTATGCTCCTCACCTAAGAGAGCTTCCCCTTGAGCTGATGTGAGTGCACGCAGTGGCAGAGGCAAAGAAGTAAAGAGAGGGGACTCTCCGTTTGTGTTCCACACAGAGGTTATTCTGGAGAAATGACAGGGACGAAGAGCCAAGGACCTGACAAGGGTCCAGGGATTTTATAGTGGGGATAGGAAAAGCAGGGAAAGGGATCACATCCAATGGGATAGGGACAAGTAGGTGAGGTCGACAGTAAGGGAACCAATGGGAACAACACATAGGAGGGACTTGGGGAAGGATCCAATAGGGCATTGAGGAACGAAGAACTTTCTAGAACATATTAAACAAGGAAAATGCATATACATAACTTCATACATAAAACTGGGATGGGAAACCATTAACCTATCAGGGGAAAACATACAAATATCAGAACAAAGGAATCATGGGTTCTCGCCGTAACTGCAAGCGATATACTAAACTTGGGGTGCTGACCACCACAGCTGGTTGTCCAAATTCTCATCAGGAGACAGAGTGGCTGGAGCCACTTGCACTGCCACACTGAGCAGTCTGTTCCAATGTTTGGCAACTCTTTTAATGAAAAAATTCTTCCTGATATCCAACCTGAACCTCCCCTGGCACAGCTCTTCACCAGTTTGGCAAGCTAATGAGCAAAGATGCTCTTCCCCTTGTCTGACAGATGGACCCCATCAGCCCCCAGTAGACCTGGTTTCTCAAGGTGAGCCACATGGAACCTGATATGTACAAGTTGCATAGTGAAAGGTTTCATCTTGACAGAAATTTTTTATGGTGAGGAGAATGGTCAATCACTGGAAATCAACCTCCTCAGGGATTAGGGGAGATTTTCAGGATGTGGGTAGGCAGGGTGCTGGATAATTTCATCTAGGCTCCCTTTCTCACCAAAGGTTGGACCAGATTATCTTTTGAGGCCCCTTCCAGCCTGGCCTGTTCTGTGATTCTGTAGTTCTGTGACTGTAATTCAGAACAGGAAGTGGAAATAATTTTTCACATGTGGTCTAATTAAAATTGGATTTTGTTTGGAGCAAGCCCATTGTTAATTACCACTGTCACAGTAGGTGTTGAGAGAATGCATGAGCAAGAATATAAACTCTGTGCATTACCATAAATACAAGTTAGGCTGATGATTGAAAGGATAAAAAAAAGGTAATGGAATACCAGCACTTCATGATAACCTGAGTGGTGAATTTGTATTCCTTCTCTCATTTTTAGTAGTTTGGACTTTTCTGTTCTTTCACATAATGAGATAAAGAAATGGCTGTTCTCAACAGTGAATTGGTCAAATATGATTTTTTTTTTAATTTTAAATTTGTCCAGGATGATATTTTTTAATAAGCTAGCTTCAGTTCTGTGTATCATGCTTGTGCAGAGTAAAGTTTTGCCTTAGTGTCAATAGTGAATGTGAACTTTAGTTACAGAATCTAAACAGACTACAATACCCCTTTACCTTTGTATGCAACCTTTAGACTTAAAATATGGGAGTATTTAAGTGGCCTTTAAAGTAGCTGATAGTAAGGAATACTCAATGGCAATGAAATTCCTATCTGTGACTGTTCTGATAGAATATTTTATTGGTGAAATACTATAGACCTATTTTTTATCCATCCTTAGATTTTCAAAAACAGGCTACATACAAAGAATTGCTACAGTAATCTACCCTTGCATACAGTAATCAGCATTTGCAAGAATAAATTTCCTGACTTCTTCATGGATAAAAGAACTAGGCATGATTGTTTTACTAAATTTGCTTATTAAAAATTTTTAATAAATTTAAAATACATTAACTGCTCAACTTTAAAAACTGCTTAACCTTGGTCACTATTTTGAGGATAAGAATTTTAAAATGTTTAAGGATTTTAAAATATTAGAACATTTAAATAGGGGTTGTGTTGGGGAAGATGAAACAGGAAAGCCTTGTAAATATGATTGCCTGACAAAAGATTTTGGGAATATGAAAACTACAGGCAACATCGAAATGAAAGCCACTTTTGAAATACCATGTCTTAGTTACTGAACAACTGGAAAACAATGGTATGGCCAACTGAAGATAATCCCCTCTTGATGGAACAATACCCTCTGCTTGCAAACAGGTCCAAGGGTCAGAGCAGACCCTACTAGCTCAGCAGAAGGGGTCCAAAGAATAGTTTTTAGAAGTTAAGATGTAACACTCTATGGTAATATAAGAACTCTTATAGGCTGTATGTAAATGCTATAGGATTTGTATCTTGTATTAGATTGGTTGGTGACAATTAGAATATTCAGTACAGAAGATGATTTACTGTATTGTAACCAGGACTTCGGACACTTCCTTTCCTTTCCTCACTTCCATTCCATTCCTTCCTCACTTCTACTTCCACTTCTACTCTTGCTCTTACACTCTCTCTCTCTCTCTCTCTCACCCGTTTACTCTCTTGCTCTCTTGGGCCTGCTCAGAGCTGAGTCTGGCAGCTCTGAGCAGTGCCCCTATACCCACGCCTTTTACAATAAACCCCATGTGTCCCAAGACCTGCCTATAGAGATCTCTCCGTCTCCGTCCCGACCGAACCTGCCCATAACCTACAGTCTGGCGCCCACCGTGATTGCCGAACCCACACTCAGCACCTGCAGTCTGGCGCACAACGTGATTGAAGGCCCGGTTCAGCTTTCTCCATCCATGGACGGTAACTAAAAGACCAGTTATAGCCACCTAGAACTTGTCGTGAGCACGGCATACCGATGCTGCGCATCGTAGTGGCTGGAGCTCTATAATTCTGCTGAGGCAGCCTTCGAGCACGGGGATTACCTGGAGCTCTTGGAGGGAATTGCCTGGCAGTCCTCAAGCACGGGTGGCCACTGCTGCGCAGCGGCCCCCTGGAGCTCTTTGAGGAGGTCTGCCGTATCACCCCTCGAGCACGGACACGCTGCCAAGCAGTACTGACCGGAGCTCTGCGGAGGGAAACTTGCCGCACGCCCCGAGCACAGGCGAGTAGTGCTGAGCACCGCCCGCACTGGAGCTCTCAGTGCGGACCCACCCGTGAGGTCCTGAGCACGGAAAGCCGTTGCCAAGCGACACCTGAAACCGGAGCTCTGGGAAAGGACCTAAAAGCGGCATCCTGAGTGCTGAGTGGAGTGCCTGCCAGCCCCCCACGACGTACCTTTGACTAAGGACGCTGCTCCTGCGACATCATCTAAGTGAGTATCATACTGGTCTAAAAAAATGGGACAAACCCACTCTGCCCATGACAGAGATCTCTATAAGCAACTTAAGCATTTACTTATAAGTTCTGGTCCAAGTCAGCTGCCTAAACACGAGCTAAAAAATCTTTTAGAATGGACCCGACTTAATTTCCCAAATGCTGACCATTCAGCCGTCTTTACAAGAGACTTTTGGGACACAGTTGGGGTTAAGCTCTTTAATAATATCTCCTACCGGGATATGGCCGCCGCGCAGCTGCTCCCAGCTGCAGAGCGCTGGTAGAGCTGTTTGCTGCGATGGCGCCGCCCGCAGCAGTCACCCCGCCGAGCCTGGCTCCTGCTGCGAGTCCGCCCCTTGCCGCCGCGAGCCCGCAGCAGAGCATGGCCCCCGCCCCTCCGCCAGACCCCGCGGCTCCGGTACCCGCGGTCCGGCTGACTCGCGCCGCCCCGCCCCCCGTGCTCGCGGCCCCCGCACCCGTTACCCCGGCCCCAGCCACCCCACCGGACCCTACGGCCCCTCCCGCCATCCCCATCCCCGCCCCCGCCATCCCGTTCGTCCCCGCTGCCCCATCCCCCGCGGTCCTCACCTTCCGTTCCAGCGTCTCCGCGGCCCCGCCCCTTGCCCCTGCCCCCCCGTGCCCCCCCCCGTTTCCGTCATCGCGACTCCACCCCCCCGCTACCGTCATTCTTACCTCACCCCCCGCTGCTGACATCATGGTGGCCCCGCCCCCCGGCGGTACCCCTGCGGGACCAGCGCCTACCCCCCTGCTACCTACGGGTGTTACCCCTCCCCCAGCCGCGCCGGTTATGGCCATGGCTGCCATTATAGCTGGCCCCCCCCAAAGCCAATTCGCAACCCTTCTTCCAGCCCCTCAGATCCCCCCCCCCGACACGGCGCCAATGGTAGCCATTGTTCCATCCGCGTCCGCCGCTGCTGCGTCTTCACAGTCCCCTGCCGTTCCCGAACCACCGGCGCCTACAGCGCTGGCCACGGCCGCGCTGCTGTCTCCGGCACCCCCTGTGCACGTTACCGCAAAAACCCTACCCCCCCCACCCTGCCGTTCAAGCGCACACAACAAGCCCCGAGCGGTCCCCCGGCCCCGCGGCACAGCAGCCGCCTGTGTCTACTCCCGTCCCTGCTGCCGTTTCTGTGCGGTTCCCCGATCCCGGCACACCATCGCTTCCGCTGGGAGCGCTCCAGCTCCGCGAGCCACTTGATGCCGGTGCTGCGCTGCCTGCACGGATGTCTGCAGTCTCCCCCGTGCCTGCCGCTGCTCCAGCTCCGTCTCCCGGCACCGCTGCCCCGCCAGCGCCATTTCTGCCCGCGGCACCACCACCCACCCCAGCCCAGCCTACAAGCTCCCAGCAGCAGCACGCCGCAATCCAGCCACCAGCCCTCCTGCCTCCCGCGGCCGCAGCCCCAGCCCCTGGTTCTGCAGTCCTGCCATCTCCTGCTCTGCCCCAACCGCCTGCCACACAGACTGCCGCCATTACAGCCTGCCGCACGGACCTGATGACGCAACCCACGCATGCGCAATTGCTGCAACACACGCATGCGCAATCGCTGCAACTGCCAGATCACCGGTATCAATCCGCTCAGACTCCTCCAACCACAGCACCGCTCCCGGGACCAGCCGCGCATCCTCCCGCGACTCCGCCGTGCAGCTCCCCCCCGCCTCCTCGCCCGCTGCCACCGAGATCGACTGCGCCACTCCCGAGCTCTGCCGTGCCATCGCTGCCCCTGCCGGGTCCCATCCCCGTGCCGCAGCCACCCCTGCCGGGGTCCTCCGACACCGTACAGCCGTATCCCTCTGCCGCCCAGCCGTATCCCTCCGCGCAGCGCAGCCTCGCCTCAGAAGCCGCGAGCAGGGGGGGAACCGAGGGCAATGATGCAGCTCCAGTGGCAGGGGAGACGGAGAGCCCCTCTGCCGGAGTTGATGCTTTAACACAAGTAAACTCTGAAAAGCAGCCAAATTTGTTTGCAATGAGCCCCAGAGTCCCGCCAGCGAGCGATGGAGATCTTGCAACCCAGAAAGAGAAAACGAGTTCTGAAAGTTTGTCAGCGCTACCTTCTGAATCAAAAAATCCTCCAAAGTGCTCAGATTATTCTAAATTAACAGATTGCCATGAAATAAGACCCCAAATCTATAAAGATGAAAGTCTTAGTCTATTAACTAAGCCTGTGATAGCTAGCCAACAGCCTGACAGTCCTAAAACGTGGGCTCCCATCCACGCTTTCGAAATTAAAGAACTAAAAAGTGCTGTAAGATACAGTGGCATTTGCTCTCCATACCTTAAACAACTGCCAAAAAGTACCCTAAAAGGAACACATCGAACTTTAAAACGCATTTTAGATCAACAGAAAAGGGGAAAAGCCCAGGCTACACCTCAAAGAAAGTTGAATAAAACCTTGTATGTTTTTAATTTCTTGAATAGCTCTGCAGAAGAGCCTGATCCCCCCATTTATAGACATTTCCTAAACAACAAAAAAGCAAAACTGAAGGAGCACCCCCTAGTTTTAATTAAGAATCTAGAATCAGGAAAAATAGAAAGACCATATGATCTTATAATGTGGGGAAAGGGATTTGCATGTCTCTCCACAGGTGAAGGAACCAAGTGGATTCCAGCAAAGAACGTGAAGCTGTACCACACATCAAAGCCCGCTGTCGGTTCCACTTCAGCCAGTGACCCTGCAAGTGGAAGCCAGGAAGCAAGCACCCAGACCTAAAGTGCGCAGAATCACCAGAAGAAAGCGATCTGCCAAAAACAGCTCAAGAAAAGAATGGAGTTTTAGCATTATTTGTGTAGATGCATGTTGCTTTTAACCTTTTGTTTTAGTCTTAGTGAAGCTTTACCTGTAAATCAACCAAAGACAAATGTTTGGGTTGCTTTAGCCAAATCTGCAGGCTCCAATACCATCTGTCTATCTGACACAAGCCCTGACAAACCTTTTTCAACCTGTTTAGTTGGAATGCCTTTTCCAAAAGGTTTTGGTAATGTTACTTTTGATAAATATTGGTCATATGATAATGATCATATTTCTCCAACTCCCAGCCATAGACACCAAACTTACATTGATTATCTTTTATTAGCACATGAGCATGGCTGTGAAGATTTTGAAGGATTATGCTGTATGAATTTATCCGATCATTCTGTTTCCATTCACAAACAGTTACAAAACCTAAGGGACCTAGCTAACCAAATTACAACAGATAACCTGTCTTGGCTAGACAGTTTGTTTGATGGTTGGAGCTTTGCACCTTGGCTAAAGGAACTCTGTAAAATAGGCTTGATTATTCTAGTAGTAATAATTATAGTTTTAGTAGCAGTACCTTGTATACTTCAGTGTGTGCAAAAAATGACGAGTAGGACTATGTCTAATATCTTAATTGTCCATCGGAAAGGGGTTGTGTTGGGGAAGATGAAACAGGAAAGCTTTGTAAATAGATTGCCTGACAAAAGATTTTGGGAATATGAAAACTACAGGCGACATCGAAATGAAAGCCACTTTTGAAATACCAAGTCTTAGTTACTGAACAACTGGAAAACAATGGTATGGCCAACTGAAGATAATCCCCTCTTGATGGAACAATACCCTCTGCTTGCAAACAGGTCCAAGGGTCAGAGCAGACCCTACTAGCTCAGCAGAAGGGGTCCAAAGAATAGTTTTTAGAAGTTAAGATGTAACACTCTATGGTAATATAAGAACTCTTATAGGCTGTATGTAAATGCTATAGGATTTGTATCTTGTATTAGATTGGTTGGTGACAATTAGAATATTCAGTACAGAAGATGATTTACTGTATTGTAACCAGGACTTCGGACACTTCCTTTCCTTTCCTCACTTCCATTCCATTCCTTCCTCACTTCTACTTCCACTTCTACTCTTGCTCTTACACTCTCTCTCTCTCTCTCTCTCACCCGTTTACTCTCTTGCTCTCTTGGGCCTGCTCAGAGCTGAGTCTGGCAGCTCTGAGCAGTGCCCCTATACCCACGCCTTTTACAATAAACCCCATGTGTCCCAAGACCTGCCTATAGAGATCTCTCCGTCTCCGTCCCGACCGAACCCGCCCGTAACCTACAGGGTTGCTTTCTTGTTTCTTGAAGCTTTTGCTGTTTCCTGCATTTTTGTTTTCCAGTCATCTTCCTGCTTTTTTTCATTCATTTTTCAGGACAGACACCAAAACTAAAAGCATTGTTGGATGCTTGAAAATTACACGAGCAGGGAGTGTTTGCTTTAATATGGTGGTACAAATTAATTTGATTTATTTGATGATGATGATGAAAATGTAATGACCTAGTTCCTTGGTACATAGTGCTGGTGAATGCTAATTGTAAGTTGAGGTCTGTGGAAATGCATAAATAGGTGTCAGTGATCACCTCTAGGTACAGAAGGCTAGTCTTTCAATTTTAATATTTTTTCCAATTTGAAATCGTAGAGTTTAAGTGTGGGTAAAATATCACAGCTGCATTGTCAGACATGCTGGAGTTACAGGTCAAAAATGGAAACATTTTTTAAATACTATGAAGTGAAGACAGTGGAAGATGCTGTTTTTTACAAAGGTGGAATTTGGTGGTATTTGAGGAGCCTTCAATTTGAACAGAAAACATAAGTGCCCATTAGGTGCTGGTTAAGAGTAGTAAGTTAACTGCAAGGTGCTGCAGTGGAGGTGCAGTGAAGAAAATCCTTGTTATTCTTAGTAATGAGACTAATTAGAAATTAACAGTTCTGTCTCCAGAAATGTTGTTCACCCATTATTGGATCCCTTCAAAGTCTAGGCAGTAACAATGTACATTGGAGAATGATGAACTTGTATTGTGAATTGTCACATAATCAGAAACTGTTTGCAGGATAAAGTAGTGTCTTACCTCATAGCAAAATTAGATGCAACTGCATCACAGAGAAACTAGCAAATGAGTGAAGTTATATATACTTTTTGAAACCTGGGGGAAGAATTTGGTGTGTGGTATCAAAGGGAATTTATTAAGTATTCACACACCTTTCTATAAATAATTTTTTATGCTGGACTAAGAAGAGAAATCACAGAATCACAAAATATCCTGAGTTGGATGAGACCTACAAAGATCATCTAAGTCCAGCTCCTTGACCTGCACAGGACAACCCCAAGAATCACACCATGTGCTTGAGAGCATTGCCAAAACACTTTTTGAACTCTGTCAGGCTGGTGCTGTGACCACTTCCCTGGGGAGCCTGTTCTAATGCCCAACCACCCTCTGGGTGAAGAACCTTTTCATAATATCCAACCTAAACCTCCTCTGACACAACTTCAGGCCATTCCCTCGGGTCCTGATCACCACAGAGAAGAGATCAGTGCCTGCCCCTGCTCTTCCACTGACAAGGAAGTCGTAGACTGCAATGAGGTCTCCCCTCATTGTCCTCTCCTCCAGGCTGAACAGACCAAGTGACCTCAGCTGCTCTTTGTATGGCTTCTGCTCTAGACTCTTCTCCATTACTCTCCTTTGGACATTTTCTAATAGCTTTGTATTTTTTTTTGTATTGTGGCACCCAAAACTGCCCCCAGCACTTGAGGTGAGGCTGCCCCAGTGCAGAGCAGAGCAGGACAATCCCCTCCCTTGCCCGGCTGGCAATGCTGTGCCTGATGCATCCCAGGGCACAGTCGGCCGTCCTGGGTGACAGGGCACTGCTGACTTACGTTCAACTTGCCCTCAAAAAGGACCCCCAGGTCCCTTTCTGTGGCGCTGCTTTCCAGCATCTTGTTCCCCAGTTTGTCTGTACACCCCGGGCTGACCTGTCCCTGGAGCAGAATCCAACACTTTTCCTTGTTAAATGCCATACAGTTGGCGATTGCCCATTCTCTCTCTGATTTGTCAAGGTCTCTGCAGGACCTCCCTACTTTCAAGGGAGTTGACAGCTCCTCCCACTGGCAGACTTAGTATTTCTTTGAGTCCTGAATGCAAGTTGTTTTTGGAGATACTGAAGAGAGTTGGGCCCAAGGTGGAGCCTTGGGTAACCCCAGTAATGACCAATCACCAGCCTGGTGTAACCCCACATAAGCTATTGAAAACAGCTAGGCAAAAACCCCTCTCCACAACCTCCTAACAGTTTTGACCAGAGATAAAGGGTGGTATCAAATGGCATGGTTTGAATAAGTTTTGGCCACTCCAAGCCTTAAAATGAAAAATCTCTAGAAGTTCAGCATATATGTGTACTGCTTTAGCCAAAGATATTCTTTGTGCAGCCAGCAGGACAGAAGAAATATTAAGTGAGCTAACTCATGGGTGAATAAATTTTTGTTGTAACAGGTGATAAAATGGCAGCAAAGCGTTTGTCTTTGGTGTAGTTTACTGTGGAACTGTTCTTGGGCAGCACGAAACTTGCACAATGTCCAATCTGTTTAACATTTGAATATCTTACTTGGTGACTGACGGGACTGACTGACACAACCCTTTACTTTCAATAAACAAGAATAGTCACAGGAGAATCTTAGACTGCTAGTACACAATGTTGTGTGTTTGTCTATCATCCCTTAAAGGGAGTATTGATGGATTTGAGGAGACAAGTGGAGGAAGAGGACATAATGTACCCGTGAAGACAGGCTACATGAATTCATATAGAAGTACTTAAATTAACAAGCTTGTTTTTTTGGCTGCTGAATGATTATGTTGGTGATGTTTCCCATGTGTCTGCACTCAAATGTCTAGGCAATATGCTCAGTAGCTAGTATAGATATCTTGGTCAGTTAAATTTGCTCATTTTTATAAATCCTGGCTATACTTGAAATGTCTCAACTACATAGAGATGACTGGAATGGAAATACATATTATTACTTTGAAGTGGCAATTGTTAACATTCCCATAGCATAGCTTCTTAGGAAAAGTGCTCTCCAACAGAAAGAATATATTTCTTGTGTTTAAGGAAAATATTTCACCGCCTATGGTAAGTAAAAATAAATAAAAATGCATGTTTTTGTGATATGAGCAAGAAAATACACCTTTTTTTTTTCTTCTTCTTACTGCATCTCAGGTTTTTCTTATACCAGCAAAGATGAATCGTGTGAATGACACCACATGCAAAAACATATACAGCGTTGAAGCAAACGCAGCTAAACTTCACTTGCAACTGCTTTTTTAAAAACATATGCATATTTTGTTTAGGGATCTGCAAAAAGAAGCATATAATCTTGCATATTATCAACAGCTGAAATCTGTGATACTGAAGCTCCACCTCAGGGATGTAGGTTTGTGAGAAAAGTCTTCATCAAGTGCTTAGGTGAAACAACAAGGTGTCAGTTCAGTCGTATAGGAAAAGAGAAAGTTTAAAACTTGTAATGAGATCATGTTTTCTTTGTATTTATGATCAGTTAAAATAATATGTGTTGTGTTTAAATTTTGAAAATATACATGTCTATTTAATATTAGCTTTTAATTTGTGTTAAAGCTTATTTTGAAGTACTAATATATACCAAGTTTGTTATTATCATGGGAGAATATAAGAATAAACAGAATATAAGGAAATATTTTAACATTCTGGAAGAGTTTGACTTTACTGTTCCTTTACATATGAGCACATGAAATCTGTTAAGTGAAATAATTTTACTCATGCTTGTGTCATTATCGTTAAAATTTAGATCCTGGACTGGGTTTCTATCTGGCACAGGGTTACTGCTATCCTGAACAGAATTTGTGAAGAGTAATAGGACTCTTTGTGGCAGAATTTCATGAAACTAGTAATTTGTAAGGCGTTTTTTAATTAGACAGAAATATTTTGCTCATTTCCACTATTAGCCAGGTAAGGTCTCTGGCACCAGTTCCATAGAGAGCAACTAAATCATGAGGTATGCCAGGCAAGTTTAGCGCGCTGTGTAATGATAATCCTGAATATGCAGAATTCCTGCTTCATGGAAGTGACAGTGTTGGTTTCCAGTAAAGCCACAGTTTCACTGGTTTCGTGCAAATATTACTGCTGATACTCTACCCATAACGGAAGTGAACTGACGATCTCATTGTGTAAATAAATTACTGTTTGATCTGTCTGTACAGCCTTTTAGGCAAGCAAACCATATACAAACCTAATACTGTAGTATTAGAGCATTTTTAAATATTCTGATCCTAATCCATAAACTGTAGCTAAGACTAATTGTGCTGAGCATTGATGTTGAGTTTTACCATCAGAGTACAAGTGTGTCTAATTCTGACTGGGAGGTGTGAGCCTTCTTGGCCAACTGAACAATGCTGAATCTCTCAAGGTCTATCCAGCCTACTTGTTTTGTTTTCTGTGGATTTTGGTCTTTTGCAATTATTTATCAGTCTGAGTTAGAATAGCTTTTCACTCATGTAAGCAAGACAAGACTTACTTTTATGAGATTTGTCAAAAGTTCCCGAGAAACTTGAAGGATATGAGCAAATTGGTGTTGAATATTTTGTGCAGTCCTGCTGTTATTAACTGCTGCACTGGTTGGCTTGAAATCTGTAATATGGGAGGCAACTGTAGTATAACAGCTAGATGAAGAAAGCAGCTTTTTTACCCTCAGGCAGGTGGTTGTGTCTTTGACCCAATATAGCTTCTTTAATCATTTAGCTACACAGCAGATCTGAGAAGGCTCCAGATGGAGACTGAACCTACGACCCCCTGACATAAAAACATCTATGATACCAATTACACCATCTGTTGGTCATAAAACCACATTCTCTATCTTTTCTTGGCTCTTGTGTTATACAAAAGCTGAAGGGTGATATTTGGAGCTGTTTGAGTTTATCCATGCAATTTAATGCAGAACACATTTTTTCACAGAGAGGGAGAACAAAGCACAATAGCACTAAAGTTCAATTTACATTCTCAGTCAGTGAAAACAAAAATGAAAATAAAAACCAGTTGTCTGAGTTATTATTTATACCCAAACTATGGCTTCAATTGTAGTTTTTTCACAGTTCTTGTGATTTAAAAAAACCTAAAGAACAACTTCTACCACCATTGTCCCAGCTTCTGAGGGCTCTGATTTGAAACAAGATCTGTAACTGTAAATAGGAAATTATGGCAGCATTGAGGAATATGCAGATCACATTATTAGCCAATATGTGCCTAATACTATACTTAGGGATTTGTGTTCGGTGGTAGTGTTTGGAAATGTGTATTATCTGAGTGTGGAGTACTGGAAAGCTGGAGATTTAACCAGTCTATTTACCTACCGTCAGAATCCCTCTGGATAGAAGTCTTTCCTGTCTGAACTTTCTGCTCAGGCTCATCGAACTATTATTCTGAAATCCTTAATAGACTTTGAAATGGCATTTCAAATTTTTTCCTCTTATCAGTAAAATAGTTAGCCCTAGGTGATTTATTGTGGCCATCAGAATAAGGAATGAGGTACTGACATAAAAAGTGTCATGTATTAGGGATGAAACTGGTGGCATAGGTCCATCAAAGCAAGGAAATGAGATGAAGTATGTTAGTGGTGCAAAATTGGTAACTGTAATGAGGTAGGATTAACATCTTTAAGAATATTGTGTTCATATAATAAAAATTTTAATTGTCTGTTGACTTTGACTGGATTATAGTTCTAGATAGTAATCACTGCTTATGGAGACTATATCACCAAATTGCCTGACTGCTTTTGCACATATTGTCTTACAGCAAGAAGAGTTTGGATATCTTTCTTACCATATGGTGGTGTGTTGATAGGCAGACAAAAAGAATAGAAAGCTACTGCCAGAAACACACATGACCTATGCGTTCTGGTACCATGTCTGATGGATAGTTCTGTGCTTTGTGGTCAATAAAGTCCCTACAACATAGCTTTTTAAGAAACTTTGTGCTCTAATACCATCATTTGTCTGTCTAACACAAAAATAAATGTTTGCTATATTACATCAGCGGTCTAGATATACAGTAGGCAGGGAAAATAATTCTTAAAAGAAAGCCCCAAATCCCCACACCTGGACAGTCCTTTTGTGTTATGGAAGCTGGCTTCCTATGCTGAGAATGAAGCAGTGAATAAAGCACAGCTGACTTTACTGTTAATACATTGTTTTCTTATTATTGCACCATTGTTACTTTTTAATAAACCATCTTTTTCTTTCAAAAAAATAATTAATCCATATAAGTGGAAGGGAAAGAGTTAAGAACTGAAACTGACAAGTTTCTGTAATATCTTTGTCATTGGTTAAACTGAGGAAAATATTTGGGCTTTCTATTTTGAGGTATTCCTTTTGTGTACATCTCCATAGAGATACATCAGACACTTGGCAAATACAATTGGCTGTGTTGAAGCCAAAAAAAAGAAGTGAAAAAGTGACAAAAGCACAGTTCAGATACATTTTTCTTCTGCCATCAGAACAATTGGGCATCCTGTCACCAGAACCCTTATCCTTGGTTAATACTAACATGTCCCTTAAAAGTTATTTTCATGATTTGTGATTGATAGAATCTATACGTGATATATGTAATGATATAAAATGTAAGTAATGATGATTGTCTTCAGTTTAGACTCAACTTAGTTGTATTCATCTTCATAAACAAACTTTGAGTCTTCAGTGTTTGTTCATGTCAGTGAAAAACACTTTCTGGTGGTACAATTTAGCATTTCAATGTGGTCACAGAGTGATTTTGTATTATTTTATGTATTAACAATAAGACCCATCTTGCTGTTTTTATAAAAACCTTGGAAAGGATCTCAAAAGGCTCTGTAATCTGTTTTGAAGCAGAATCGAGTATATATCAATAGTTGGTGGTAAAGTCTAGTCTTAATCTGATACTAGAACCCTTCTGCTGAGCACAGTTAATTAAAGACTAATCATACTGGATCCAGGTCTGTCTGCCTAGGATCTTGTTATCAGATTGCTGTCTACAGCTGACTAAGGAACACCTGTAAGAAAGATGACTTTACCTCAGTTAAGAGCATCCTTGCTGCTTCTTAAGATCTTGGTAATCTTAAATGTGCAAAAGGACATTTTTATTAGTAAAATCCTGCAGTGCTGATCTCATTTCCCTTACTTAATATCACTATAAATAGTGCAAAATATATTTTACTATCTGAAATATCCTTCTTGTAGTTCTTTCCATGTTTGAAAACATTTTATGCTGTATATTTAGGTGTTCCCTTATGCTTCCACATTACTTTTTATCTCTCAATTTGTTAAAATTAATGCAACTAAAGCTTGGCAGAGAAGACTTCCCTCTTGGAGTGGAAAAGGAAGGATTTGTTTTTGTGCAGATGAAGACAAGTCTTCTGAAGCAGAGATTAAATGTCAAAGTGGTATGAGTTTTAATATCCTGATCAGACATGAAGGTTTTATTTCTATTACTGTCACAATTTCTATAAAATTTTGATCAATGTCCCCATGGATTCTTCATCTCTAAAAAAGTTGTTAACAGAGCTTCTTTAATTTTGGCTTTCACATATTAATGTTTTCATAAGACTTTGAAAACTTCTGCACCAATTAGTTATGTAGTATAAAGTATTTATTATGACACAGATTTGTATTTTCAAGTCTTGTGTCTGCTGTGTAGTTTATAGTACATCTTTAGATCTCTTTTGGAAAGAACTGTTTCATCTGAACGCCTTCATAACTTCTGGCAGACCTGTCTAAATACCAAATTATAGCAACATTGATAGTAAAACTTTAAGTAAGTTTAAATATGGCAGGTTGTGGTGGTTATGGTTATCAGTGTATGTGTTTTGGACAGAAGAGTTTCTCATAAGGTTTAAGAAGACCAAATAAAGATAGACGGCATAAAACCATTAGAATTACATTGTGTGAGTGTTAATGTAAATATAGATTTCACAGTGGAAAACACTGAAAAAATTACCTGATAAACAGATACGTATTGGAAACTATTTTGCTAATTGGCTATGCATTTTTCTTTAAGTTCAGTGCCATCAGATTGCACCAAGTATTCCTATATATGGTAGTTCTAAAAAATGTAAACTGCAGTATTTAATCCCTTTGTTGGAAGGTATGCATGTTTTTGTTTATATAGAAGTTGGTTGTATTACTTTTTTTAGGCATGTCTGATTAAAATTTGCTGAGAAGGTTGTAGAATAGTTCCCATGTGGACACTAAGTTTTTTTTTATAACATTTCAGATTTTATTGTTTCCATAAGTTTTCAGACCCATTCAAACCTTTGTTTCAAGTCTTCCCAAAAAATTTTAGTTATGATTGTTCAAATCTTCTTTGTAATATATTGCATCAGATTTTAAAGCAAATGCTGACAGCAGCAGTATTTATGCCCTGCATACCAAGTAGATACCACATGGTTTGAATAACGGGCACCCCCGCTGAGTGTGGATCAAATCAAAATCTTTCATAGTCATGTAAAATGCACTGATAGAAATCTGTCTTTAAATATGCCTTCTTATTTAAAGATGAATTCTTTTAGAGTTTATCCTGACACTGATGCATGTATGTGATTCCCATTAATGCTAATGAAAGCTGAAAAAGCAGTAGGCTTCAAGTTGTCCCAGAAGTCACCCCAATCTTATATACCACTAAATAAACAAAATAAACACCATGGAGTTTATTGTAGGTAATAGGAAGGCTAACTTTAAAGCCTTAAACATCACAGTTCTTTGGCTGTTATCAATGCTAAAGACAGGAGTTTTTTGATGAGGCTTTGGCTTGTAATTCTTAACACCAGTTGCTTCTTTTGTTTTATTTAAAATGTTCAGGTTGTAATATAAAAGTAAACCAAAGAAGTTAAATTTCCAAGAGTAGCAATAACACAGTCATACTGTAGATGAGGAAACTATTTGTGTTTTGGCTAAATTTTTTGTGGGAATTTTATTGCCTGGGAATACAATAACAGAATTTTATTAAATTCCAAATGCAAAGAGAAACTGGTTGTAGAACGAATATATGCAGAACTCTGTTTTAAGTTATCTTCTCCTTACTTCACTGTTAATTCTGCCTTCTTTGTTTTGATTTAATGGCATTGTTTCCAAAGAATTTAAACAAAAAGGGAAAAAATTGTGGGTTTGGGATACTGGTGTTTAGTTGCATTAGAAGTTCTAGTAAGGTTCTTTATTTCAATAATGCACACATCAGTATAAAACCATGTCTGTGGTACATCATTAATAAAATACCCAGCATACAGCCTGTATGTTCTTAGGAACTCAAGCTCTTGTGCTCAAAGAAAATTCCTCAGTGAGGATAATATCCAAGGAAAGCTGTAGATTTCATACTCATCCCCACTGCATTTAGCTGCAGTTCTGCTAAAATATATTGAAGCTACACACACACACATACACACATTTTACCGTGGAAAAATGATTCTCATTATTCCTTCCACCCGGATGTATTTATTTAGTTGGTTTTATTTCTATTGCCATGTGTGGCTCAGAAGCCCTCTGCTCCACTAAGATTCTTTTCAGTATGAGGAGCCCTGTAAGTCACAATCTAACAAAATCTTCCTTTCCTACCCTTTCAAAAGTACAAATATATATGCTGTCTTTCCCCACTTCCTGTTGAATTAAAAGCTATGCAAGGGTAGAAATGCAGAGGTTAAATAGATCACCTTCATATGTTTTATGTTACATACTAGAGCAACTTTCTGCCAGATCAGTCTATGCCTTCTTGTCTGACTTAGCTGCTATTAAATACCAAGTACTTCAGAACAAACCACACAGAGAAGTAATACCACCCTCCATTGTCTTTGCTTTCCCTATCATCCACAACTTGCAGGCAAGAGAAAAAGGGCTGTTCAGATTCTTCACTTTTATCTTTGACATTCTCAGAGGGCTTCAGTTCAGAGTTGGAACGGAGCTGTCATGTTTCTCCACTTGGTATTTTTGTTAGGGGGTTGATTCCCACACTGCTTGGTAGTTGCTGAGAACCTGACAGAGGACAGTGGTGCACAGGGTCTAATTTTCACTGGGCCAGCATTGCCTAATGTTAGCTGTTGCATAAGGCAGAGACTGGCACAGATGAACTCTTCTCCACAAAAATTACACTAGTGTCTCAGAGACATCATCAAGTCTATGCAATAGCTCAGAGCATCTGAGTCTAATTTAACTTGGCTATTAAATATAATTACAGATTTGTTGCAAGAAGTTGACTGCTGCTGCTATGGTTGGTTTGGACAGAAAGATATCAAGAAGTGTTCGTTTGAGACGCTTTCTGATAAGTCAGGTAGATACTTGTGTAGAGCATCTGCTGATGTGGGGCAAGTAAGATAAGCCTCTTTGGCATAGGAATTTCCGAACAACATAGAAATCAAAGTAAGTTTTCTCTCCTGTTTGATCTTGGTCAAATTACAGCTGTTGGGGACAACAGTAGTGATTGAACTGATAATCCATCCTTGCCTGTTTGCTTGAAGTGAGAATGTTGACTGATGCCAGAGGAGGGTTACCAATCCCTGTAAGCAGAGCCTCAGATTAGGCAGAAATTCAGTTTCAAGACTGAGACTCAGACCCCAAAGTGTATTCTCACAAGTTCTGAAGTGAAACAGAACATGGTGCCATCAAAGGAACTGACCAGCTATGAAAAACATTGATTCCCTATTAAAAGGTGAAAAAACTTACTGACTGAAATTCCTTTACCTCTGCCTCTTCTGTATGGAGGTAAGACCTTTGCACTCAGGAGAGTTATCTAGTCTGCCCTTAGGTTGAAGCAATTGCCTATCTCCCTTGGTAGATCAGACTAAATTTGCAATTAAACATAAGACAAAACATGAATAATTTTTCTAACTATTTCTTGTCTCCAGTCTTGTTGTGTCTCTTTTGTGAATGAAAGATATAGAATGTAAAAGGGATAATGATAAGATCATGAAGGCAAAATATATTTAGATAAAATTCCTCTGCTTGTACACAGAAGAGATGGGACAATTAGATATTAAAAATTCACTTTAAGAAAAACAAAGCTGTTCTAAAAGAGGGACAGAAAAGGCACAAACTCCTTTTAGCACTTATGTAGCAACTAACTATTCAGACTGCTCCAATTCCAGTAAAAGGAATGAGAAGAAGTAGAGCGCCTCTTTAAGTAAACAGAAATATCTAATTTTACCCTTTTGTTTTGGTGGATTTTTCTTGTAAAGTATATATTTACGAGACTGATGCACAGACAAAAAGAAGGAAAAAATATTATATAGACAGTAGTAACACTGCAAAATCAAACTGATTTGATAGACAATTCAGACACAATGCAATCTTGTAATTGGATATAACGAAAAAGTGTATTTTAAAATAATTTTACTTGTTAGCACTACACTGCTTTTAATAGAAGTGAACCTCAGTGATTCATGTGGGAGCTGGGAACACAATTTTTTTTTTCCAGATGGTTGGCTTTGCAAATCTCTCTGAGGAGAAAAGTTGTCTTTAAAATGTTTGAAAAGTGCAATCCAATGTAATCACATATCCTTTTGTGTACTTCAGTGTGAAGATTTTACTGTCTATACTGTTAACTAGTTGTGTGTGTGTGAAGCAGTTTTATTCAATAGGATATGTGATTCCATTCATTTTAATATTCATCAAGATACTGAATGCTCTTTCCACATGTTTTGGAGTTCAGACTGTAGGTAAGAGAAGGGAAAAACGTGGCAGACAGTCTTCCTCAGGATTGTAGACCAAAGGGAAGAACCTGGGGAATCTGTACTGAGAGCCAGCAGCACTCACCCACTCCATGCCACAGAACACAGCATCACTGAAGGGATTGTAGGGGTATTCCTGTTCCCATTACTGTTTGTGTGTTGTATTTAAAGTTCTTCCCATGGCTGTTCTTGCTCCTTTATGTCTGCATGCAATATGTACCCCCAAGTCTGAGGAGAAGAGGGAAGGAGAAGATTTTTATTTTACCACATGGCTGATCCCTACTACAGGATTGCAGTGTGTTTAGCCTGCCTCTGCTAGAGTGTTCATTGTCTCTTTGGGGGCTTTTTGGGACTCCAAAGGCAGAGGAGTGGCAAGAAACTTCATGTCTATAACATAAGAAAAATAAATTGTGCTGACTGCTTCTGGTCTCCTCACAAATTTTACCTCTTTCTCAAGTATATCCATCTGTTTGTGGGCTTGAACCTCCATGTTCCAATCCTGAAGACTGCCTGTTCTCTAGCTAAGGCTACCTTTAAAAACCAAACCAATAACAAAAAAAAAAAAGAAAAAAAAAAAAACCAAAACCAAAAAAAATGCCCCCAAACCCAGACCACACTGATTAAAAAAAAAAAAAATCCTCATCTTTTATTCTTTTCTCTCTCCCAACTTCCCCCACAACTGTCTTTTAGGAACTGACAGGCACATCAAGAACATTCAAAAGAACACTCAAAAGAACACTCTCCATAGTCAGTACCCCTTGGGTGCTGACTTTTAAATTCTTGGTTCAGTTCAGGGTTTGTTTGACACCTTCACATCCAGATGATCTTTCAAAACGAAACAATATATAGCTTTCTAATGACTTGCAAAAATCTGACGCATTTTGAAATTGAACTGTCATTTTATCCTACACAGTATTCCAATCTCCGTTGTCAGATCCGCTGACATGGTTGTGTCTGCCTCGCTGGCATAATGTTGTATTTTTGGTCTTGCCTTGTAAACTGCAGTATTTAGCACAGTATACCAGTACTGCGAACTTAGGTGGTACATTCATAGTTCTTCATGAACTCTGCAAGTAACTTAGGGTGTTAAGGATGAATAGACACCCCTTTTTTTACATTGCAGTCAGTCAAATGTCTGATTATTGGTGCTCCAATCTGACAGCTAGATCTTGCCTTGGAGTTTACACAAATAGCTACAATTTTAATTGTTCACACACTATTTACAAAACTGTAGCATGCTAGTGACATGGGATGGCTGAAATAAACAACAAAAATAAATACGCGTAAGTATTTCAGTACAACCAACAAGATGATAATGAAAACTGCATGAAAAAAGAACCTCAGTTTTATTTTTCTGAGCATGAGACTAAATGCCAAGATCACTCCTTAGTGTAATCATAACAATTTCAAGGAGTAATTGAGTCCTAAATTAAATTAAATCAGACCATCATGTTCTTGTTTAATTTATATGGTGAAAACCTAAATCCCAGTCCCTATTCAAATTTTTATCTTCAACAAGTCATTCTATAATTGTCTCACTTGCAGAAATAGTGGATAGAGAAGAGAGAGATGCAGCTTTTTCCCCCTTTCAGTTTTTATGACTGGAGAAGATGTAGGGTGCATCAGTCTGAAGACACTGCAGGATGCTCAAACCATCAGGTGAGTGTGATTTTACAAGTTAGGGCAATTGGCTCTGGTTTTGGGCATGTTGTCTGCATCCTAACTTATGAAACAACTGAAACACTCTGTTTATTGTTTCCTGTGGTTCTAGGCATGAGAAATATCCTTGGTGATCTTCTTTTAATAAGAGTGTTGATGGTATGAATGCTTGCAGATTTGTTTATTCTGTGGTCAGTTGGCTCCTGTAGTGGTACTACTTGACATGTTTGTGTGTGTTGACCTGGAAACAAAAGCAAGAAGGGAGATGGCTCCTGAGCCTGTGTAGAAGCGGGTTTTACCTTCTGGAGGTGAAATATTTTCCTTAAAATGAAATATACTCCTTAAAAATATTTATTGTGACTATTTTAATACACACACACACTCAAAATCATGTACATTTAAAGCATAAGAAACACTGGTCTAAAAGCATGGATCAAAACCTGATGGCTTTTTCTGTAGGAAAAGGTTTCCTAATGAGTGTTTTTAACAGGTTTTTTTTTTAATTATTATTTTAATATTTACAGTGTTCATTAAAAAACCCCTAACAAAACAACAAACCACAGAAATGTGCAGGTAGACCGTGAACATGCAGTTCTTTATTTGAACAGCTGCCCTAAACCTATTTTCTTTTTGTTCAGAGTTACACTAACTGTAACACATTTATCAGCTGACCAACAGTCTCATCAAATTCCTACACTATGCTCGGTGTCCGAGTAACCCAGCTAGACTTCCCCTTGTGCCTTCTCACTTCCATCCCAAGCTCTCCAGTTTGTTTGCATACAATGGCACAGCTCCAGCAAGTGGAGCAGAATGTGTCCCACTCTTCTGCACAGTGTATTGTGATCAAGTCACTCCCTGAGGACCTAGATGCTGAGAAAGGTTGAGAGCCCAGCTCCCCATGGGTTAGGCTGGTATTTGCTGGGCCAAGACTTAACACTGAGCATGATCACCTCAGTTTTCTCCTGAAATGTGCTCTTCAGAAGACAGTGACTAACATTGTATGGGTGGTCAGAATCAGGAATGGTTTGTCAAGAGTCTCAAGCATTGTGGCAGGAAAGTTTCTGGATCTCTGTGGAAGTGAGCATTCGGCTGGGTAGTTCTGAACATGTATAACTGATCACACAAGGGACTGACCACACCTAACAGGATTCAGCTAAGAATGAATGTTCAAGACTAAACAGGTGCATTTTTGCATTACAAATTTGGACTTTAGTGTCTGAATCCTATGTTTTATGCCCAAATCCTTTTCTCAGTTTTGGCCCATAGCGGGAACCTGTGTGATATATTTTAATACTGTAGAGAAAAGCCAAAGAGATGATCCTGAAAACAGGAAACATATAGGTAATGTTTTCTGTGCTGCTTTCATCACATGAATAAAAGGATCAGCTGGGGAATTAATTTTTTTACTAAAGATAGTGTACCAGTTAAAACTTACCTAGGCTTGCAGGATAGTTATACAAACACTAAGATTCTCCACTGGAACCACATTTAATCTTACACTTTCTTTAAAGTCACTTTTGCTACATTTATTATGAAAGCAGACACAAATGGCAAAGGAAATCCGCCCAAAGTCTGTCAGGGATTCCCAAGGAAGTTTCAGGCTGAATTCCAGCTTTGCCCATTGCTCTTAACTGCTCCTATCAGGCACATGCCATATGGTCATGCAAACAAATACATGCACAGCTTTCTCTTTCTCAAATAGTGACAAAACAGTTTGCGACCATATGTTGCACAACACAAGTGATCTCTCTAATGGCTTACATGAATAGGGGGAACCAGCCCTGAATGTGCAGTTGTTTGAGGCTTCTTTGCTGTACATATTTTTCTACAATACAGAGAAAGAATTTGTATTGTGGTTTCTTCACTGTAGTGATTTCACTTGCAATGTGAAATATGGAACAGCAGTTTTTGTGGTTAGTGACAAAATACTTTGTGGGCATGAAGGTGACTTAAATTCTCAACAGCTAACTTGGCCTAGTCATTTAACCTTCATGACAAAACCAGTTTCCCATCCTAAGTCAGGAAAATGATTCACAACCAAAATTTTTTATCAAATGCTAATTTATTCCCAAAGGCAAAAAGTGGATCGATATCCTAGTTATTTTGTGAGATCTTTGAGAGCATAAGAAAAAAACCCAAAATATTTTTTCTTGGGATGATTATGCAAAATGTAGACTAATTTATGCAGATATTTTTATTTCCTATTAAGTTTGGAAGGCAAGAAACACAGCTGCAAATTTCAGAGAAACATAGAGTTTGAACTTGCAACATTTTAGGCAGGTAATTGCTGCAGTTTTTAACCACCTCAAATTTGTTTTAAAAGTCATAACACTTGTCTCTGTTTTAGTTTTCTGGGGACATTTCTTGACACTGATTTTATTTATCAATGTGCAACCAAAATTTTCTGTTGATGCAGAGTCAACAGGTGATTTTAATAAAAGAAGGCGCAGAAGGAACTGATCTTGATGAGTTGAGATACAGAAAAGGGGGGTAGGGTGGATTTGTGAGGTCAGAATTTTGATGCAGGTCTCTGCTGTTAGGTATACACTGGAAATGATAAAGAAAGAGGGAAGTAGATTTTCTAAGACATCATAATATACCTATAACTGGCAAGGTGCTGTAAATCACCAGTATGTATCAGTCTTTTCAGTACAGCAAGGAAATTAAAAGTGCTCGGTAGAGAAAGAATCTCCACTACTATGTCGAGCTCAAGTCACTCATCATGAGAAAGATTAAATCAGACTCCCAAAATTTTGGAGGAATGAGGGATATTCAGTGTGGCAGGAAAAAGGATTAGGGTGATCAGGAAACACATAACTGATCATTTCAGAGGAAATTAAAAGATTTAGGGTTTTTTAGGGTAACAACATAAAGACTGGGGTGTGAATCTGTCATTTTATACCATAGAGGGGGGAAGCGGGAAGGATAGTAGTGGCACAAGAGAGAAGGAATATAAACTGATCTGAGCACATATAGTCTGGAAATAAGGAGTATGTTCCTAACTATCAAAGAGGCAAAATCTGGAGCAGACTTTAATCCAAGGAGTGGAGCTTATAAAAAGTATCATCACTGCTTTTACCATAGGTTTCATATGTTTATGAAAGGGATTTTAAAATGTGTTGTTGTGATGGCAAGGGGCTGAAATCAGTCAGTTCTACATTCCTGCCAAAGAGGGATCAGGACCTCCCTTTGTCATTCTTAGGTGCCAGAAGAATTTTCAAGATGGAACTGAAAACTTGGGAGGAAAGAAACAGGGCGCAAAATGAGGAAGAAAGAATATGTTGTAATGTTTGCCTTTGTTTGCATTAAGAAGTAAATTTAATGGAAAATTAATTTCACTAAAATTATTGTGAATTTAGAGCTTGATTTGGAGAAGAACTTAAAGGGATTTGTAGGTATTCAGCATTACTCAGCATCAAATCTTTAGAAATGAAATCTGAAACAGTAGAAATGTATTTGCAGAGAAGACATCTAATTAAATATGCTGTTAAAGTATAACTTTAAAAACACAGCAATTAATTGGCTGAAGTGTATTCTTGGAGTTTATATGATGTAGTTAAAAGAAGCCTGCTGACAGTTCTGCATTAACTTAAAATACTGATTTCTTTGAACTGCAAAGAAAACCCAAACCAAGACAACTCCTTCTTCCCTCCCCACCCCCCCCACCCTAAAAAATTTAATTTTAAAAGCTTACTTAAATTATGCTCAGAATGCCCTTATTTCTGATAGTAAATAACTTGGAAATATTTTGAAACTTTACTGGGAGCAGATTATTTTTGCCTGCTGAAGACAGAAAGCAAACTTTACTTTTGACACCCTATCCTGAGAGAACCGGTAGAGCGCAAAGGAGATCCCAGCTGTGGTGGAGCGCGTGCTGCGCTGCTGACGCCCCTGTGCGTTTTGGAAGCAGGAGAAACTGTGTTCAATCAACTTGTTTTTAACGTTGTAGGGGTGCAAAAGCTCCTCGATTGTGCAGCGAGAAGGAAGGAGGCAAAGGAGAAAAGCCGTAGCGGTTTTGGGCGATGTGCCCTTCGCCCGCTTCTTTTTGTTTCATTGGGGATTTTTGTGAGGAAGATTGCAGGCTCCTGAGGCTTCTGGGAGCAGGACTCGCCTTTCAGAGGGGGCCCAAGTCCTGCTGGCTCCTGGTGGTCGTCGAGTGAGGAGGGAAAATGTGTGCGGCCTCGCCCGGGGCCGGGGCCGGCGGCTGCCCCCGGCAGAGGGTGCCGGAGCGCAGGGACTGTCCTTGTCCTGTCCGCCCCTCGGTGCCGCACCCCTCCCCTGTGTCGGGTCCCGGGTGACGTTCGGATGCTGGGGAAGGAGGAGGCGGAGGAGGAGGAGGAGGAGGGGAAAGGAGCGCAGCTTCCTCCGCCCCCAGTCGGGGTCGGTCCGTTAGCAGGAGCGCAGGGCCGGCGCGGCGGTGCCCGGGACGAGTTTGCGGCAGCGCCTCCGGACCCCTCTCCGCCCCAGGCGCTGCTCCCTGCGGGCTACCTGCGGGATCTGTGCCGCGGCGGCCGGGCGGGCAGCATGGACCCCGCGGCGGCGGCGGGACGGCGGGGGGCGGCGGGCCGCCTCCTGCTCCTGCTGGCGGCCGCGTCGCTCCTTTGCCTCCGCGCGGCAGGTAAGGAGCGGGCCCCCCGGCTGGAGGGGAGGATGCCTCTGCTCTTCGAGTAGGGGTGTGTGGGGAAAGGGGAGGCAGGGGAAGCTGCTCCAGTTCCTAGGAGAATTGCGCGTATCCATTTGGGACCGGCGGAGCCGCCAGCATCCCCAGGTGGTGGTTCATGGTGGTTACTTTCTATCTTTCTTTTTTTTCTTTTCTTCTCTTTTCTTCTCTTTTCTTTTCTTTTCCCGCTTTCTTTTATTTTTCTTTTCTTTCTTCCTTTCTCTCTTTCTTTACGCCATCCTTTTTGTTTTCTTTTATTTTTTTTCCCCGGTTCTTGGCACAATGGAAACCTGATGCTGTGTTCTTTATAAGGGGGCGGGGGTTGGCAGGAGGCGAGGGCAGCTAAAACTTTTACCCCGAGCGCATCCCGGCGCCTCTGCCCCACTCTAGCGGCAGGATCTTCGTGCCTCTTTTCGGCGGGTTCAGCGCTCCGAGGCTGGTTGGTAGCCACTGAGGGGGGCAGGGTGAAGGGAGAAAGAAGGAGAAAACAAAGGAAAAGTTCGGGGTTTTGTTGTTGCCGAGAGTGGATAGCAATGTGTGGAGCCTCCTCCTTCACTCTGCCCGCCCTCCAGCCCTCTCCTCGGAATGGTTATAATAATGTGTTATTATTTGGGACGTTGAGTGTTGCCAGAATCTCAGCGGGAACCAGGAGGGGATTAAAGTTGAGTGGGCGAGGAGGCAGCCGCCGTGCTTGCAGCTCATGGAGGCTCGGCGGGGGTTCTTTCTGTGTGTTTTTGAGCTTTAGAGGGTCCCATTTTCTCTGTGTACCTGGCCGACCCTCAGGGACTGAGAAGGTCAGACTTTGGGCTCAGGAAACACTAGGGCGCGCGGTTCAGTGAGCTCCGCGATTGTTTTTAGGGCTGAACAAACTGTCCCTATTAACATCTGACCTGGCGCCGTGGCAGCAGCGCCGCTGCTGCTGAACAGATGCCAGTTTGTCCGACATCTCCGAGGGTAGCGCCGTGATTTACAGAGACCTTAGGGAATGTGTAGGGTTGGAAAGCCACGATGGTGTAAGACACAGTTCCTGTAAAAGAAGCCGCATAATTTTTTTTTCTTTTTTTAAAAAAAATTTCCCTCCTCCGCTCACGCCTAAGTTGTGTGGTGCTTTCAGGGCAGGAAAGGGGAGGCTTAACGTTTTCGTTTTCTCTGGGATGTGAAATGCACCGTCGAGGTAGGAGCTGCCGGATCCAGCTCTTTGATCTTTCATGAAGCCGTTCTCTGGAAAATTGCCCTCTCCCCCTCTGCAGCAGATAAACCTTACTCACAAAGTCCTTCCCGGGATTCCTTGCCCAGGGACCGAGGGAACAGATGACAAGGCTGCACCATTTCCATGCCATGTTTGTATTCCTTCCCCTTCTGTCCTCACCGGGCAGTGCGGGAGCTCGGCGGGTTGGCAGAGCCTTCCTCCCCCGCCTTTCCTAGCTTTAACTTAATTGCACCGACGTGCTGGAGGAGACCGATGATGTCTTTAAGGAAAAACAGTGATGCTGCAGATTAGAGGGGACTTGTTAATCAATTGCACGTTTGAAAGACCTTTTCTTCCCTTTGTTGCTTTCACTAATCCGTTTAGCTCTCCCCGGGAGGTGACAGATGCCTTTATTTCCTGTTATTCAGCTCCGGGGTCCGAGGTCTTGCCATTTGTTGCCTTACCATGAAGGGAGAGGGTCAGCAGAAAGCTAGAGGTCTGGGAGCTTTCCGGGCGAGAGCAGGAGGCGGGCATGTTACAGCTCGCGGATTTGGGGTCAGTTCCCGTTGCGTTTATTTTTCCTAGAGCCTTTATTGCTCCCTTTGAAGAGGCTGCCCCGCTGCTCTGCCCCTCCTGCAGGGTCCGGGGCTCCGGGGATCCCCCGGGGCCGCAGGGAGGACGACGTTCGTCCTCTGACGGTTGTAAGAGGAGATGCCGGATCGTCTGTCCCCGGCCCCGCTTTATTCCCTTCACCCTGAGCAGCTCGATCTGTTTTCCGAATGCAGCAGGAGGGAGGTGTGCACGGTGTCCCGTGAGCTTCTTTCCTTTCTTCATTCCTTTTTTCGTTCGTTCCCTTACCCTCCGGTGCAGCCCGAGAACACCGACGCTTGTGCATC
The DNA here is from genome assembly GCF_009650955.1 of Corvus moneduloides. Classification (NCBI taxonomy): domain Eukaryota; kingdom Metazoa; phylum Chordata; class Aves; order Passeriformes; family Corvidae; genus Corvus; species Corvus moneduloides. The sequence continues at coordinate 33,906,101 of NC_045511.1, forward strand.
TGCCACGGCCAGACTCTCTCTGCCCTCCCAGAGCCTCCCCACAGCTTCCCGGGGGGTGGAGGAGTGCACGCTCCCGGGAACCTCTGGCCGGGCGCGGAGCTGCCCACGGGTGGAGCGCCTGGCGCCGGGAAAACGGGCCGAAAAAGCGCTGGGAGTGTGGCAGCGTACCTCCGTCTTCTTTTGTGGGCAATGGTACTGCTCCGTCCACTTGTATATGCTTTCAGGAGACATGTCAAGTTTCAACCTTCTCGGAGGCAGTATAAAATCATCAATTACCATTAAAAGCGCGTTTGGGGTTTATCCTTTTATTTTAGAGCTTCCCCATAAACAGGCTCGTGATAATCGCCTCAACCACCTGTAGAAAGCGTGGATTCACTCTACTTCGATAGGCATGAAGTTTGAGACTCCATTTTCTTCTCTGAATAAGTGTCACAGTGGTTGAGAGCCCATAATCACAGCAATAAATACTTGTGTACTTCTATTGTTGAGGGGTATTCTTCTGTTTAATTAGATTTGCTTAATGGTAAACAGAGTATTTGTTACTCTACATTTCACTTAAAGGTTTATTTTTGAAAATGTTATTTCAGCCTTTCCAGTGTTCACTTTTAGAATATGGCCAGGTGAGAGGCAACAGCAATGAGGATGGTCATTTGTTGAAAATGGTGATGCACAATGGACTCGGCTTACAGACTTTTGCCCCCTTGCCATTAAATAGGAAAGGACATTTAATCAACTGGAAATTGATGCTCACATGACTTGAGAAGTATGCAGAATGCAGTGTTCAAAAAAAAAAAAAAAACAAAACAGAACCACAACAACTCTGTCGACACAATATCTGGGAATGAAAACATAATGGTAACTCATGGCTGTGATTTTGAAAGCCCTGAAGTTTGTAAGCTTCTACCTAACTTCATAAAGAGAAAACCTCTCTAATTTCTGAGAGTACAGTGTTTGTGGAGAAACTAATACAAGCATGGATTACTTCTGAATGTCTTTAAATGTCTAACTACAAAAAGTTATAAAATATTTTGATCTCAAAAGTTGCATAAGACTTAGCTGTAGCTCCATTCTGACTTTAATAAAAGAGATTCGGCTCTGGAAATTTTACACAGGTCATCTGATAAAAGTCAGTACATCTTTGAGTACAAGGAGTTTTCAGATAGCTTTTAATAAATGATATTGCCCACATTAACTATTTTTAGGTCAAATCTTAATCAAACCCTTTCTAGCGTTAATTAAATTGTTAGTTTAGTGATGAAGTTTATCATTGGGTCAAGAGTTGGCACTGGATTTTTTTTCCCCTTGAGTGTCTTGATTAAATTAAGGATTTGTAATGGAATTGCACTTATTTCCTTAATCATTTTGTTGCTGTAAACAGCATAGAAATGCAAGATGCTGGAAGAAGAGGACCACATGAGAGATGAAGCAAATTAATCCTGTTTAGTGAGTTTTCAGTTGTTTGCAGAGAAGCTGATCTTTTTTCTAAACTCACTGCACTTTGTCTAAGGTGTGAATAGCTTTCAGAACTGTCATTGACATGGGAATATGTTTGACCACTAATTAAAGGACTTGTGGAGTCCTTTTCATGGCTTATTTTCAGTGTCTTAAATTTCTATTTTATATTCAATAAAAATGTCTTTTAGAAGCAGTCAGCATCTCAAGCTTTTAATCATACTTCTGACTGAGAGAATTTATTTTAAAGGTCTCTTTGTATTTATTTTTTTTTAACATTGCAGACAAAGAAAAATATTAAGCAAACTTTCATTTTTTTAAAAATAATAACTCCTTTTATAGATGTTCTCTGTTGCCTTGTGTGGTTGCTCAGAAGGAAGAAATGCTACTTACAGTATTCCATCTAATTTATAGCATCTGTCACTATGTTCTCTGTGCAAAGAATGGTTTGCTATTTAAGTTTGTTTATTCATTGTGAGGCTGTTGCTTTATAAAGGAAGTTGTCATTAGGCTCAGCATGTCTGGAAAGCATGCAAGCACTCAAGTCTTCTAATCCAGTGACTACAAAGTAGTTAACTCTTCAAAGAAAAGGAACGACAGGATTTTGTTGCACTGAAAGAAGATGCATTGTTTGTTAATCCTGCTTTTAGTTGTTGCTCCACTAAAGACTACTACAGCATTTCTAGTAATCATTCGGGACAAGCATGGATTTTGCTTAAATTATTGTCTTTTCTCTTGGTTTTTTTCTAAACGCATAAGTAGTGAAATGTCCCTTACCGGGTTCTTGCATTTACTTTTTCTGGGACTTTGCCATACACCAATATTCATTTGCAGCATCCTGCTAGATAGTTTTGCTGATGTTTTCCACAGACTTGACTCACAACCCAGCTTTTTCTTTTGACATCTGTTTGTCCTCCTCGGCCAGCTCGGGAAAGGACTTCCTCTTCCAAGTGATGCCAGCTTGTGATCTTTTTTTAAAACTAAAAATTTCTGTACATGACTTTCCAGGCCATAAACCATACTTTTCAAAAAGTCAAAAGGCGATCTCTTAGTTATAAATTGTGACTTTGTGTTTTAGATGGCAGGGGACAAAAGCTTTCATTTAAGAACACAAACCAATCTGCATTGTAGTATCAGTGAGAACAAGAAATCACTATAGAAATATATTTCACCAAGTAGTGCACTCTTACTGTGATGGGCATAAGTAGATGAATTCCACCAACATTGAAGACCCAGTATAGGTATCCTACATACAGTTCCATCCTTCTGAGCTGGTGTTGAATCAGTTTGTGTGTATCTCCATGCGCCATTATGGACATGTATCAGTAGTGTGTGCTGCTTCAGGAAGCAAAGGGAACATAACTCCTCCTGTGCTGATTGAATTAGCCCTCATGTCTATTGATGCCTTCTGTTTTTGCTGTAATGTGTGCCTGTCTTTGAAGGCGAGTGAAGGAGAGCGATACAGAGTAGCTGAGGGAGGGGAAGGGTATCACCTTTATTACTGATTCTGTAGGAGGTATTTAAAGGATGAGTGTGGTTTCACGTGCCTGTTGCTCTGAGTCTAGAGCAGAGTTCATTAAAGGCTCTCCTAAAGGCTGTGTGTGGTTGGTGAGGGCGTAGTTTCACAGACACCTGCAGCTCCCAGTTTATTTAGTTAAATCAGCAAGCTGGCTCTGCTGGAAAGTAGTCATAGAGAAAAAATGAAAGAATACATGGACAGAGAATTAGCACAAGAGATAAGGCATTTTTTTCTTCCACTCTAATGATTTTTGCTGAAGGAGAAGGAAGATAATTTGTCTGGGTACTGCTTGCAGGAGCAGCAAAGTGAAATGAGTGGGGAAATATTGGGGATCACGGTTTCCCAGAGTTTGGTTTCAAGGTGTGAGTAGCTGAATCAGGAAATTAGATTGGATCCCCATTTGGCATTTTGTCCCTGAGCAATCCATCAGTTTCACATGTCTAACATACCTTTTGGATTTGAAATTTCTATTCAGATGTGATTTTCTTAAGACAGCAACAAACAAGTTCAGTATTCTTTCTTGAACAAAAAGACCCCTTGTGTATATTGTCATACCTGTGAAACCTCTACTGAACTTAGATTTCTGTCTTGTAATTGCTTTGTTGGACTTCCTTTTATATGAACAGAATAAACATTTAATTCTGTAACTCCAGATTACTTGTCTTCATCACTTGCCACTTGTCTTCATCAGAACTGCTCTAGGGTGTTCATTTAACACGTCATCTGGTGAGTATGTTTTCAAGGTGAAATAGTTTCTATAAATGGTTTTCCTTGCTTTTTATAGTTTAACACATTAACATTATTTTTTTCCCCCATGGTATTGTCTAGATAAGAAGAATGACTTGACTGGTTGTATAAAGAAGAGGTAAATTCTGTAAGAGTTCTAGAATTCTGAAGGCTTACTTTTCAAAACAGTCTACACAACTGTCTAGTTGAATCATAAATGAAGCTATCAATGGATTAATTCTTTATCAAAGCAATAGCACAGTCACATATTCAATTATTGTGTAGATAGAGAACAGATAATGTACCACAAAAGACAGGAAGAATGTTATTCCTGTGTCTTTAAGTATAAAAATTAGGGTTGAAAATAATAAACTTAATTACTACTAGTCAGAAAAACTCTCCTAAGTCAAATGAATTGTAAACAAACAAACAAAAAACCAAAAATTTATTGTATATAAGTGTAAAAGAGGAATCAAAGAGCTCTACCAAAGACAGACTAATGAGAGTGGCAGACTGCTGCACAAATGGAGAAGATTGCTTTCTTCCATGTCTACAACAGAATAGATGGGTGTTGTATCTCTAACTTTTCTAATAAAGAAATAATAATCTGAAACTGGTACAGAAGGTCCATGTGAGAGTGGTATGATAAAACTGTAATTGTCTGTGGGACAGCCAGTGCTGGCAGAGGGGGCTGCACATTGAGGGACAGGAGGTCTGAGGCACAGCAGTGCCACCTTAGATCAGATGAAGTTGTTGTGGGACCTTGCTTGTTTGTTCTTCTCTTTGGAGGCAGAACAAGCAAAGGTCTTGTTGTATAAGAAGCTCTCTGGAAGAAAAAAGCCAAGAAGGACTGTTCTAGAAACATTAATTCAGTTTGCCTGGGTTTGCATGAGAAATTACTCCCATGAGTACATCAAAAGTATTTTTGAATAGAGCAAGGTCAGAAAATAAGAAAATGGGAAAAAAAAAAGAAAAAGAGTGTTACTTGATAGTCTTGGACTACTGCAGCTGAGTGACTTTAGAGTAGGTCCTGTCAATCTCTTGTATGAACCAATAATAAATAGAACTGCTTGAAAGCTTAAGATGCCTCAACAATGTATAAAATTTTCTGCCTTGTTCATGATCATAAAATTTAGAAGGAAGTTATAGTATGCAAAGAGAATGCTGAGATTTTTTATCCTTAAAATGAAAAAGCTTGTATTCTGGGAGATAAATAATAGTTTTGCTATGCTTGTTTCTTGTTTAGAAAAATGACACAGCAGAATTGTGTTATAGATAAAGCCAATAATAATACTAGAGCTAGTAAGGTTGCAGCAATGTTTCTATCTATAATAAAATTTATCCCTTCTTAAAAATCCAAAAGCATAAATAGGCAAGTGAAGGCTGCAGACAGAGAACCCCAATGTAATATCATCTGTACTCTTTTATTTCAGGCATTAATGGTTCTGTTCTGATTCTAAATATGTGCTGCTTTCAGATTTTGCTGACAAACTAGAGGAGCATTTTTAAAATAAATTGTCCTCTTAACATGTGCTGCCCTGACATATATTTTTCAAGTAATGCAAAACTATGGAAACTGTATATCAGAGAGCTGACTGGACAAAAATTAACCCTGCAGAATCCAGCGCTGTTCTGGCCTGGTCCTTGAATTGGCTTACCTCCAGTACCATGGACCACCAGAATTGGTGTGGGGAAGAGAAGATGGATGGCTGGGAGGAGGAGCACATGGCAGCCCTGGCAGAGCAGCTTAAATTGCCATGGGACTGTATTCTTGGAGAGAGAAAATCATATATGCAAAAATATTAACATAATTTTGTGGGCTAGAAAATGTAGAGACACTTCCACAATATAATTGTAATTGATGACTGTCTAAGGTTTGGATTCTGCAGAGTGAAGATGAACCTGTGCAGTTTAAATAAGAAAATTCTCACCTGCCTCAAAAGTCTAGTCTGCAAACAGGTGTTTAGTTTTCAGATTCTCACCACAAATCGTCTTAGCCATTTGTCTTTGTGTTAGAACTGTTGGATCTTCAGCAGTTGCTACTTAAGCTGCATTTTAGGAGTCCACTGAGTTTTTCATTGCAAGTAAGAATAAATGATCTTTGAAATTAAATGTCTTAATAAAACAAGGGAATCTTTTCAGTACAGTAAACAAGGAAATGGACAGAATGCAAGTTTTGTGAAGATTCTAAAGATCTATCAAAGCTTTCTGAGTATTCTTTAAGTTGAAAATACCAAGGATCTTGTAGCATCTATCAGTAATTACTCTTTTAAATCTTACAACTTCCTGTGGAGAAATACAAATCATGCTGCTTTTGAGTTAATGTGAAACATTTCTCTCATCAAGTTGAAAAGAAAAAAGGGGAGGAGTCTACGACAGGGAAACCAGAAGCTTATGTTCATATAAGAATTTCCTTTTTTGGGGAGTGGGAAATTAAAATTATTTATGGTGCCCTAGGAACTCAGTAGTTGAAGAATGAGCTTAAACATAAAAAAAATGTTTTAAAAATTGTAGTTATAGTGGTGGTTAATGATGACTCCTTTCATGGTAGACCAGAATACCTTACAAAGGGAGAAGTGGTAATACGTAGATAAAATTGCAAGCTTGAACAGGATCTGAACCAAACCTACATGAGAAAAACATATCTGCTGTTGTTTTAATTTTAAAAATAGCTGTGCTTCATAGCTCTGCCTGGAAACAATTTAATACAACAAATTGATTTTTGTAGAAAGTATTTCCAGCCAGACCAGAAGCAGTACTTAAAAAAATACCTTGAAAGGGTGAGTCTGTTCTTTATACTTGGTTTTGCAAACTCAGTGAATTTGGATATTTATATCTGAAATTATGGATAGTAATTCAACCTGTTTTTCTAAAGCTGATCTCACATTTATCTTTTTCTCTCTGTGTCAGTGTAGAAATATGATTCAGAAGTATCTTCTCTAACAGAGATAGCAGAGAAACTGTTACAAAGTTCATGATACTGTGGTTTTCAAAGTAACAGAAAAAACCCTACCACGTTTCTTTCAAGTTTTATGTCTAGAGAGCTTTTGGATAATGTTGCTCTTGAGAAAAATATGCTTATTTTTACTAGTGTGTTATCTAAGAACATATCACATGTAAAAAATGCTTTGAAGAGGATCATGCTAATCAATGACAAGAGCATGCAGAGTTAGGAAAGACAGGTTTCAGAAGTTATACCAATCTGTAATCCAAAGGCCAAATTTAAAGTCAGGAGCAGCTTTGATTCTGGAACTTGAGGATTATGTGTTTACGCAGGAAAGGACTGCAAAAACTAAGGTGTTAATTTATAGCATATTTTCAGAATTACAAAACCTGGAAAATACTATCTCACATTTATTACAGAGGCAATTATTAGAAAGTCTTAACTCAGTGTGAAACTGAAGAGTAAACTAGATGCAGTATTTTCTTCCTGCATACAAGGCCTTAGTGATCAGTGAAATATTTGTAATGTCATCTTTACTTGTACTAAGTCAGACTGGCATGTGATTTATCATTTCTAGAAATAGAGAAAAATCAAACCTCTGTGGTTTACTGTGGTGTTAGGCTCTGTAGAAATTGTTCAAGTGTCTTTACCTCTGTTATATTTTCTGGAAGATCAAGGTCTTCTGTAACCACAGTATGACTGGGGAAAAAAGGGATCTAAAAGGACCTTGAGAGGTTGGATTATTTGTTCTTCAAGACAGAATCAACTTTAGCTGGCATAGCCCATTCTCAGAGGTGACAGGAGCAGAGATGCAGTGACTTCCACTGGCAGGCATGCAGACTTAGTGCTTACTTACACTTGATTGCAATCCAAGTGCATTATTTACTGTTACAATTTATTCCTCTACCTCTTGCAATTGTGCTTGATTTTATTTTTGTGGCTTCTGAAATAGATCCTCAAACTTTGACACAAATACTTCTCAAAAATTTTCCTGTCTCCTTGTAGATATCTCTCTTTCAACACCCCCTTCACCATTACTGTTTTCTCAGCCTTTCCTCTTACATCATGTTTTCTGAATCTTGTGGTTGTGCTCATTCTTCTCTACTGGACCTTCTCCAAAACATCTTTCTTCAACTGTGCTAACCAAAACCGGTGTATTCTAGTCCACGCTGTACCAAGACAAGCTGAAGGAAGATGATTGTCAAGCTGAAGGAAGATGATTGTTTCCTATATTTACCAGATGACGTTTTTATTTCCCTGATTGAAGTCTGACTGTTTTGTGGCAGGATAGCCTTGCTCAAGTTCTGATCCACTCCAGATCTTCCACAAAGAATTGTTGCTAAGCCCCAGTTTGGTACCAGTGAAATGGTTTAAGCAGGAAACTTTCTGCCTGTCTTCACTCTGTTGCCCATCTTTGTTCCCACCCTCTCCATACTATTTTTTACTGGTGTTTGATTCCATTTGCTAAGACCAGAATGTTTGCAACACCTAAGAGCATGGTGTTGCCTGTGGAGTTCAGTAAGGCAGATATCCATAGCACTGAAACTTGTGAAGCTCCACAAATTCACTGAGACTTAACTCTAATGGTTTTCTAAGGAGCTGTCATTTGCCACTATACAAAATGTCATGTTTCACCTATGAGAATGTCATAGGGGGCAGTTCCCTCCCCACTAGTGACTTCAGGCTCTCATTCCATACAGCATCTTAGATGTCATGTTATGGTCCTCAGGAGCTAAACTTCCCTCAGCAGAAACCCTTGTGACATGCGTAAGACTCTGCTTCTCTGGCTTCTTCTTAAATAACCTGCCTTTCTGTAACTTTTGTTTCTATAGCTCTGGTAAGATATATTTTCATATTGTACCAGATTCATCAGTTTCAAAGGCAGAGAGTTCACACCTGCCTATTTTCAGAGACTGATTTTTTTTTTCTGAGTTCAGATAAAGCTCATAGAAAACTTTGCAAATGACAGTTCTCTCTCTGAGTCTTAATATCATGTCTGTGTCAATTTCATGGATTAAAATTACACCCTTTAATCTCAGACTGGGTAATGTATTCCTACATTTTACTCTTCAAAGTCCCGTATTGAGTGAGTAGTTGCATGTTGCAAGACCAAGGCAATTAACTAAAACTACTCTAGCTTTTGAAGCATATGATAAAAATTAATTTTTAAGCATTAATGCGTCTGTGAAATAAGTTACGGTTTTAAAACTGTAGAAATGATGTAAGAGTAAGTAGGTGTACTTGTCATTGTCTGTACAGGGTTCTCCTCATTTCCTGTGGCTCACATCATCCCATCTTCCTTCATTTTATTTTCTAATTTAACCTTTTTCCCTACAGCATGTTTCCTTGTGACACTTGGGTGTTTTGTTGTTTGATTGTTTTCTTTCTGACTAATTCTTCACCCACTGAGTAGCACTTTAGATCTTAGGAATTCACAGACATGTTATGGTTTCCTACTAATGATAGAAAGTATTTCAGTGATCCACAGTGGCTGTTCCTAGTTGTCTGGAAAAAAAAGTTCCTGGACAGCAGGTAGGAAAAGTGCCTCCAAAGAGATGGTGACTGAGCAGTTAGCATCCTCCCTCATAACTCATGTTGCTTGAGAAGCCATTTTACCATCTACAGGTTCTGACCCTTTGGGAGCCTTAATAGTGTAAAAGAATAATGGACTCTGCTTGTTTAGGAAAAAAACATGCTTTGTTTTTCTGCATGCCAAAAACCAAACTTGTGAAATAGTGAAAATTATTACATCCTTTACTGTTGCACATGTTTAATGTATAAAAACTGTTTGTGGGTTTTTCCCCCACTCTTTGGTGTTTTTTCCTAGTGTGGGGATTGGTTTCCCCTTACCCTTTTTATTCTTTCTTTCCTCCCCTTTCCTTTCTTTCCACCTTTCTTTTCATTCCCCCCTTTCCTTTCTCTCCCCCTTTCTTTTCCCTGTTTCCTTTCTCTCCTTGCTTTCTTTCTTTGTCCCTTTGAACTGATGAAACCGCTCTCTTTGGTAATTCTGAGTCAGCTGGGTCAGTCCTGGGCTTTTCTGTGCAGAGACTGCCAAGTTTTTAGAAAGTATGTGGTGGTTTAAGGATTTGGATATATGTCCAAAAGGGACAAGATTTGAGACTTCCAACTGTCTTTAATTTAAAACCATAATTTGGAAAGGATCTTTCCTGAGTCCCAAGAGAAAAAAGCCAATACTTTCATTTATACAATTAGTCATCATTCTCTTCACCATTAGGGTTCTCCTCCCTTCTGAAAAGGCTACAGTTTGTTTTGCTGCCTTAACAAAAATAAGTTTAGTTGATTTAATGTTCTGTTTTCATGATGAAGTGTCTTATCTAGGTCATAGTTTAGCTGTTAACAGTATAGTTATGAAGTGGTAAGAATTCTCTGCGGTGAATTTAGTCTCTAGAGTGGGGCAAAATGCTGTTTAATTAGCAAATAAAGCAGTTCAAATTATGTCAAAGTTGACTGCAACAATTTTAATCTTTTAGTAACCTCCTAAATATGTAGAGTGTCTGGAACTGCTCAAAACTCCGGTAATTTGACCTCTGCTATAGAAAAAGCATTTCATATAAATTAATATTGTAAGTAGCTATCCAAGGAAGGGAATTTTTTGATTTAGAAACCAAGTTAATACTTTTGTATTATGTGCAGACTGTAAAACACAGCTAAAGACTAAGAACATGTTCCTGAGCTCAGTTTTTTGGTTCTCAAGGCTCATTTGACTGGCTTATCAAATACTGTGCTAAATCCTTTTAAGTATTTGAAGCTGGTATTTGTGATATTTGCTTGGGATTGTTTTGTCTGTCGTGTAACAGTATTATCAGCAGATGTTTCCCTCATTTCTGCATAGTTTTAATTGGTGTTTAACATGATTACAGCCATAGTTTTGAAGGTGCAAGCAGTAGAAATATTCATGTTCCAGGTGTTTCCCGGACATGCAAGGTAAATGCAGTTATTTTAAAAGGAATTCTGTATGAGCTTCACCATAAAAAGTTTTGAAAACAATATTGTTTGGTATTTCATTTATGTCTATTGAAGCAGCAGTAGTTTGTGTCTCTCATGTTTACTAAAAAAATCGTATGTGAGCACTTCTCTCTTTAGTTGATACTATAGCAGGCATGATTTTTGATGTATTGAATTTTGCAATAAATATAGACTAGCACTTACATAATAAGTGAATAATTAGTGATTTACATCACTAACTCATTGGCTCTGTTTCATTAGCTGTAGAGTGCCACCTCAGCTCCATGGGAAATGGTTTTGATTGGATTCTCAGAAACTTAACTTTCCTTGTATTTAATTTACGTGAAAAACCATTTCTATGGAGTCCCTATTTCTGGCTTGATCTGGGTAGGCAGACCTTTGTAGAGTGTGGTGTAGAATAGACTAGTTGCTTTAGTCTCCATTCTTATTTTTTCATTTGTATGATTATACATCTGAATGAAAATAAGTCTTCATGAAGATTTGATTTCCTGACTAATGTGTGTTTTTTTAGTAAGATGGTTTATAGTTTACTGTAAGGTTTTGTTGAACTGGAAAACAATGAGTGAACCTGAACCATCTAAAGACAAACTTGTCTGTGTCTCCATGAGACTGGTTGGTGAAGGAAATATGTGAACTATGACTTGTTCATACCTAAGATCCCACAAAACTGTTTGTGTAAAAATCTATAGACTGTTCCGCCATTTCTCCCCCAAACAGCTGTCTGCTGGGATGAACTTTAAAAGACCTGGTTTCATGAGCACATTTTCCATTTTATTTTACTTCTAAACCAGTTATCTTCCAGAAAGATGAAGGAATTCATTTGTCTCTCATGTAATGGCATTATGAATTGCATGAGGAGCAGTGCTGTTCTGGAAGCAGTCCCTAGCTTTTGTATAAAATAAATAATTAAAGTTTATTAATTAAGGTAGCATTTACACCTCTTTGATAGGGGTAATAATGAGTTTTTAATACTGTAAGAAACAATATTCTCTTGTGAACATAAAGTGTTAATTTTTTTTTACCTGAATAAAAGATTTTAAAAAACAAAAAGTCAGACTTAAATGGTCATAGTATATCTTTATAAAGTTTGAACTGAAAATCATTTCACTTGCCAGATAGGCATTTTTGTGTTACTTCTGCACCCATTACTGTTCAGCATCTAAAATGGAACAGGGAGTCTCATTTCACTGACACGGTCATAGATTTTGGTGGTATCTTGTTTTGTAGATTCGGTAATACTTTCTGAAACTCCTGTTGCCAAGGCAAACAAATTAACGAAGGCTATTTAATTTTTAAATTACACAAGAAAGTGAGATAGTCTTGTTTATGAGAAAAATGAGGCAGAAGGAAAGTATGCTGAGAGCAGAGAAGTTTTAGTGTGAGAAAGTTTCTGTACAGTGTGTCCATGCACACGTGGCACCAGACATGATTGTGCATTTACTTAATATGATGTTTAATGGAAAACCTGGGAAAAGTCTGTGAAGAGAAAATAAAAGATCAAAATGCTGAAATAAAAGCTCTAGGTAAGAGATTTCCTGTTGTTGATTTGGATTCAAGTAGTTGAGTAACTAGCTTGCTTACATTTTTATCCAATGAAATATAAAATTTAAGCTCTCACTGCATTTACATATCCTGGCATACATGTACCCTACTGTGTTTAAGTAACTTTGACTAATTTCTGTGGTTCATTCTGAATGATTACTTGTTAAAAGGAGGGAACAGATAACACAGCATAAATGGCAAAAACTTAACAAGTTTTATGAACAAGCAGTGTCATGAAAAAGTTATTATCAACCAGAATTGTAAAGAGACATATAAAAGTCTGGTTTTAAAACAGGAAGTATAGGAGAAAACTAGGCATTTCATAATTGGACGGAAATCAACAGCTGTTCTAAAGTGACTGAATCTAACATAATCTCTTGCAAAAATGGATTTATTAGGAGATAGGGAAAAGTACGTGAACAATTTTATAATTGACTTATGGAGTCATTGCGACTTACATTTCTAGTATATATTTCGAGAAAATTTGTATTTTTCTAATTGATATCAGTGAATAGAAAGCTCCTGTGATAGTTCTTGAAATAATTTGGGGAATATGAAAAAAGAAAATTTGTCAAAGCATTTTTATTTTAATGGCAGTTCCAGCTTCCTTCTTCACAAAGATGAAGTCAAAGTACTTGACCTACTAGATTTCCATTAATAATTATTCTATATGCCATCAATCACTCAATAGATAGCAAGCTTTTAAAGTCTTTTTGTGGAGGACTGACTTCCAGGCCTCAGAAGACACTGAAATTCTTGTAGGCATAGGAGAAGGGATTGATCTGAAAGAAGAAACTGAGTAGTGGAGAGTTTTTTTGGGACCAGAAAGCCAAAATGTCATCCAGACATTGCTGCTGTGGAAAAAGCTTGCTTACAACAACTGGTTTGTTTGTTGTTGCTGTTACTTGTTTTTGGTTTTTTTTTTCCTCCATTTTATTTTACAGGAGCAACTACACATCTTTAATGGAAGTGGTTGAACAGTTCCTTTTCTCAAAGTGAACTTTAAGATACTGCTGACCGCAGGAAAATCAAACACTGCCAGGGCATTTTGTCTGCAGTTACTTTTTTGCCCCTCATCCTTTATTCTTTTTTATATGATTGTAAAATGCAGAGGCTAATGCTAGCTACAAAGTAATACTATAAAAAAATGTAACGCTTATCTTCAGGTGTAGTAAAATGGCACGATTCTGTTGCAGTCAGTGAAGTTACAGTGAGTATGTTATTAAACAAATTTAGACTGTCTTAGACTTGACTGATGATGTTTCTAGGTCTTGAATATGTTTCAGGCAAATGTCTGTGTTCAAGCAAACTGTCCTTCCCTTGAAACATTATAGTTGTTATAGTTGTAAATAGCAACATTCCTCTTAACTCTTACCAAAATACAGGAAATTATTTAGTCTTGCGATTTTGCATGTCTTTGCAATTGCTTCCTATTGGATTTCAAGATATCTCTTGTTTTTGTTTTCTTTTGTTTTTCCCTTTTTATTAACTTTTAGTTAAATGATGGCTGAATGATGTTGTTTGGATTGCTTGATTACAGTTTATACCATTCATTATTTGCTTTGGCTTTTTTTCCCCCAAGGGTAAATCAGAAAGGTGGGATATTTTAGACTACTAATAGGCTAGGGATTCTTTCTGAAGGCAAACTGGTTAAAATGAAAGAAAGTTTAAAAATTTTACTTTATGCCTCTAATTTGTGCTATCTTGGTAGATATATTAATAGATGTGTATATTTTTGTATATGTAGAAGTGTATATAAATGAAGTGTAGTCTGCTCTGATGTTTGACAATTTTCATTTGCCTAAGTATTTTTTTTTATAGTTTAGTTTAGTAGTGTACTGTCCTGTTCCTATTGATTTTACCACTTATCTCACTGGAACAGTGTCACTGGAAATTTTGCTTATAAATCTGCTTTAATTTACAGCAGTTTGCTTATCTTCAAGTTGATCCCTGTATTTTTATTGAGGGAAGGCTTTCTGAGAGTGCTGGAGCTGTCAAATACAGTCAAGCCAATGGTCATGTGTGGGATTTTTCTTGACAGACTGAATTTACAGTGTGGTCACCCTGAAGAGACTGATGTTTGGTTACGAGATGGACTGATGACCAAATCTAATAGGGCAAGGAATGACAGGAAATTAAAAGAATTGAACATTAGTTAGGCTAGACACTGAATAGAAAAAAGAAGTGGAAATATGCACTATTTTGAGATAATTAGGGTTGGAAAGGACCTCAATTCCTCGTGGGATCAAGGCCTCACTCAAAGCAGGGCTAACATTTCTGTGACTACTCTGCCATTTAAGTTAAGTCACCAAAGAAAAAACAGATTTCACTAAAGCATTTTTCATTTCTCTTGGCAGTCCTGCTTTACAGTGTCTTTCATATTTCCTTTTTTTCTGACCTTGCAAGAATCATCTGTTGAATTAAAAGAAGTATGAGTCAAATTTTAACCTGTAATGGTTGATTGCATGAGGACTGCCTAGACAGCCTCAGGTTGCCACGAGCACTTTAATTTCTCTCTCTATGCATAATAGGAATGATAATCTGAGTCAGTGGGGAGTGGAGATCCTCATCGTTTACTGCTTTGAAGATGAGGTTATATAGCTGTAATTACTGATAATACCTGACCTAAGCCCTTTCCCTTTAGCAGGCAATGCGTGATTTTTTACCTTGTATACTTTAACTACATTTGAAAAAGAGTTGATAAAAGAGATGTCTGGCCTCAAGAACATTTTGTTGTTTAAACTTTCTGTTTAAACAACTGCTCTTTTTAATTGCCCTTGTCCTGCAGAATCTGAGCTCTCATTATATTTTCCTAATATAATTTTGGTAAATGCCTTCCTAGCTCTTCTGTTTCTCTGACAAATTTGAAAATGTTTTCGGGTTTATTGCTCTAGTCCTCAGCCTTTCAGAAGAGTTTTCTTTCCCCCTTTTTCTGTGATCAGCAGACAGTGTGTAAAGTTGTGCAGTTCTGCATCTTTCTTTGGAAAAAGCATATGCTTTTAAAAGTATCTTTTTATGGCTTTTACACCTATCATGACACACCATGTACAGGAAGAATATTTTTGGGAGTCAGCATTCATATTCTCCCATCAGAAAGATGGCTCAGTTCCAATATACTGTTGTAACTGTGACAAGCACATAAATTAAACACAAAATATTTTTTTTTCTTGTGTATTTACAGTTTTGATACTGATTTTGCAATTATCTTTTGCAGCTAGGCCCTGGATTTTAGCCTTGAATATTCAGGCTCACTTGGAAACCTGTCTTGCTGATTCTTGGCCAGTTAATAGTTCCAAGTGGATGCAATTTAATAACCCTGGTGCTGTTTTGATTTGTCTCCCACACCATCTGGTCTATGTCTTGCTCCTGGTCTTTTTTTTTTCCTGTTTTAAAGGATAGTATTTTTTCAATAATTCAAACTTTCAAGCATGTAATCTGAAAGTGTAGCTTGCTCTGAAATTTCCCTGTGCAATGTGTATTTCCAGAAAGAAGGCTTTCTGTATACACAGGAAAAAGAACATGAACAGGAACCTGTGGACAGGTTGGAATGGCAGGAATGTAGTGCACAGTAAAGATGTCTGTTTCTTCACACTGAAATATTGTTTAAACACATTTCAAGAGTTAAATTATTTCATGGCTCCAAGGTCTCCTGGATGGCTCTCTGTGTTTCTCTCTAGGGGCCTCCACGTTTAATTATTGGAGTGGCAAGAGATGTCTTTGAAATACAAAATCACTCAGCCCTTGCTGAGATGAAAGTTAAGTGTTGTGATGAAGCTTGTAGTCTACTAACTGAGCTTATTTATACTTGATTTAGTAAAGATAACTTAGAGTACTGCTAATTAAGCTTAGCTCTGTTTGTCATAATGTTTCGAAAATACTGGGTAAAAGGTTTGTTCATGTTGTGTGAAGGTACAAATTTTTGACAACATTTTTTCAAATTTTGGATGATTGTTTGCCTGCCATAGCCTGGATGCTTCTCCCTTAGGCTTTCTCTATATTTAAAAAAAGTTTCTTTAGCCAGCATTCAGTTTATTTCTGATTTATGTGTAGTTTTTGCTAATCTGGCGTCTGTGTTGTGTAGACTGAAAAGACTGAAGGGATGGGTCTTGTCTGCCCCATGTTGTGAGTGTTGGCTGGGAGTAGCTGCTGGGGAAGCAGCAGGTGAATTTGCCTACTGTGTTACCTGGTGGCTAAGCAGTGGCACCAGCTGTCTGTGCTGCAAAGAGAAGGGGAGGCTGAAGGTGTCCATCCCAGGTTTGGCTGGATTTGTGTTGCTGTCTTCACAGCAATTACTCAACACCTTCAGTTCAAATTGCACCCTTCCTCAAGCAGGTGACAGTGGTGTCTGGCTCTGGGGTGGGGGGTGCCCACAGCCCCGTGCCCAAATGTGCCTGCTTGGTCCATGCCTACACATGTGTCTCATTCCTCTGGCAGAGAAAGTGAGCTGGGTGGGTCCAGGTGGCCTGTGAGGCACTGACTCCTGCTACCTCAAGGATTTCACTAACCTTCTGCCTCTTTTGGCACCCCTTCACCTTATTTTCAGGTCCATATTTTAGAACTGTGACACAAAATCTTACCTTACATTTTTCAGCCTTGCTCCCATCCTCTCAGAGGAGCAGCTGGCTGTTCTGCAGTAAGATGCCCACCAACCCCTTGTCAGTGATATTAATGAGCTAAATTTTCAAGCATTGCTTAATATTTTCTTCCTTCTTCTTTCCTAATCCTTGGTGCTGTACATATTTCGGAGTTCTATAAGAAGATGTATTTCCTTCTTCCAGAGCTGTCACTGTGATGACGAATGGGTGATCTTGGGGTAGAAAGTCAGTGTATATGTACAATCTCCATTTTGCCTAGCAGAATTGGTCTGATGACATTTTGATGCAGTTCCTTCTATTTTTTCCCTCCTTCTTCTTCTCCAGCAGCCTGGTTTTCCTCATCAAAAGTCAGCTTTTAGGTTTGCCAGACCAGTGCTTCTGTCTCTTCAATCAGCTTGTGCAGGATAAAGGCTTGGCTTCCACTTCTGCTTCAGTGAAGTTAGTTTATCCCAAAAACAGATCTATACATGCCAAAAACTAAACCTGAACATGTGCCATTTCTGTAATTTTACTGAGAATTAATATAAATTATTTCGCCATTAGAATAAGTTAAGTATTTTATTTAACCTTTTGTGTAGTTCATGAGTTTTTGGCATGTTATTGTTATTAAAAAGAATTAGCTATGCAAGCTTGCATATATGCCTGTCCTAGACTTCTATCAGTTCTGTTTTATGTGCAATCTCTAGTAGATGCTATGCTTATATCCCAAAGGAAAAAAAAAACCCAAACCTACATAAGTAATGGAATTTTTGAAACTCTGTACTGGGTATTATTTCCGACCATCTTCTGCAGTACCGAGGGTGATAATTTCAGCTTGGCTGGGAAAAGAATCCTAGTAAATATTCCCAAAAAGAGGTTTTCTAGTTGGTTTGTCTTGATAGATTTCAAGAAGCAGTCCATCTTTAAGAAAAGGAGTGTCTTTTTTTAAAAGTTTTTTAAAGTTTTTTTAAAATTTGGTTTGGTTTTCATTTTGGAGAGCGAGTGAGTTAGGATCTTGCTCTTTTTTTTTTTTTCTGGTGATTTTTACACTCCTGCTTATAAGAATGGTGGTTTGATTGACATTTAGTCCATATATGTTACCTTTGGAAAGAATTCAAGAGATCCTTTACCATAGTTCTGCCAGCATTTCATTTCTCTCAACTGTGTAGTAAATGTTTAACTTGAAGTGCGTGGGAACAGTGTGTCCCTGCAAAATGGCGTTTCAGGAGAATCTCTGTTCCAGAAAGCTTTGTAGTCTCACCTTAATTTTGACATCCCATTTTCCGTAAGTGGAAATAGACCACAGCCTAGTTAAGGTTATCTGAATATTCAGCAGTGCAAATGATTTTGTTGCCTGTTCCTTTTGCACTGCTGTCTTCAATTGTGATTTGTTGTACAAATCCTGGAACATTTGTTGGCAGGCAAACACATTTCAGGACACATATGTTCATCCTGATGTGCATCTCAGGGTACTTTGATTCAATGTCAGGATGAGACTAGATATGCACTGGTCCTGTGTATTTACTTTCGTTTTGGAAAGGGTCTCCGTCAGGGAAGAAATGAGGATGTACATCAAGTTTAGCGCGACAGCGACAATGTATTCTGCAGAGCATTCATTCCCCATGATGCAGAGAGATCACACCTCCCTCCTGTGAGTCGGGGCTGGGGCATTTGGCACTATACAAAGTGGCATATATATATATATATACACACACCTACTGTATATGGGGCACAGTGCCACTGTGGACCTCATAAACATTTTAGGACCCAGCTAAAATAAAGACATACTGGATATCCATGTGTGACTGTGGTACTATGTTTATCATAATATGTATGGATGAAGCTCTTGTAGCAGTGGCCCGTCTTCAGAGCTGGGAAGGAAAAGGAAGCAAGTGAACAAAGGGACACTTGTCATTGAACTCTGATTTTAAAATCAGCTGTTTCTCCAGTTCCATTAGAAAAAGTGTGATTGACCATTTATTAATGCTCCATTTTCTGCCATCTTCCCTCATCCTTATTATTGTGAAGGGATCAACTCCTAAGAGATATTTAACAACAGTTACTGTCAGATTTTATCACCATGATAATCAGGTTTCCTTACTCCTAATGAACTTCTAGCTGCAACTGGTAGTTTCATTGCAGTATATATTATATATATTACATATATATATTTAATATATATTTCATAGCAGTAGATCAAGTTGTCCACCACCATAATGGTGACACAATTTGAAGAGAAGATTTGTTTTGTGACTTCTGAAGAACCTGGGTTTCCTGGGGTGTGCAGTACTCTACAGAAAACAAAATATGTCACTGTGGTGTTTCTGTGGCGAAGGGCTGATTCTGCTCTCCAGAGACTGTCAGGCTCTCCTGTTAGTAGTGCAGGAGAGGGAAGAGTGCCCTTCTCTCGTTTGACAGGCCATCATTTGAGGCTGGGAGTTTTGCCAGCTAGTAACGTAGTGTATCCAGTTTCTAATTTGGGTGAAATGTTACTGAGAAGGTGGTGGCTTGACAACTCTGGCATTTCCTGAGGTTCTCAGATTACTGTGACACCATGTGATTGGTTTTTCAGGCTCAGTCTTACTTGAGTTGAATCGTTTTTACTGCTTGCTCTGGTAGGAGTTTACCTGTGAACTTGCAGACTGAATTACTTTTTTTTAATTGTTACCTACCAACTTGTTGTTGAAGTTTTTGGGAACTCGAGAGTCTTTATGTGTAGATGCCTAGTACATTACATTCTAAAGAAAGTCGTGGAGGAAGACATTCAGCGCTGCTTGCCTTCTGGGAGCTCAGACTTTTCTTTCACTTTTTTTGGTTTGGGCAGTACATACACTGAGCTAGATTGAAGCATGAGATTCTTCCATCACCTCCTGGAACACTGTTGATGAGTTTGATATGGTCACGAGGGAATGAAATGGATTAATGTTTCACTAAGTGTAGGTCTAAATGAATCCATTTGTTGTGTTTTATTTTCCTGAGTATCACTTGAAAATGGGAAAAGAATGTAGGTGGCCATGCAAACTTAAAGCAAGGACGTGTCATGGTATTCCTCTGGGATCTTCCAAAGGTCTACCTAAGCCTTCAGAAGATGAGCATCATCCTCCTTCAAAACAGGCGACAAAGTAAGGAAAAAACTTGTCAAAATCTGGAAGCAAGTTTTATTTTCAAGAGAGATGTTTGGAATTGGTGATGATTCATGCTGACTGCCAGTCTGAGGCCAGACTCTTTACCTGGTATTTAAACATGTTACAGGAAAGATGCTCTTGGGTTCATAACCTGCTTATTGCATTCCTGACTGTAGTACAGAAAGTATTGAGCAGAACAATAAAACATTTTTAAACTTAATGTAGGTAGCTTTTCTAATTTTTTAAATCCATGATTATTACCTATTGTATTTTAAACTCTAGATTATTTTATATTTTACATTCTTCTGAATTAAAAATATTCTGCTTTGAAGGTGTTTTAAACAGAATTTTTAGCAAGTTTCATTTAGTTCAGAGCAAATGTAATGGACCTTTAATTCTTGCCTTTATTGACCTTTGATTTTATGTAAACCCTGTAGCAAAAGTTAGCATAAATTGGCTCAAGAAAGTTATACATCTAAGTCGCTTGGCTGGTCCCACTGATTAAGTTCAAACATCAGGCTTGGAATTGTGATAATTTATCTGAACAAGAGCCATAAGGTTTATCTTTAACCGGAGTGAAAAAATGTTATCTTTGACAACAAAGCAAACAAAGTATCAAAGATTTTCCTAAACAAAAAGAATCAAAGTGTGCCTTGATCTGTTTATGTAATCGAATGAAAACTAATTAATCCCCATTTTCTTATGTTCCTAAGTATTTACAGTTGGTTAACAGTACTGGGAGTAGGATTGTTTTTATTGACTTGTCAAGGCAAAGAGCAGTTCTCTTATTCTTTTTGTTTTCTTAAGGACAACTCAAATGTGGAAAGGCTGTGATCAAAAGAGATTTCCATTCAGCACCAGGCTAAAGTTTGGCTTGCCAAATACCGAAGTTACTTTATCTTGGAACGCAGTACAAGTAATGCTGCACATGTAAGGAATGGTGAGCCATGTCTTCTATTCCTTACTTGGATACAAAGACTGCATGAGCAATGAATGTGTCCCAACCTGACCAGGCTGTCTGACATGACTCAACGTTGCTCTGTTTGTTCAGCTAGCTGCTCTGTCTAGTGTGCAAATGAGGAACCACCTGTACAGGACGTGTGGCTTGCCATTTTTTATCCAGGAGGAAGAAGACCTTTAGACAGGACACGTGCAACTCAAAAACAGGAGCTCTTTGTTCCCATCTCTGCTGCCTGGAGGGGGTTTCTGTCTCCCGTGTCAACAGTGTATGGTGTCAGTTTATCTGTCTGTTGCATTATTCATAAGACGTGCATGCTCCTTCCTGTGGCTAATGCATTTCATCTTTTGTTGCAGAGGCAGCATACAGCCCTAAGCATATTAGCCACATGCTTTAAGGACGTGAGGCTCTAATCCTCTTGAGCCTTAGAAAAAGGATTTAGTTTTCTCTAGTGATTCACATATATATTGTTGGAAAATTACAACTCAAAATACAGTTGTATAAGAGACATTTACTTTATTGATTAGGGAATTACTAAGTTAGGGAATTAACTGAATTTCTTCTCCTGGCCCTGCATCACAGTAGGAAAGTGTTGTATGAGTGTTAGCATGAGTAGATTCTAAACCCACTTTTTTTGTAAGCACAAAACTACTTCATGAGCATTGCTTCTGAGATGGATTAAGAATTTATGAATTTCAAATCTATATTTTAAAAATTCTTGTTATGCAGAAATAGAAGTATGGATGCATTGTTTGCAAAAATCAGAGCTCCTGTGTAAATCTGATGCCCAGTATAACCATAAAAACATTCTGGTGTAGACCAGAAAAGGATTAGTAGCACAATGTGTATACATGATTGTGAGCAGCCATTGCATTTTCAGCATGTGACCTGCTGAAAGTATGGCTTGTTCATGTGCTCCAGACTGGAGTGTTTTTGTGGAATAATGCCCAGGATCACAACATACTCTACTCCTATACAAGTTCATAAAGAACTGATAAGTTTAATTCTTAATTCCATTGTGTTTGGTTTTGTTGTGTTTTGGTATTTCAGGATTGTTTTTGGGGAATTTTTTGTTGGGTTTTTATTTATTTATTTTTTTTTTTTCAGACACCAAGGCAATTGTTTAAGGCTGTTCTGACTTTGACCAGGTATTTTCAAAATCTGTTCCTTAGAGTCTTTCTCTGAGTCTTGTAGCTATTGTGATGTATTTTTATCAATTTGACTGTGTCTAAACTGAGTATGAAACAGCACAGTATCTTTAAATTAGAACTAGTGGATGCTGTCTCCTCTGTAGAGAAACAGCTTTCCAGAAAGAGGAAGAGATGTCAGAAAAGGACATTTCTGTTCCTTCTGAAAACTCAGTCTACAAAACAGATGTACGGTCAGTATTCTCCTCCAGAATAGTGAGTTCTAACAAGAAGTTAGAGTTTCACGTTCAGGGTTTCAGCATGGAGGATGAAAAACAGAGCCCAAAAATTTCACTTAATTTAATATGTTGCTACAACTACTGGCACTTCATTTAAAGTCAGAGGAAGAGTGACTCATTGTAATGGATTTTGATTCAAATCCATTGGTCTGGGAAAGTTATATATAGCAAGTATTCCTATTCTCTGAAATGGGATTTCTTTCTTTTTTCTTTTTTTCTTTTTTTTTTCCTTCAGTGGCAGAAGCCTTGCTCACTGAAAGGATGTGCATCTGCACAGTGAGCCATCATCTCTGGAGGTATTTAAAAGACATGTAGATGTGGCACTTAGGGACATAGTTTAGTAGTGGGCTTGGCAGTGATGGGTTAACAGTTGGACTCAGTGACCTTGAAGGTCTTTTCCTGCTTTAGTGATTCAGTGACTCCAAGATACATTAGTATTATAAGAAAAATATGTGTATCTTTTGATTTGTCAGTGGTGTGGTACTGGAAAATTATGTATGTTTTCTACTGGTGGTGTTGAGCTGATTTCTCAAATGATGATACTTGTAGCAGAAGTAATATTTAGACCTATATTTTATCTATTTATTTTGTAGTATTTTTTGTTAAGTACCAAATAAGAGTTGATGATCCTGAAAAATAATTGGTCCTGGAACATACTCGTTATGTAAAACAATGAAGATTTCAATAATAGGCTCTAGCAACTGATGAGGCAGACTAAAGCTTGGTTTTGCAGCTGATTTGGCCAAAACTCAGATTGAATGAGAGCAGTATTTCTGAATGAAATCAGAATTCTGCTTATGCATTAGTTATTCAACCTCTAATTTAACCCTTACAGAAGCCTAGAGTTTTGAAATGAAGTATGTTACCCAAAGAAAAACAAGTTATGGAGAGAAATGATGTGTAGTAGAGCACAACTATGTTTGCTGGGGCTGGGCCAAGTAAAAAGTTAGATGCATGTCAGAACTGATTAAAGAATTCCGTATTATAAGGGTATGGTATTTTAGGATGATGATGGAAGGATGGGAAAACCATGAAAAGAATGCAGTTGGACAGAGCATTGTTTTGTTTTAATAAATTCTAAGTCTAAAGAAAAACAGAATTGCAGCAGGATTAAAATAACTTTTTTTTTTTAAAAAAAGACATGCTTTCAAGTTAGTATAATTTAAACTCAAACTATCTTAAAATTATACAGTATAGTATTTATTTGCCTCTTACATGAGAATAGCATGGTAGTAGAGATGATGGGAATGGATGGGGGAAATCTGGGGACCATCTGAAAGCAAATGTTAATTTTTTTTGTAATTATGCGTTCTCTTAATAATAAAAGACTTTAATATTCCTGTATGTAAAATGAAAACAGCTGTCAGAAATAAATGTCTCTTTAAAAGAAGCCATGAGTAGCATTATTCAAAACATACTTTTCATAGGAAAATTAGAAGAACTAGCATTGACCTATGATTACAATAGAGGTGTTACCTTTGATTTGACATCTGCATTCAATTCTTTCATCCTGGGGATTTTTTCCCTAGCAAATTATTCCTTTTTTTAATACTTGTTCCTCAAATACAGGCTACAGCTAGCATAAAGCAAAACAAAACAACAAAAATAACCAAAACCAAATTAAAAAAATTTAAAAATTAAAGCATTTTTATTTACTACTAAAAAGGCCGCATTTAATGCCAATCATTCCAAAGGGTTGCAACCAAACTTCAGCCTAAGTTCAGAATTAAAAGTTTCTACAGGTGCTTTTCACTGAATAGGGAAGCATAGTTAACCATCCTAGGAAGAGCATGTATTTCTGTGTAAATTAGAACACTATGGAAAGCAGAAAACAAATCAGGATGGCTTAAGTGTATTTTTGAATATTTTCTTACTAGCTAAGACAGTCAGGGTACTCAATTCTGTCAAGTTTAGTGCTTTCAAAAATTAGTCAAGAGGTTCATGTCAGCCCATGTAATTTTTTGTTCTATTTTTGTATACTTTGAAGACTCTGCTCTGTGTCTGTTCCTCTGTAACAGAACAGTTTCTTGCGTTCACTCATTTGCTGCACTCTGTTTTTCTTACTTTCAGTATTGTCTCAGTGAATCCAATATCTGAATGCAACTTTCTGCTCATGATCACTTGGAAAAACGTTTTCCAAATACAACCCATTCCTGTTCCTTCTCACTGTAAGTTTGAGGGTTTCAGAAGGAAATTGTATTGGTTATACAAGGACTTAGGATTTTACTTTCCTTGCTGTATAAATCCACATGTTTATTCATTTTATGTGGTAAGGAGTCTCCAGCCTGTTGCAGGGTTGAGCTCTGCACCTACATTGCCATGTTGAGACAAAATGTTGTGGTTTCAGAAGCTGTTGCTGGCAGGCACAGGTACTGCTCGCTGCTGATGTGTGGCCAAAAGCTTGCTCTCTTTTCATGTAGAGTGATTATGGCATTTCTAAGAAGGCAGCTGCTATTGGAGGAGAATGGCTAACACATCTTCCCTGTGAATAGATATCTTCAGATATCTTCAGGTAATTCATCAAATGATGCCACTGAAATACAGTTTTCAGGTGTTCTCTGAGCTGCTTCTTTAATGGACCACATGAACAAGGCAGACTGGTGCACTGTGGTGTTATTGCTACAAGTTGTTGTTATTACAGGGAATAAGTTGTGGATTAGAGGGCCAGCCAAATACAGCTCTGCCCAAAGCCTGCAGAAAGCAGTGTTTTAAAGGAGGTTTCTTCAAAACTTGTTTCACTCCAAATATTAGAGGGGGCAAAGTGATGGGAAGAAAACAGGATCGGGAACATTTGTGCTTTATTTCATTAACAAACTCTTATGTAAAATTAAAAACAAATCTGTAGGGGCTGCAATGCTGTTAGTATTAATTCTTAGACCCACTTGAATATCACAGTCCATGTTTCTTTAATAAAGAATTTCACATCTCATTTTTAAATTAGTATGACTCCTATGATTTTGGAAACCACCAGCAAAATTTCCGTCATACACTTATATCCTGCATTCTGCTTTGAAATGTTCCTTTGGCAGGATTTTAAATACAACAGGAAATGGAGTTAGAAGGTACATTCCTGGAAAACTCTATTACGGCTTGCAAGCTATTTGAGAATGGGTCTGGGAAAAGGGATTTATAAAACTCCTGCAGCTTGCAGGCAGTTGCCAGTATCAACTGAAAAGTGAACAACTCAGTATTCTTGGGATATAGGAGTTGAAGTCTGATCTGGAAACTTGATAGTATACAAAATGTATATATAATAGTATATGTCATATATATGTATATATGATATAATAATGTATATATGATGGTGTACAAACATTTGTGTCTTTGTTTTAAATGCTCTCTGAAGTGGAGGTAAAAACATATTTATGATCATCTACGTATACAATAATTTTAAATTATGTTGAAAACTTTTATTGAAACTGAAGTGCCATGGACATCATGATATATTCATGATAAACCATGATATATTAAGATCTTTTCTTAAATAAAATCATCAACCTGATTTTGAACCTATTTTGTGATAACAATGTGTGCTGTTTTTCCATACAGTGTTTATCTACATAATTTTTTTTTTTTTGGTGGCACAAAACTAGGTACTTGGCAAAAATTGTTTTCTTTCATGATGTAACTTTTTATTTTAAGTAGAGATTCTGTCATTGTAAAAGCTTCAATAAGATTTTTGCACACAGAGTATTTGCAGCTTTAGAATTTTTTTTTTTCTTAATTTTGCAGATTCTTCTTTTCAAAATATCAAACTGCTTTTTTTCTAACCATGTCTACCTATCACATTTTTCCATGTAAGCATGGAAGATCATAAGAATATTTTTACCTCCACATTGTTCATAATTGGGAGGACATGCCAACGTGATACAAATGCTTCATCATGTATGTAATGAAATCAACTTGTAATTGCTGTACATGTCTGAAGGTAGAGAAGACATTTTTGGAGGCTGGTTGTGGGGGATGGTGACTTTT
Organism: Corvus moneduloides; assembly: GCF_009650955.1. Taxonomy (NCBI): domain Eukaryota; kingdom Metazoa; phylum Chordata; class Aves; order Passeriformes; family Corvidae; genus Corvus; species Corvus moneduloides. The sequence goes on from NC_045511.1 coordinate 33,932,329, forward strand.
TATTTTCTCTCAGCCTCATCACTTTCTTCATGGATGTGGGTGCTTCTGTTGGATGATGGTGTCCTAGCAAAATTTTAAGCATTACTTTTGTCTGCAGGATTGCAGGAGAGAGAGAGTATCCATGTGGGTGAGCAAGAGGTTGTACAGCTCAACACATGTAGCTGGCACATGTACGATATTGGTAAGATCACGCAGATAAAAAATTACTGTCCCCAGCCTCTATCTCTTGGGTGTTTCTCCTTAGATAGTAACTTGAACTCCCAATTTCACATCTTTTCACAGCTTTTGTAAACTATGGGAAATTGACTTTGTTCATGGTAGTTTTACTGCCATGTAACCGTGTGGGGTTGCAGGCAGCAGTTGTAAACTTTCTAAGACTCTAAATGATAACTGTTTTATCACAGCTATGGATTTGGGGTGCAAGTACTGCATTTGTTTTTTGCAATATTACCTGTGCAACCGTAAGAGTGTGATTTTCCAAGCAGACTATGGACAGAGAAGGAACAGGCAATACACATTAAAATGAAAGCACAAAATTTTCGGGAAAAAGAAATACGATGGGAAAAAAAACCCCAACAAAATACCCCAAACCCACAGAACCCCCCAACCATATTTTCTGGGCTTAGATAGCATATTGGTTAGTCTTCATTTTTAAGCTGGTTTAAAGAATTTCTAAAAGAGAATATAATGTGATTCACTCTCTAAGTAAGTGGGGCTTGTTTGGGTCTTTTTTCTTTGGTTGCCTTTTTTTGAACAATGCGTTTATGTTTTCCATTATTGCACTAGAATTGACTTTTTTGGCCCAGTCAGAGATTTCTAAGTGTGTTTCTCACTGCCAACAATCAAGGCTTCTTTCTTCTGCCAAATGAATCATTAAGGCAGTAAAAAAACCCCAACCAACCTTTCTTTGCTTCTAATCCAGCAATTTCTCAACAAATAAGGGTAATACCAGATTAATGTAATTGTAATATTTCTTTCCCAGTTGACCAAGGATTTGAAAAGGCAGCAGATAGAAATTTTTATTAAGAAACAGCAAAACAGACTTAATACTGGACAGTTCTTTTTTCAGAAACAGTTACAGTAATATGTAAGTAGTAGGATGGGAGAATTAAAAATAATAGGGATGTTCAAGAACATTTCCTTCCTGATTATTCTTGAGAATGAATGTTCAGCAATTTTTGGTTCAAGCTTGCTGGTTTTAGCCATTGCTCCCTTTTGCTTTAAATCCAGCATTTCATCTGTCTATTGTAAACACTATTTTTTGTGCATCTTGTCTGGTGTGGTGACGTTTCAAGTACAAACATCCAGTTGTTCATTGTTGATGGATTTGATCAGGGATAAGTCTCAGAAAGTAGCTTCATCAGCTTGTTGGCTGTTGTGCCACTGATTAAGCTGCCTGTCTGGTGTCTAGCCTTTAGGCAAAACTGAGAGGTAAAGCAAGGTGGTAAAGCAAGCAAAGAAAATGGTCACCCTCACTTGGAAGCTCTCATCATTTCTGCAGTGTTTCTGCTAAGTATTTTCTACAGCATTTCCATAAAAGACAAAATCATATCGTATGTGAGAAACAGTTTCTACTCATGGGTAAGAGAGGGTGAAATCTGAGTTTTCCATGTCTTTGATGTGTTAATCTGATAATGCTTTGTTAGCCTAGTGAGATATCATTTGCCATCTCCTCACTTTTTCTAACTTCACACTTCTGGACTGTGTAATATCACTTTTATGTAAGTAGCCAATATACTAATTCTTTTTCTACTGACAGACTCTGAAAGTAAAGGAGACTAAAGAGCAGGAGCAGTAAGTTGGTGCTTTGCATTTTGGACCAAGCATATACTGAACACAGTGTGTTCTGCCACATAATAAATGAAGAAAAAGACTCATGGAATTCTGCTCAGCAGCAAAACCTTCATCCATGATTCCGTAATGCGAGTTTACTGAACAGAGGTGGAAAAAGTAGTTCTACTTCTCACTGTGATATCTAGCCCTGCACCTCCCTTACCTTGAAAAATATTAATTGGTAAAGCAGTGTCACTTCGAAAAAAATGAACCAAGATTTTAAGTGCCCGCTTGTCTTATTTTAGGCTTCTGTAAATCGCTATGGCTGTATATAAATGGATAATGTACTTTGAGATGGATTGGTCTGAAAAGATTTTCATAAATTTAATAGCGCGTACAAATTTTTGTAAATTAGAACTGAAATTTGAAAGAAATAATCTTGCTTAGAATTTTGTATTGTCATTATGCATTGTTAATTTATGGGACTAAAGATGTGTTTCAGTTAACAGTGTAGATGGTAGAGTTAGGAGTTTTTTCATTCCCAACATTCTGTATTTTGGAAAATTACATTCATTAGGATGATCTCAGAACAGACCTGCAGCTGCATCAAGTTTCTTCAGAAATAATTATGACTTTCATTTTTGCATTTGTCCCGTGAAACTTTAGCATGTTTTTAGTGGGCTTTTGTGATGGTTTTCACAGCAGAAAGGTTACTGGCCCACTTCTTCCTGTGTCCATTGCAATTTTCCTCTGTTTCAGCTTGGGTTGCCTATGGATGTAAAATAAATTGCCTATCAGAAAGTAGGAAAGGGTGGCTTGTATACTGCATTTGGCATAGTCCAGGCAATGTTTTCCCTGAGGAAAAAGAAATAATCTCTTTAATGTAATTTTAAGTGGCATCTCTGGTCTTATTACTTTGGGAGACAAAATGAAAGTCAATTTGTCAGAGGTGATTTATAGTCTGAGCTCTTTCAGAAAGCAATTACTCCAAGGAGCGTGTGGCTAAAGAGCAGGGCAGTGCTGATGATGTGCTGAGGATGCTTTTTGACGTGGCTTGAGGCAGCTGTGCTCTAGTGCATAAATTGTGGTTCCATGAGCAATTCTACTTTGCTCTTGTTGAGAAGAAGTACTTTTACTTGATTAGCAAAAAAAGCCTGTGCATGTCAATGGAAACTTTGTAGATGCTGTTCAGAATGCAGAGAGCATTTCTCCAATAAACTGTTTTCAGATTTATTACCTTAGCAGATTTTAATTATCTCAGGATTAGGAAGGTAACTAAATGCATTTGTGCAACAGACACTTTCTTTAGTAGAGTTCTTTTACAAAGAGAGCTCTTTCAACATGTAGGGGGGAGGGAAAACATAAATTGTAATTTAGCTCTGGATGTATTTGAAGTGGCTGTCATATTTTATTTTACTCCAGGAAAGAAAAAATAGATAGTGTACTGTACTTGAAATGGTTCAGATTTAGTTGGTACTAACTGAAACTTCCCCAGTGCCTCAAATAATTAAATTGTTAGGGGCAGGAACACACTAATATGAACAGGGTGAAGTTGGGACTGCATGGAAGCGTAGGAATGTGCATTAGTTTATATATTAATCTTTCCATATAAACAAAGACTGTTGGTATTTTAAAGTCTCTGCTTTCCTGATAAGGAAGCATGCTGATTCTGTTCTTGATTCTGTACAACATCACACACCCAAAAAGTCCAGCATTTGGATGTTGAGTTATTGCAAAGCTGATATGCTTTATCACAAATGCTTGTGCTGAAAAAAACTCACAGGTGTGCTCTAGTAAGTCTGTATAGGACTTTTTAATAGAGTAGATTTATATTAAGATATGAAAACCCTAAATACATGTTCCCATTTCTAAAGGTACTAAATGCCTAATACGGTAAAACTAATTACATGTGTGTTGTTCATAAACCTAAATTGTAATTGTAAAAGTCATATTGACAATAGATACTGTGGGAGTGACTGTGTAGCAAATTTGATCACATTGTGTGATATCCTAAATATTGTGTGATATTTCTTTTGCTAATTTTTGTTCATGTATTTCAAAGGTAAGAAGCATGCTTAAATGCAACAACTGTCTGTCAGTCTGTTCAAGGATTCCATTGAAAGTAATACAAGTGAGTCCTCAACAAGTTTGGTGGCCACAGATCTGGCTATTGCTTGGATATATTTTTCCCCAGGTGCACCAAATATTATGCAGACCATCACCAGCTTTCATTTAAAGTCTACTCTGTAACTATAGCCAGAGGCAGTTCCATGCTGCCTGAAATAATGCACTCCAGACTGGTCAGGGAAAAAAACCCAAACCAACCAACCAACAAAAAAAACCCCAAAACCCAACCAACCAACCAACCAAACGGAAAAACCCCCAACACACAAAAACCACCAAACAAATAAAAACCAAAAAAACCCCACCAAAGCCCCCCACTCCCAACCAAGGGGTTTATGCTCCTTTTGACATTTATAATTTGAATGTGGAATGTTTTATTCAGAAATGTCTTTAAGTAAACAACTAAACCTATTCTTTTATAGTGAGATTGAAGTCTCAGAAACTGTCTCAGTGCTAGTTAAACAGAGAAGCCACCAGCTACAAACCAGACGTGAGAGACTCAAAATGGAATCTCAGTGTGAAGATGGTGGACTTAGTCATTGGTAGCAGCAGTTACTGCTACTTACAGGAGGTATGAAGTGCTTGTGTATTTTGCAGGGTCTGCCCATTGTCCTTGGTGCATAAACCTGTGCAATCCACTTATTCTGTCCACCAAGGCCTTTGTGTCTGATCCTCCCATTCCTCCATATTTAGGGAACACCCTGTGCCCTTAGGTTATCCTCAATGGTGAGTTTTTGTCCCTGTTTTCTTTCCCCAGCATCCACCAGCTTTGAACTCCAGCAGTTTGGGCTACATTCTTACCATAAAGTAGAGAAGATCTGTTTGAAGCTTGGACATCAGTCTGCAGTTTCCTGGGGAGCATGTTTTCTGCCATGGTTTTGGTCCGTGGGTCTAACTGTGGTGGTGCAGTAGTATGATGTGGAGGAGGAGTATGTAGCAAGGCATGTTCCCAGGCTTAGCTTTGATGTGGTCAGCCTCTTTGGGGGTCAGAAGAGAAGTTGCAGATACATGGACATGACCACTGCTGTTTCATTGGTCCTCAGGGCCATCAAACCGTCTCTGTCCTTTTCTGCTCAGAAAGATCCAATGTCTGTTCAGTTAGAATATATTTGGTACACCCTATACGTGTTTCCACTGGCTTCCAAATTTCAGCTCTCAAATTTCTTTCCCTTGCTGTCTCCTCCTTGTGTATAACACCTTGTGCCTTCCTCCTGAAAATGTCGTAACTCCCTAGTTTGTCATACTATCACTCCATGTCTTTTTATATCTCCTGTTTACCTGTCCCTACTTCTAGGCTCCCTTGCACACCAAGTCTGTTGGTGTATCCTCTCACTTTGCTCCGCTGAAACCATGTTCACCCTCTCCAATATTTTCAGAATCCTGAGAGGTGAGTCATTTGGCCTATTGCAATATTCCATTTCTTGAGAACATGAGTGGAGGTGGACTCCTGCTTCGACCTGCTTCTTTGGAGTGGGTTAAAATACAGGCAGCCTATGTGCATCTTGTGAAGTAGCTGATGGTGGTTTCTGTTTTGGTAGAGACCAGTCTGTTGCAGTTTAGCTGTGCAGATGAATTTTGCTTCCAACAAGTAAACCAAGTTAAAGCTGCAGTTTGCTGTGCCAGTTCTTGGACTTGGCAGTGGGGACAAAACTGAGTGTACTCTGAGGATGCTGGTCCTAGTCTTCACATACATCTGTATTACATGTGTCAGACAAGCAATGAAGGCAGTCCCTTTCCCTCTTGGTATCAGTCCCAACATCCTAATTCGTAACCAACTTATTTGGCGTATTGAGGTGCTGGTCTCCAGAGTTTCTGAAAGAGCATGCTACAAAGAAAATGCTCTTTTCTGGGAGCAGCTGTACATATGGTTATGCTATTAGAAAGTCAAGATAATTTTAAAACTGAATAGCTATATTGTAGGCAAGCTTGTTAAACAAAATAAACATGTTTGTGGGTTTCTCTAATTAATTTCTGTAGTGATACTAGTGCAAATCTGAGGAAAAAACAAATTTTCACTTGTCAGTGCTTTAGTGGTTTATTATCTACAGTTGTAATTGAGAAGTCACATGTCTAGCTTTTTGCCTCCAAAGTTAACCCCTTTATTTTCATGTGTTTGCTTGAACAGGATTTATGCCTGATTAAGTTACTGTCTTTTATCATAATTAAAGAAAAATGTTGTGGAGGGAGAACTAAAACCCCTGTTCAATGGAAAACAGATTGTTGTGCCTGCAATAAAACAAAAGGGACCCTGTCACACAAAGTGCCTTTCTTTCTCCCCGTCAGAATAATCAGCAGTCGGAAAGATTTATCTGCTGTGAGAATGATTCAACTGTCCAGACTAATGGTGTGTGGGGGGAGGAAACACGTTTAAGCTTTTCAGAAAGGAAGCAACATGTTTCAGAGTTTGCTTGAGATCACAAGAATGGCAGCTTTAGCAACAGTGCTTATAATCTGTATTTGTAAACTATCTTGCCTGTTTGCAGTTCATGCCAAAAATGGAGCAGTAGATTTTAACAATCTCTCTCTTCAGGACTGTAAGTGAATTACTGTATACAGTGTGCCCTTGATTTATAAAAGGTTTCTTCTTGTGGTGCCTTAGAGTCTCATTTTTAAACAACATAGCGTGCTTGCAGAATTTTTCATTTTTTAATGTATACTCCTGGCAGAGAAAACTCCACTGTTGCTGTCAACTTTCACCTATTTGAAGTTACTTTCAGGCAGTAACATACCAGATAAAAATTTATAAGAGAACATTAAAAAGTGAAGAGAAAATGTAAGCTAATCACTGTTGGATTATTCCATCTTTCTGGCAAAATAGTATATTTCAACAAATTATAATAGAACTTCTGTGGTTGATCATATTTTTAATAGTAATTTAGAAAAACCTTGTGTCCTGCTGTTTCTAAAAGTTTGAAGTAAGTTTCTAACTTGCTTAAAGTTTGAAAAAATTTTTTCAAAGACAGACTTTCCAAGTATCAAATCAGGGACGAGCTGAGTAAATTACAGATTCCAAAGTCTTTTTGTATGCAGATTGGCTGCATTCTTTGTACTTATACTATCTGGAAATTTAAATAGAAGTAAATACACCTCTTATGCATTTTCTCTCACTAGATATATCTACGGTATTTGATAGAGATGCATTCTGGCCCAGGCCATAGAGGGTTGTTGGTCTGTATCAGGGCTTTATCAGCTCCAAATGCTGTGAGGACAACTACACACTATCTCAACACAGTATGAGCTAATTTACTATTAGAAATTACAGGTTGAGTCCAAGAGCATATTGCAAACATTACCTTAAAATTCCTCTAAGAAACAGTGACCTCTGTTTCTACTCATGAATGTGCAAGCCTGGATTGTCATGTGGGCTTTCATTTTTGAAAGTCTGAAGTATGAGTAGTACAAGGCTAATTGTGAGGACCACTGTTGATATTCTTTTCTTGGTTATTCCCCTTTGTACTGTTATAGGTGTTTGGTACACATCTGACAGCAGGATATTCCAGTTCATAACTCATTTACAGATCAGAAAGTTTTCTCCAAACAAGCATGAGTGAGACAGATTAGATATTGTTTTTTCAGTATTTTCAAAGCTTTATCTTCAGCTTCAGAGAAAAGACATTCAGTCTTTTCTTCCTGTAGCAAAAGTAGCAAATTATTAGTAGTTTACATTCAATTTGGTCCTGGGAGTTTATATGGCAGAGTCTTGTTTGTATGCAAGATGGACTGATCTGATTGATCGTGTAATGATTTAACTCATCTGCCATCTTAGCTCCTGGAAGCTTAGTATCAGGGATGGTTCTTTCTTCCTCAAGCAATTACACCCTACACTTGTAATTCTGTCATCCACCTGAGGTGATTTTATCTTCCTTATGGTTCATCTTTCATCTGGCTTCCTGACAAGGCAACAATTACAATATCTGCTATGCTGATGACGGTGATAGATTTTCTGTCACTATGTCAGCATTTTGCTCGTCTTCATTCTTGATTTTTATACAGGAAGGAAGTACTTCAGTTTTATGATTGGGTTCCAATTCAAGTTTACAGAGCAGGAAAATAAACTGAGCAGATTGGCTTGGAAATCATTAAGGCAATAACCCTGGAATGCAGTGATGCCTCTTACGAAGTTGCTCAGAATGAACCATAATTAGTATCAAAATGAGAAGATTTAAACAACCTGTTCTTAAGTTCTGACATTTTAAAAAGTTGGTGCATTGATTTATTTTTTCTTGTCAACTTGCTCTTTAAGGATTTACAGATCTGAATGGTCATTAGATTTTTGTAAGAGTTCTGTCATTAAAGAATACTTCTTTCCCCATCACATGCACAATCTTAATATCCATATGCAGTTTTCATTAATGGAGAATGACAGGTGATAAGTCAACATTAGTTCTCAATTTGACTGAAAGATTCAATGATATCATTATTTTTATTATTATTTTGATATTCGATCATGACATTATTTTAAAGCTCATCTGTTCCACATTTAAGAGAGCTTGTGTACTATTTATGAGATATTAACTTGGGAGTTGCAATGGAAATATGTGTGTTTCTCTTATGATTTAATTGAAAAGCAGGTCTCCATCAACATCAAAGGAACTCTGAGCCACAGAGGGCCACTCTGAGTAATATTGGGATATATCTGGTTGTAATTGTTCAGCAATAAAAGATAATATCTTGCTGGTAACGTTTATCATGATGTGTTTGAATTAAGGCTCCAGGATTTTTTGTTAACTGTGTTTTCTCAGTCGCTGTTGTGATCCCATGCAATAAAATAAGTCAGTTTTGGGAGAAGAAACCGTCTCTGGCTTATCTTTGGCTGAATGTGTAAACACAGAAATTGCCTAAATAAAAAGAAGAAAAAGAAAAGAGGGAGCCTCATCTTGTTCTGGGGTGGGTAGGAGGACAACTGGCCTTTTTCCCCTGTAGGTCAGGAGTATTTGACATGGAAATGAGGTAATTGGAATTTCATTTGGACTTGTCATAATAAGCATGAAAAAATTGCTATCCTGTTAAACCTTTTGCTTAGAGGTGAATGAGTTTCTGGAAGGAGGTAGATAGAAAACTAAGTCTTATTCCCTCTTTTTCTGCTGCTGTATCCCTTGTTAACTGGTTCCCAGGCCCAAGTAGATTGATTTGCTTGTGAGCAAAGGGAATAAGGTTGTCTTTTTCCCCAAGATGTTCTGCTAGTGACTGGGATGTGTTTTCTCTCCCACGGGCCTTGGGATTCCACAGTTCACCTATAAACCTAAGTTTCAGCTGTTCATCATCAGAAGTGGGAAAAACGCATGATGTCTTCACTAGCTCTTTGCTTCAGAGAGTGGAATTACTTCTGGTAAGACATAATCGGCTTCAGCCGCTGCCCAGCTTTGAGGGGCTACAGAAGCCAAGGCTAGACAAGCCTGAGTGTTAGAGGTGAGGCACAACTTTAGCACTGGTGGCCATGTGCAGCAGCATCTCTGCCTGATGACAGCAGTAATGTGGTTGTACATGGTTTTAGAACTGGACAGAGTTTGAAGAATGTGGGGGCTTAAGGTTGGATTTCTTGTGTATGTTCTTACACTGGCATCATTCTTTTATGGCATAACTACTGTAATGGTAGTAGCTTAGTAACCTTCATCTTCACCACATTGATGAGACATCTACAAATGTATGGACAGTAAGTATAGAGATGACTTAAAAAAACCCGAACTCTGCTTATGTTTGCAATGCATAGCCAGTCTGCAGAGTTAATTTTTTGGTTAAGAAGGGAATTGTGCCTTTAAACTGTCTAGCACAGACTCTGTGGTTTGGAAACTTGTAGTTTGAACTACATGGTGCTATCAGATGTAAGCAGACAAAATGATAAGTAATGGATTCATCTTGGGGGAGGAAAGAGAGTATGTCATCATTTCAGAATTACCCACTCTGCAGAAAACAATTATTCTAATGTTTATTAAGTGCTCATGACAGTGAGATAATTAGCCACTTTGACAAATTAGGTGGGTAGAAAATCTGGGCTAAAAGCCAGTAACTTGAAACAGAGCAAAGCATAATGATTACTTCCATGTAACACCCACACATTTATGGACACCCCTCCCTTCTGGGTGAATAGTATAATTTTCCTACTGAACATTTTCTTAATGATGAATTAGATCTGTACTGAAATTCTTCTACTGGCAGTAATTTTAAAGTGGATGAATGTGGGCAGCTCATCGTATGAGAATAAGTTTTTTGAGGAGGGGAAGGTTTCCTGTCCTCAAATTCATGGAAGATTTGTATTTCAATCTGCATTTCTTAGAAACAGATCTGCTTCAGTGAAGTGTTTTCAGATTGAGATCCATGTCCTTTTAAAAAACCCCACTGGTTTCCAAAGAAAACTATTGGAAAACATTGTAAGAGGTATGTCAGCATACTGCAAGAAATTAATTGTATAAAAGCAGTGAATGGTAGGTGTCTGGTCGTGGGCTTCCTGTTCTGTCTCTCCACCAGACTGTTGTGGAATGTGCTATCATGTAGCTGGACCACCCATTGATCAATTAGACATGAAGAAAATGTGCTTGGGAGCACAAAAAGCGTATGGATTTCTTCATGTTTGGAAGTTTCCTAAGGTTAAGTAGCAGCATAGCAGAAACACAGAATTTTTTTTTTACAATTGCTGTTGTATTTTATTGTTAGTATGGATAATATAGACATCTTATCTAGATTGTGAAGGAATCTGATGTACAAAACAGATAGTGTTGATAGACTAGTCCTGTTAAAAGACAACTTCTGTTAACAGGAAGATAGGATAGGACTTAAACAGACTCAGGTTCAATTTACTTTCTTTGGGGATAATGCCTCTGTAATAATCACAGAATTTTTGCTATGGTAGTGAAAGTTAATTTTTTCAAGGTTTAGAAGTTTTTTTGGGAGGGAACCAAAACACCAGAGTGATGCTTATTAGTGGAAGGGCAGGTTAAGTACCTTTAGACATTATTATTTTCCTATTTGATTATATAACTCAATGTTGCAAATTTATAACCACTTATATAGAATACAGTCACAGTTATTTAATTTCTGTTGCACTATTATTGGTTGCATTATCTTGGTCTATCATTTTATTTGATGGTGGAGAAATTTTGCTTTGAAGACACCAATATTCCACCTTTGGATTTTAAGATAAGACACTTAGTGGTGTTTTCACTTTCCTCCAGTGTGTACAAGCCTGCAGTTTAAGACTGAATGCTTTTTCTGAAAATTGATTCATGTGCTCAAGCTTTTTTTGCAGTATATTCACCCATCTTCTTCCAGCTTCACCTCTTTTCTACTGCAAAGATGAACAGAGAAAACTAAGTTCTGGAATTAATGTGCTCATTTAGCTCCACTCTCTTCTCCCAGATTAAATCAGCCTCTGGACTGTGACCGGAATTTACTTTCATCTCCTGCCAGTAAGACTTCAGGCCTAATCCATGCTCAGCAGGTGTCTACAGCCGACAAATGCATATTACTTTTGCTCTTTTGGGTAGGGAGAGAGAATGAAAGAGACAACAGATTATTACTTATTGGAAAAGACACCTCTTGACAGCACCTCTTTAACACCTATTACAGGCGAATTCAAGCATGGTAAACCAGGAAAGTCTATAGAAGAAGGTCACTGTCTTCAAACATAAGAAGGAGACATTCCAGGTTGTTCTTACTGTTTTGAAGTGCTTCATGTCACTTCAGGCAGCACAAAGACCCTTTTATTGATTGCTTTGCTTATGTCCCTTGAATGAAAGTGATCTATGACAGTGGTTTTCTCCAGGACCTGGGGAATGGTAACTCATACCTGTCAGCTCCACAGGTCCCTCAGATTATCCGTAGATCAGCCCTGCTGTTGTTTGTTACCTTCCTTTTCCTGCATTTTCCCTTGCCCATGAGATGGCTACTTTATGTCCAGAAAGTTTTACCTATATCTTTGTCTTCCACCAATTTCAAGAAAAACATAGGTAGCTGTTTAATTTTTTTCAAGCTTGTACCTGGAAAGAGAAGGTTGGCGTAATAATTATCTGGGAATTTTCTAGGACGGAACTCTAAAAATATTAGGAACTTAAATGTCTTCTTTTAAAATAAAATTTAAAAAATATCATCAGTTCTTCACAGAAATTTAGTTGTAGGATAAAAACTACAAAGTTATTAAAGGTTTAGGAAAAATGAAAGTTTAAAACAGACAAGAAGTGATGCTGTTCAGGCTCATGTTCTAATCAGTCTTCATGTGCTTCAAAGCAAGCCCTGAGAATCTCCAGTGAAGAAACTGTGTGTTCCTTTGCTCACCTGTCCTCAGAATAGCATATCCTCTCCTGGTTTCTAACCCAAATCCTCCAGGTTGCAAATTATGTTGATTTCACCTTCTTTTACATATAGCAGAAATTAAAATATATGCTCTCTTGTCTTCTTTATAGCAACCTTTTGTACATTGGACAAATGCTTACCTACATCTTTTTTATGCCTAAACCTGGTCCTGCATTTTTTTTAAGACTCATGTCTCCTGTTTGCTTTTGGAGCTGTCAGGTGATCATAGCTCTTTCAGTGGTGCCCAAAGTTGGACAAGAACTTAACAGTGGAATAATTATTTCCAGTTCTCATAAACATCTAGTAGAGCAAAAGAATCCACCTAGATACCCCAGTATGATGGCTTAGCAAAATTTCATTGGGTTTTAAGTCTTAAGCATTTACAGCCTACCCTTCTAGTGTCTGCAGCAGACAGAATTACTCTTTGGGCAGACAGTTTTTCAGTTTGCTGTTGGTCCGCATAACTTACCTTCCTGCTTATGTTCCAGTCGCCTGTTTTGAAGAGAAGGTCAGAAGCTGTGCTCCTAAAGATGTATTGCATGACTGCCACTCAGACATTCCTTCTGACAGCCCCATAACCCTGGAAACAGGCAGCTGCTGGTCTTCTCACCTTGTACGCACACACATGGTCCTGCCTTGTGAGGATATATCCATTGTATGAGGTGGGAACCTGGGGACACTGCCCACATCTGATGGACCCTTAAGAAAGAATCTGGTGGGATAGAGCATGGTAGATGACCTGAAAGTAACTTCAATTTGTATAGCATTTGCTTATTCAAGCTTTTGATCATATTCCTTAGTTAAAAACACAGGTCACAATTAGTTTTTAAAAACGGATTAAGAAATCTACTGTTTGAGAAAGCAACTTCTGCCTCTTTCTTCTTATGTTTGTTTTCTTTCCCACTTAACTAAGGACCTTAATTTTTATATTTTCTTTAAACATACCATTTATAAAGAACATGTTTTTACTGTCTTTTTGTATCCATGCTGACTCTAACTCATTGTATGCTTTGGCCTTTCTGATTTTACCCGTATGTGTTTATGTAATTCCTCTATACTATGACTAATCATTCATCACAGGCCCTTATTTCTTGACTTTAAAATATATTCCTTTTATATTTCCTGATTATGAAGAGGCCCTTACACAGCTGCATTGGTCCCATTGTGTGCTTCTTGTTTCTTCCATTTTGGGACAAATTCTGTCTTCCTTTTGTTCAAGATTTTCATCACCAGACACTTACCAGTATCCTTAGAATGTTGTTGTATGTGTTTCTGAATACAACTATTGTATCAATTTTGGGGGGTCAGTTTGGTGTTTTTTAAATTTTTTTTTTTAATGAATATATCTGTCAATCTTGTTTCTTTGCCTCCACAGAATAAAGAATTTGTCTTTTTATGACACTAGTTTGACTTCTGTTTCTTGACTTACCTCACTTTTACTCAGATTTAAGTCAACATCACGTAAGAAATATCCTCAAAAATTGTGTTGGATTCTCTGTATATTTTTTTTTTGTCTGTTTTCCTCCTCACCCATGGATTTCTCAGTGAAGGCCCCCCACTACCATCTTCTTTATTCCGGATGCTGCTTCTAGTTACTTAAGGGGTAAGCATAATGCATTCCTGTCTCTGATAAGTGATCTATAGCAGATTTTCAAGAACGTGTGATTGAACCTCACTGTTTTCCCACTTTATATTTCTCAGAGATACTCAGTAATCTGCTTCTCAACTCTTCCTGAACTTCAGAGCAAGTGTATGTGTTCTTTATTAACAATATAAGACCTTCTCTATTTTTCTTCAACCCTGTACCATTTCATCACTGACTTCATTTCACCCCTCCACACCAATTCTGGCTTTGTGATTAATCCTCAGTCTTTGTGACGTGGATTTAATGGCAATTTTTTGTTGATTCTGAGGAGTTTAATGTTCTTCCTATTGTCCTTACTTCTGATGTTTCTGTATAAACATCTCAAGTGTTCTGTGTGTTGCCCTGTTACTCTCCCAGTTGTCTCTCCTGTGAGTCTCAGAAAATATTTTGTCTGAAGAATCTAGTTATTTTTGATACTCCACTAGGGCTACTTCCTAGCAACCCAGTTTTATGAAGTAGCTTTGCCAAAACTAAGGTCTCCTCAAAATATATTCCACTGCTTATTCAAAAGTGGAGGTGAGCAACGTCATGTGTTTTGAAATTAACATCTACAAATCTGGAGTGAACTCTTGTTAAGTTTTTTAATGTTAGCTTTGTTTTCTGCAAAACGGTTACAGTTCGGGAATCCAACGGCCTAATTTAGTGTAAGTCAGCACAGAGGCAGAATCTGGAGCTTTGATAGTAATTTATTTTGATGATTATTGGCTCTTGAGTGTCTCCTGTGGTTCAGATTGTATGATTTGTGTTCTATGATGAGTTTTCAGTTACCGTATTATGACTAACAGGTTTCTGGGGTATAATTTTAAATGTTCCCATGAAATACTTATGGTGACTTGCCAGCCAAGGGAATCAGCTAATCCAGAGCAGCATAGGTAGAGCTCCAGTGGGTGTAGCTTCCCTTCTGGGCAGAAGATAGAACATTTCCAGGGGATAAACAGGGAGGGAGGTTGCTTGGCAGTGCAGGTTAAATGTCTGGTATGCAAGTAGGGATGGGCGGAAGAATGGAAGCCAACAAGGGAAGTGGTAGAAATCCAAAAGACTTAACTATATGAAAATAATACTTCTGCCAAAGGGCAGTTTTATCCTTTCTGCTCATAATAGCAGACTTTAAGTCTTACTCATGTGGATGGATCTGTATGGAACCTGGAAGTGATTACTTAAATGGGAACATAAAAGGACTATATTTGTGCTTTTTTTTAAGAGAAAGAAATGGAAACTTTGCAATATTTATAGTAGCTCCTGCCAAGTGGGCTTGTCATCAGCCTAAGCTTTTTAACTTTCTTTTTTTTTTTTAACTCAAGAAGATTTATGAAAATAGCTATTTAAGGATAATACCTATATGGAACAGCTGTTTGAATGCACTTCTCTGTGGCCTGCATATTTATTCCTCTATAATAAATCTAAGTTTTAAGATTTTTCCCTTTTTAATTTTTTTTTTTTTGATTGTGGCAGTTATTTTTCAAAATGTTGTTTACTAACACCATACCTCATTTTCCATGTGAGTGATTCTGTCTTAGAGTCAGGGTTCATAGGAATACACCATTGTGGCTGTCGAGACAACTCAGGATGTCTGACTAGATTTTCAAACCTGTAATACTTACCAGAATTTGCTTGTCTATGGTTTTCCTCTTCCTGCTATACTTTCATGAGGATCACGCATAAACTGCATTTGTATGCTCAGAAATGCCTTCTAAAATATGATTGTCTTCTCTTAGACACCATCATGTACCATTTTGGGAAAAATTCTGGGTTGAAAAAATTTTATCTGCTGACAGGGCTTGTACAGCAATCAGTGATCCATTATTTTTCTTTCTGTTCTTTGCATCTCCAGTGAAAAATTGTCCCACTTCTCTTCCTTGATCTCCAAGCTGGATCATTTTACTTCTTTTTATGGCAGTTTTATGAGCAGTTTAGGGGATTTTACAAAGAGGAAATTAATGCAGAGTAATATAAACAATGTAACGAGAAAAATAAAAATGTGAAGGTGAAGCTTTATTAAACGCGTGTAGCTGAAATGTGTAGTGTGTGGGGTAAATTGAAGCCTCAGTTTACAGAAAAGGTTCTTGGCTCTTGGAATGCAATTGGGAAAGCTTGCTGTAAATATGCTGTGCTTGTGGTTCCTTGTTCAACCAGTGATGCCAGGAATCAAACCAAAGTGGGGGGGAGATGTTTTTTTGTTTGGTTTTGTTTTGTTTTTTACACTAAAAATTACTTGATATTTTATTACATTCAAGTTTTCAGTGTTATTGCGCCATATTTGAATCATTATGGGCTTTGAGATATGCCTTGCTCTTGAGAAGTATGGATGTCACCAGGATCCTGTACAGTGTGTTTTCTGTATCTGTATTTAAATGTATTTTTTGACTCTTTGTCAGGGATTTAGTTATAAGGTTTTCCTCTCATACTGAAACAGAAGTTAATCTCATCTTCACTTTAGATCACACAAAGATACCCACCCCCTCCTCTAGTTTTAGTGAAATGCTGTAAAGGACACAGCAATAGTTGTGCGGTTTTCTTTTATACACACTTCTTTTTTTTGAGAACATGATATCTGTGAATATTTCATTTGCAAAAGCAACTTAGAGGTATGGTTTCTGTAATTATACTATCAAAATTACATTGGCCACATATCCACTTCTTTGAATTTCTTTTTTTCTATCAGGAAGATAATTTTTGTTTCACATTTCACTCTTTAAAGAAACGTGTGAAGTTGTGTTGTTCATTCTAGGCTCAGAATATTGGAGAGGCATCAAATAAAGCTGTTAGAAATCATCTCCTACCAAGCAGGAGATGAGTCTTGACACATCTGGCAACAGAGGCTGAAACTTTGCTGTCGCCAAGGGATGTTGGGAATGTTGTTTGTTAAAATGTAGTTTCAAGTGAAGCTTTGGTCAAGGTTCTGAAGGAAAAATCCGTTGAGTGTTACTGAGAATGCATTCACCTCAGGAAGTTTTTGAGACTGAAAACAGTGTGAAGGTGAAGACTTAAGGAGAAGTGCCATATATGAACCTGATTTTGACTATTTTTAGACACAGGGCTAAATGTTCATTTGATCTAGTGTAATGTGGCCAGTTGTATGCTTTCATTCTTTGTTATCAATTTTCGAAGATACAAAGTAGAATAAGTTGTACCTTTTGTCCCAGGTCTGCACATTAAGGGGTCGCCAGAATTTCCAGATGCTATTAAACAAGAAACCACCTTGAGCTCAGAAAGCTTTTCAGCTGCAGGCAGCTAATAGGTGTGAGAACGTACTGGAGATGTCATTATAAACTGCCTTTTATTTTTTAATACTCCTTTCAAAATAACTGCCATAGACCACTTCTCTCCCATAGAGGGAGAGAAGATGTTCTAGGACATGGATCCTTGGTTTGACATGGCCTGGCCTTTTGCATCAAAAGTGTACCTGAGCAGTGCCTCAGTAGTCATAATTGCATGGGTTTCATGTGGGGTCAACAATAAGTCTTCTCTGTAGTCCATAGTACAAAAATCTGATTTTCTTTTATGACTGAGGAGCATCTTCAGACAAGCTTTAGGTTCTTCTGCAACAAAGGTAAGTGTGTCAGAAACTACACGGTGTGTACCAGAGTGATGAGAAAAAAAGAATTCTTCTCCACGATGTTTGGGTGTAAACTTAGATTAGGGAGTAAAGACTTTGTGAAAGAGAGCAGTTTATGTTGCAGTGTAAAAATTCATGTCTTGCATTAGATAGCACTTTCACTGTCTGATGAAAAAATTTCTCTGCCTGTGCCGTTACCACCTGCCTTCCATGTGAACGAAGCTGCAGTATTATCTAGTGATATTCTTATTGTACTGGTCAATCTGTTACTCTTCACTGTAAATAATTCATCTGTTAACGCTAATCATAAATGCCCATGCATGGGCTGAAGGAGAGGAGTGTTCTACGAAGAAGACAGAGCATTTATTTGTATTCCTGGTGAATACTTCTTCTTTCCCCTAAAGCTGGGGATCCACCTCACAAACAACCTCAAAAATAGTTGTCTGGGGAAACAACATTTGCAAAAGGGAGAAGTGATATTTCTCTGCCCTTTTCATCTTTATTATTGAGTAAGAAGGTCTGGAATATTATTAACTTCTTATCGCTCTCTTTTTTTTCTTTTTTTACCTCCACCAAAATTGCTTTATGGCTGTTTCATTGCTTCATTCCCTTGTTCATCATCCAAAAAACTCTTCTGAATGTTACAAACATTAAGTCTTTGCTCAAAGTCAGGATACAAGAGCCATGACCCTCAATACAAGGCAAAATATAGTAAGAGACCAGTATTCATTTTGCAATACTTGCCGCTGCTCAGTAGTGAGAAAATCATCAACACAGGAAGAGAAGAATGGCTCCTGAGTATCTCTAGGTGGAACATGTCTAAAACAGTGTCCCATTCTCCTGTCTTTATTAGAGAGCTGTTGGAGTTTGTGTAGTTTGTGGCGGTTTCACAGCACTGCATTTCTGGCAGAGGAGGTATTTTTGTACCTAGAGTTCGTGTTGGGGTTTTAGTTTAGTCTGTTTTTTTTCTCTGTTAAAGGAATTTTCTCCCATATGCATGTTGCTAGGGGACAAATAGCTGTACTTAAGAAAGACAAAAGGGGAGTGGGGCGGACCTGGCTACTCCTTTGTCTACACCTGGGTGTGAGTTCAGTTCGCTCTGAACGTCCGGAGAGAGAAGCTGCAGAGAAAGGAGCTGCTGCTTCTTTCTTTTTGGCCGTTCTTTCTTCCTGCTGGAAACAACGCCGGGACCCCAAAAGCCGCTTTCCCTGCCCTGCTGGAGACCGAGCTGCGGCTGCCCTGCTCCGCTGCTGCTTCGAGTTTTCGCTACGCTGTAGCCCTGCTCGCCCTGCCTGCCTGGGCCTCCGTGGGTTTTTCCCATCTGGATACATCTCGTCTGCCACCCGGGATTTGCGTTCGTCCCTGCCATTCCAGCCTGCTGTTCCTGAGAGTCCGGGATCGGCTGCCCAGCGGTTTGTGAAGCCTTTGTCCCATCCCTTCCCGGGATCCCCGGAGCACCGGTGCCGCGTGTGTCCCGAGCTCGCTCCGGAGCGCCCCCTGCAGCCGCGGGGGAACCATCGCACCTGCCCTGCTCACCGGGAGCCGCCAGCGCCCCTGCCGGCTGCGAGCGGAACTGCACCCGAGGGGAAATAGCCTGACAGCCGAGAAGGCTGGCACTGGGTTTGTGATTGCTGTTACTGCCATAGTTGTTGTTGTTTTGTTTGACTGGTTATATACATATATATATATATAATAAAGAACTGTTATTCCTATTTCCCACATCTTCGCCTAAAGGCTCTTGATTTCAAAATATAATAACTTGGAGGGAAAAGGGGTTATATCTGCCACTTCAAGGGGGGCCTCTGCCTTCCTTAGCAGACACCTGTCTTTCAAAACCGAGACAGATCTTGGCGCCCAACGTGGGGCATAAGGGCATTAAGAGATAGAGGTGAAAAAGGAATAACAGTTCCTGGATAACTTTATTTTGTGTGCTGGATATTGGAACCTTGTTAGGCAGCACTATGTGGTCTAGTTTACCCTGGTTCGGGTGGCATGTGGCCGTGGCTATATTCTTCCCCTTTGCAGCTCCTTACTTGAATATGGGTCCTCTGGCTAAGGCTACCATTGCTGTTATCCAGCTTGTGTTATGGGTCGAGAAGGTGAGGAATTCATGGGTTTTTAACTTCCTCCGGAATGTGGGCACGTGGATAAACAGCTATCACACACTGAGCACATGTTTTTGGGGTTATGTTAACAATGGTACCTTCTGTGAGGAAATGACACCAGGGGAAGTTTTCCCCCAACCCCTCAACCAGTTCTTTGGGCCCACCCCATCAATTTTCGAAGGGTTTAAATTCCCTCTGAATACTAACCATCTGCTGCTGATAGGCCTACTCTATTTAGCATTCAAGGATAAGTTGAGATTGGCTTGGATATCTACCCGGACACCAGCCCCAGAGACTAGAGATCCTACCCCAGAGCCTGATCCTGCCCCAGAACCTGACATGGCCCCAGAGAGTAGAGTTCCTACCCCAGAGCCTGATCCTGCCCCAGAGCCTGACACGGCCCCAGACACTAGAGATCCTACCCCAGAGCCAGAGCCTGCCACAGCCCCAGACACTAGAGATCCCGCCCCACAGACTGATACTGCCCAACAGTCCACCTCAGAAATGGACTACCCAAACTGGGTGGGGGTACTGGCAAAAGGGATGCAGGAGATGTGCCAAGAGATGGGTCAGGTGCGCCAGGGGATATGCCAGGAGATGGGTCAGGTGCGCCAGGAGATATGCCAGGAGATGGGCCAGGTGCGCAAGGAGATGTGCCAGGAGATGGGCCAGGTGCGCAAGGAGATGTGCCAGGAGATGGGCCAGGTGCGCCAGGAGATATGCCAATTGCTAAGGGAATACACCTCCTCAGCTAGTGAAAAACCCTCTCCCTGCCCCAAAGAGGGTGAGTCCGATGGTGCAGCAGTGGAACCCACGGATGTTACAACCATCCAGGCTTCAGCTGAACCACAAGGACAACCACAGCCAGCAGCAGTCGCCCCTGTGCAAAGGAGGAAGTATAAGACCAAATCAGTACGACCAGTCAATGATGATGGGCAACCAGGGCCCTCACAACCAGCAGGAGAGCCAGAGCCAGAAGTCATCACTGAGTCCCTGTCGCACGACAGTCTCCGTGCTATGCGAAACGACATTGTGCGAAGGGGGCGTGAGCCTTATACCACCTGGCTGCTTCGGGTTTGGGACCTTATGGGCACAAGTGTGCAACTGGATAGTGGTGAGGCAAGGTATCTGGGATCGTTGACCCAGGACCCAGGTGTGGACCAGATATTTGTGAGGGAGCCAGGGCCTCTCTCTCTTTGGGAGCGGCTCTTAATGAGTGTGAGAGAAAGGTTCATTCACAAAGAAAGAATGCAGGAGTATCATCATAGAATGCAGTGGAAGACACTCGAGCAAGGGATCCAACAGCTAAGAGAGGTGGCAATATTAGAGGTACTCTTTGGGAAGGATGGACAGCATGATAATGACCCCGATAAGGTCAGGTGCACAGGACAGATGATGTGGAACCTGGCAAGGCTAGGGCCATCACAATACACCACCTTCATTGCAACGATTGATGCTGACAATACCCGAGAAACAGTGGGCTCTGTTGCCAACAGGCTCAGGCATTATGACAGCATGATCAATGGCCCGCTAAAAGCTCATGTCTCTGCTGTGGTCCAGGACCTCAAAGAGGAGATGAAGGAGATGAGGGAGGAGATGAGGGAGGAGATGAGGGAGGAGATGAGGAGGGTCAGCGTGGCACCAGTGCGAGTCACAGGCCCCCAAGTCAGAGCCCGTCGTCCCCCTGCGAGAGAGAGAGGGTACACCCCACGAGCTGAGCTGTGGTTTTTTCCTGTGTGAGCATGGGGAAGACATGAGAAGGTGGGATGGGAAACCCACCTCTGCCCTGGCAGCGCGGGTGCGTGAACTCAAGGAGGGAGGCACTAACCGAGGGGGTTCCGCTAAGGTGAAGGTAGCCTCAGCCTCCCGTGACCGAGCTGCCAGGCACTACAGAAGGGAGGATGATATGTCGGATCCCCTTGAAGGTACCTCGAGCATGTACGCCCAGGGAAAGAATGATAACCAGGGCTAGAGGGGCCCTGCCTCTAGCCAGGAAGAGGCACGGGAGAACCGAGTTTTCTGGACGGTGTGGATCCGATGGCCTGGCACATCAGAGCCACAAAAATATGATGCATTGGTTGATACTGGAGCACAGTGTACTTTAATGCCATCGGGACATGTGGGGGCAGAACCTGTATCCATTGCTGGGGTGACCGGGGGATCACAGCAGTTGACCCTTTTGGAAGCTGAGGTGAGCCTGACTGGGAAGGAGTGGCAAAAGCATCCGATTGTGACCGGCCCAGAGGCCCCGTGTATTCTGGGCATAGACTTCCTCCGGAATGGCTACTACAAAGACCCAAAAGGACTCAGGTGGGCATTTGGGATTGCTGCTGTGGAGGCAGAGGGCATTAGGCAATTGAACACCCTGCCTGGACTATCTGAGAATCCTTCTGCAGTTGGGCTCCTGAAAGTGGAAGAGCAACGAGTGCCAATTGCCACCTCGACAGTGCACCGCCGGCAGTATCGGACAAATCGAGATGCTGTGATCCCCATCCACAAGATGATCCGTGAGCTGGAGAGTCAAGGGGTGGTCAGCAAGACCCACTCACCCTTCAACAGCCCCATCTGGCCTGTGCGCAAGTCTGACGGGGAATGGAGATTGACTGTGGACTATCGTGCCCTGAATGAAGTGACTCCACCGTTGAGCGCTGCCGTGCCAGACATGTTGGAGCTCCAGTACGAGCTGGAGTCCAAAGCAGCAAAGTGGTACGCCACTATTGACATTGCCAATGCATTTTTCTCCATTCCTCTGGCAGCAGAGTGCAGGCCTCAGTTTGCCTTCACCTGGAGGGGCGTGCAGTACACCTGAAATCGACTGCCCCAGGGGTGGAAGCACAGTCCCACCATCTGTCATGGACTGATCCAGACTGCACTAGAAAAGGGTGAGGCTCCAGAACATCTGCAGTACATTGATGACATCATTGTGTGGGGGAACACCGCAACCGAAGTGTTTGAGAAAGGAGAGAGAATAATTCAAATTCTCCTGCAAGCTGGTTTTGCCATCAAGAAGAGCAAGGTCAAGGGACCTGCCCGAGAGATCCAGTTCCTGGGAGTAAAGTGGCAAGATGGACGACGTCAGATTCCCATTGAGGTCATCAATAAGATCACAGCAATGTCTCCGCCGACCAACAAGAAGGAAACACAAGCTTTCCTAGGTGCTATAGGTTTCTGGAGGATGCACATTCCCGAGTACAGCCAGATCGTGAGTCCTCTCTACCTGGTTACCCGCAAGAAGAATGATTTCCACTGGGGCCCTGAACAGCAGCAGGCCTTCGCCCAGATCAAACAGGAAATTGCTCACGCCGTAGCCCTTGGCCCAGTCAGGACAGGACCAGAGGTGAAGAACGTGCTCTACTCTGCAGCCGGGAACAAGGGTCTGTCCTGGAGCCTCTGGCAGAAGGTGCCTGGTGAGACTCGGGGCCGACCACTGGGATTCTGGAGCCGAAGCTACAGAGGATCTGAAGCCAACTACACTCCCACAGAGAAGGAAATCCTGGCAGCTTATGAAGGAGTCCAGGCTGCCTCAGAAGTAATCGGCACAGAGGCACAACTCCTCCTGGCACCCCGACTACCGGTGCTGGGGTGGATGTTCAAAGGAAAGATTCCCTCCACGCATCACGCCACCGACGCTACTTGGAGCAAATGGATTGCCCTCATCACGCAGCGCGCCCGAATTGGAAACCCAAGTCGCCCTGGGATCTTGGAAATAATTACGAACTGGCCGGAAGGTGAGACTTTTGGGTTATCTTCTGAAGAAGAAGAGGAGCAGGTGACACGTGCCGAAGAAGCCCCACCATATAACGAGCTACCAGAGAGTGAAAGACAATACGCCCTCTTCACTGATGGTTCCTGCCGAATTGTAGGCGCTAGCCGGAAATGGAAAGCCGCTGTATGGAGCCCCACACGACAAGTTGCACAGGCTACTGAAGGAGAAGGTGGATCGAGCCAATTTGCTGAGCTCAAAGCTGTCCAATTAGCTCTGGACATAGCTGAAAGAGAGAAGTGGCCAAAGCTCTACCTCTACACTGATTCATGGATGGTAGCCAATGCTCTGTGGGGTTGGCTGGAAAGGTGGAATAAGGCAAACTGGCAGCGCAGAGGAAAACCAATCTGGGCTGCTGAAGAGTGGAAAGACATTGCCACTCGGGTAGAGAAGCTATCCATGAAGGTCCGTCATGTAGATGCTCACATCCCCAAGAGCCGGGCTAATGAAGAACATCGTAACAACAAACAGGTAGATCAGGCTGCGAAAATAGAGGTGTCCCAGATAGACTTGGATTGGCAACATAAAGGAGAACTGTTTCTAGCTCGATGGGCCCATGATGCCTCAGGTCATCAGGGCAGAGATGCCACCTATAAGTGGGCACGAGACCGAGGGGTGGATCTAACCATGGACAGTATCTCCCAGGTTATCCATGATTGTGAGACATGCGCTGCGATCAAGCAGGCCAAGCGGGTGAAGCCTCTGTGGTATGGCGGGCGATGGTCCAAATACAAGTATGGGGAGGCCTGGCAGATTGATTACATCACACTGCCTCAAACCCGCCAAGGCAAGCGCTATGTGCTCACAATGGTAGAAGCCACCACTGGGTGGCTGGAGACCTACCCTGTGCCTCACGCTACTGCCCGGAACACCATCCTGGGCCTGGAAAAGCAAGTCCTTTGGAGGCATGGCACCCCTGAGAGAATCGAGTCTGACAATGGGACTCATTTCAAGAACAGCCTTATAAACACCTGGGCTAGAGAACATGGCATAGAGTGGGTGTACCACATCCCTTACCATGCACCAGCAGCTGGGAAGGTTGAGCGGTGTAATGGACTGCTTAAAACCACCTTGAAGGCACTGGGTGGGGGGACTTTCAAAAACTGGGAGATGCATTTAGCAAGAGCCACCTGGTTAGTTAACACTCGAGGTTCCACCAGCCGAGCAGGCCCTGCCCAATCTGAACCCCTACAAACAACAGACGGGGATAAGGTTCCAGTGGTGCACATGAGAGGTATGCTTGGAAAAACTGTTTGGGTAAAGTCTGCCTTGAGCAAAGACAAACCCATCCGTGGGGTTGTTTTTGCTCAGGGACCAGGTTGCACCTGGTGGGTGATGCAAAAGGATGGAGAGACCCGATGCTTACCTCAAGGGGACCTTGTTTTAGGGTGAACTACCCATGGCTCTGTACTTGTATCAGTATCAGCATGTATATTTGTATATAATTTGGGTAATGCATAGATTTATATGGTTAAAAAAGTTAAGTTTCATGTAACATGTTAGTATGGGAAAAAATTCGGGGTGGATAATGTTGGGGTTTTAGTTTAGTCTGTTTTTTTTTCTCTGTTAAAGGAATTTTCTCCCATATGCATGTTGCTAGGGGACAAATAGCTGTACTTAAGAAAGACAAAAGGGGAGTGGGGCGGACCTGGCTACTCCTTTGTCTACACCTGGGTGTGAGTTCAGTTCGCTCTGAACGTCCGGAGAGAGAAGCTGCAGAGAAAGGAGCTGCTGCTTCTTTCTTTTTGGCCGTTCTTTCTTCCTGCTGGAAACAACGCCGGGACCCCAAAAGCCGCTTTCCCTGCCCTGCTGGAGACCGAGCTGCGGCTGCCCTGCTCCGCTGCTGCTTCGAGTTTTCGCTACGCTGTAGCCCTGCTCGCCCTGCCTGCCTGGGCCTCCGTGGGTTTTTCCCATCTGGATACATCTCGTCTGCCACCCGGGATTTGCGTTCGTCCCTGCCATTCCAGCCTGCTGTTCCTGAGAGTCCGGGATCGGCTGCCCAGCGGTTTGTGAAGCCTTTGTCCCATCCCTTCCCGGGATCCCCGGAGCACCGGTGCCGCGTGTGTCCCGAGCTCGCTCCGGAGCGCCCCCTGCAGCCGCGGGGGAACCATCGCACCTGCCCTGCTCACCGGGAGCCGCCAGCGCCCCTGCCGGCTGCGAGCGGAACTGCACCCGAGGGGAAATAGCCTGACAGCCGAGAAGGCTGGCACTGGGTTTGTGATTGCTGTTACTGCCATAGTTGTTGTTGTTTTGTTTGACTGGTTATATACATATATATATATATAATAAAGAACTGTTATTCCTATTTCCCACATCTTCGCCTAAAGGCTCTTGATTTCAAAATATAATAACTTGGAGGGAAAAGGGGTTATATCTGCCACTTCAAGGGGGGCCTCTGCCTTCCTTAGCAGACACCTGTCTTTCAAAACCGAGACAGTTCGTGAAGGTAATGATGTGAAGTAACCCTAGTTAAAGTGGCTACGTGTATTCTGTGGTAAACATCCTGTCCTTGTCCTCAGTACTTAACAGGAGCTGCCTGACAACTGAAAGTAGGATAGAGTGGATTTTCTGCTTTGTCACTCAGGTCAATATTTCCTTGCACATTTTGGTTCAGATGTGTATGTTTTCGTACTTAACAAAGCAATACAAGTAAAATTAGCTGCTGAACAGTATGGTTCCCATGTTCACCTCTTATATCGTGCTGAGTGATTTACATCTATATTTTCAGAAATGGATTTCTGGTTTCAGATGCTGGGACTTTTTTCTCCTTTAAAACTATTGGCCTTGAGAACAGTGCCTCAACGTTGGCCAGGCCTTTTTTTTTTTTTTTTTGAGTACACAGATAAGATCTTTTTTTTAAAATCTGTGCTGAAGTACTGTAGTTTCTTTATGAACAGGGAGGAGTTTGAATGGGTGATTTTGGTGTTTTTAAATATGATACTGCTTTTCATATAATCAGAATAGTTTGGGTTGGGAGGGACCTTAAAAACCACCTAATTCCAACCACCCTGCTGTTGACTATTCTATTAGAGCAGGTGACTTAAAGCCCCATACAATTTGAACACTTCCAGGGACGAGGCATCTACAACTGGGCAACCTGTTCCAGTGTCTCACCACCCCCATAGTAAAGAATTTATTCCTAATACACAGTCTAAACCTACTCTCTTTCAGTGTAGTGAATGTTACAGAGAATAAAAACTTCAGCTGATTTATGGTAAGATCTCAGTTACATGATAGATGGCAGTCTGCTAAATCAAACTAGAAGGCACAAACTTACAGCTTCTCAGAAGACAGTCCTCATTTGAACATGGTAGTACATTGTAAAATGCTGCGTTATAAAATAACATTAGTGTAAAAAAATACAGAGAATCTCCTTTCTGAATAAATCCAAAGCTAATACAAGACATGAAACTAACCACCAGGGCTATAAAGACTGTCAAAGAACTTGACTCCTCACAGTTTCCTTTTGAAATCATATAAATCAGTGTCAGGGGATAATCTCAGAATAATCAGCCATGTGTACTCATTGTTTCTCCAAATGCATATTTAATTCTTTAATTGTGATAATGTAAAAGTCACAAAAATTACAGCACACTCTAAATTAGCCTTAAGTGTAAGTCCATATAAGATAGTATTAAGTTCTGTCAAAAGTGTTTATTTGAAAATGGACTTCTGTATTGAAAATACATGTTCTGTTAAATGCTGTCTTACATATGCTTCTATTATGTTGTGTGTGCATTTGCACACACCCCCCCACACCCCTGCCATCTTCTTACCTGCAGTCACAACAGCACAGACAACCCTGTACTTTCCTATCCACACACACACCTTTGCACCTTCCTGCGATACCCACACCTACACATGCAGACTTACTTTCTGCGTGCTGCACTACGCACCCCTAGCTGGACACAGGCCTCTGCACATCTCCCCCACACACTCCACATACATGCAACTACACGTCTGTGCATACAAAGCCCCTCACACACACAAACCTACATATAATTTCTGTCTCACCTACACACATGTAACTCTACATCCCTCCACAGACACATGAACCTCCACACAGTGTTACAAGCATGTACCCACACGTACTTGCACACACATCTGCAAATACCCATCCATCTATATTCCCTCCTACACATAAACACATTCTACCTGCCAACCTACGTAAATTCAAAATAACCCAACCAAAATGCGTGTGGGGATCCCACCATACGCGTGTGTATGTGCACATGTAAAGATACACAAACATCTACTAGTTCTGTGAGCTGGGCTTGGATTTAGACTGAAGCATAGGCTTTACATTTCATATGAAAACTATTGAGAACAGTGTGTTATAGTACAGCTCTGTCTGTATAATCCCACTGCCTTTAATGTTTGATGCAGCTTTTACTTAAAACCGGGTAGTCAATAAATATTTGGTGGGCATTAAGGAAAAACATCCATTTTCTGTCTTGGCTTCCGGGGACAGCTTGAGTTCAAAACAAGAGCTTTTGTGTTCTTCACCAGTGTGAGGAGACAAGTCTGTGATTACATGCCTGCAAAGCACAGCCTTATGTGATGCCATACAGAAACACCTCAGGCAGGCCTGACGGCCGTGGGCAGCAGAAACCTTTCAGCTGCTTTCCCTGCCCTCTACCAAAGTGAGGGATGCCGTGATGGGTTGTGTGATTTTTATACTGGCCACTGTGTTGTGTTGTCTCATAGGCAAGTCTTTGATCACCCAGTGAACTAAGCCATAGAATTGAAATGTACCCTGTGTTGTGGGGGAAATCACAAACACTTTTCTGTTAGGGTTACAACAGAGCCATGCTTAAATCCTTAAATCCTTAAATCCTGTAATCAGGAGTCTTCATCATTGTACATAAAGAGTCAGACAAAAGTTTTACAATCAACATTGAAAAAAAGAGAACAGAATGCAGTGAAATTATCTATGTCAGCAAAGGGATTTCAGTAAAATTTTAATGGTTATCTTTGAATAACTTATTTTTTCTTACATTACAGAAAAATATTGTTCAATTTTTCAGAGGACTGTGCAATTTAAAAGATAAGTATTTAGATCTTGAATACAAGTCCAAAAATTTTCCCTTCTCCTTCACAGGTGAAAATGAAGACTGGAAAGCAGCGATCCTTACCTTTTCTTGCCTTCTTTGCAAGTTAAGCAGAATAATAATTCCACTTATTCTGAAGATCCTGAATGTTGTCGCTTTTTCCCCCAGTTGTCTGTAGTGCAGTCACCTATGTTAGGGGAGAAAGAGGAATGAGAGTGTTTCTTCAGCTCTTAGTGGTGTTCTACAGATGGTAGTTGCCTCTCAGAGGAGAGAATCCCATAACTCACTGTAGGCTTTTCATTAAGAAAATGAAAAGAACATGGAAAACTCAAAAAATATCCAAGGTGTGTTCACATAAGGAGTATCCATGTGAGGAGGATGAAGGGTATTTTCAGTTAAGAACCCTACATTTTTTTCAAGCAAAGAACTGGTTTCTATAAAACTGATATAACTCAAAAGGCAACCCTTCTTCAATACTTTCTGCTCAATTCTGCTTGTCTTTTGCCTGCAACACAATTACTTTCTTCCGGATTGCTTATGCTTTTAATTTTTGCTGGGGTGGTTGGAAGTTATCAATATACAGTTAAGTGTAGCATCTATTGTTATGGTATGCAGAAATGACCATTTTGTGTGCATTTGTTCTCTTTTACTGCTGGTTTTTTTTTTTTGTTGCTAGATTTTGAACCTCTTTATGATACAAAGATGAAAACATGAATGAAACTAAAAGTACAAAAATTTATTGGAAGAATTTAGGCCCCCATCCTTCAAACAATTGCTTTTGTTAGCTTTGCATTGTGAACAGATATTGCAGGTGAAAGGTCTCATTATGGAGGGTTCACTGGAAATTAGAATAAGCAATTTGTAGTTATAAAGAAGCTGTATAAATTCGGTTTTTAGAATTATTTTGCCTTTCAGTTCCTGTCCTGTTCTGCCACCAGAATAAGAAGAAAATTGCTTATAATGTGAGTTTTATTTCTGAAGCCAAAGTGTGACTGAAATTTTTATTGAAATCCTTTGCTTTTCTTTAAAAAATAAATTTCTTGGTCCCAAATTATGATGATTTTGATGATTTGCAAAGAAAGAAAGAAAAAAGAAGTGAGATTAGGAAAGAGTACTCATACACTTTTCCATGCTAATTTGCTTGTAGCTGTATATATTTATTTAGAGGGACTTCTTTCTAAATTTTTGTGGCATTTCTTTTGAGACGTGATTATATATGAAATATCTAGCTCATGGACCAGGAAAAACTGGGGAACATTGGGGGAAGAATAAATAATTCAAATAGAAAAATATCATATTTTTGTGTTAAATTTTCCCTGTAAGTTTGCGTATCATGAAATAGTTGAAGCACTCTTTAAAGACATATAAATTCAAATGATTTGAATTATTCAAATGTTCAAATGATTTACCATTGTTATGAGCTAATCTTGAGCTGGTTCTCATTTTAAATTTGTGAAATGATACCCCATACAAACATCAGTCCCATGGAGAGTTCTACTTTTCCTTTTCTAGACATCAGCGCTTTAGAACTCTGCAGAAAGAATTCAGCTGCTGTAGTACAAATAATAGTCTTGTGTAGGAAGACCTCTTTTCCATGAAGCTCCTTATCTATTATGTCATGCAGGATTTAAGAAATATGGTTCTGTAAGAAAAGCAGAAGTCGTCTTTTCTTTCAGTGCTTCTTTATAGTGTGTTCAGGGGATTCATCGGTGATTCCATCTGCTGTGAAATTGTCTTCGACAACTCCCAGTGTCACAGTTTAACAGTGAGACTCTGTGACTGGAGAGATTATTGAGGAGGGTCAGTCAAATTCAATATGAATTCGGTATAAGCCTTGCTGAAGTCAGTAATCAAGTGTCAATATACACTATCCAAAATGTGGAATGCATCTCTGTGTCTCGTGCTTCCCAGCTAAGTTCACTGATACAAATGCAGTTGACCATACAGAAGATCCAGCTGGAATTGACAACATATTAGATGCCCAAAAGGTACACTGTGTCTTTGTATATTATCATAGTCCTACAGGTAAAGTTAATATGAATTGTGTCAAGTGGTGTGCATGGTCCTTCCTT
The DNA here is from genome assembly GCF_009650955.1 of Corvus moneduloides. Taxonomy (NCBI): domain Eukaryota; kingdom Metazoa; phylum Chordata; class Aves; order Passeriformes; family Corvidae; genus Corvus; species Corvus moneduloides. The sequence goes on from NC_045511.1 coordinate 33,962,704, forward strand.
CGTATCTCTTTGCTGTCTCCTTCCTGCTTATGTTTTCTCTTTTCTTTTTTATGGTAAGATGCCATTATAAGGGAAGGTTCTAACAAAGTGTATTTACATCTGAACACGATATAACTGTATGATCTCCTGTGATGCAGATTTTTTGAAGCAGCGTTTAATATTTGACAAATGGTCTGATGGATTTCGGTTGTGTGTGTTGAGCTCTCTGTCGAGAGTGGTGTAAGTTAGAACTTTATATTCATCCTGAAATGAATAAGCAGCCAGTGAAGCTCAAGCTGCTTTGGTCTCGTAGGCATCCTTGCTGATTCATGAATAGGGTTAATGAGTTTCAGATCATGGGTGAACCTGGCAAGTATCCTCAGCTAAACGTAATTAAATAATACCTAATATAAATTAAATGTAAGTTAATTTTAGAGGCCGTTTCTTCATTTCAGAACCAAGGTAATTTTTTTTCCTGGCAGAAAGAAATAGAAAATACCTTTGTCCTTTGTGGGGTTTGTGCATGTTGTATAGCAAGACTTAACGAGAGCTTAATCACAGGATCACAGATTCATTTAGGTTGGAAAAAACATTAAAGATCATCGAGTACAGTTGTAAATCTAACCAAAATAAATCCACCATGTCCCTAAGCGCCACATCTACTACATGTCTTTTAAGTACCTCCAGGGACGGTGACTCCCTGGGCCGCCTGTTCCAGTGCCTCTCAACCCTTCTAGTGAGGAAATTTTTTCTAATATCCAATCTAAACCTTCCCTGGTACAATTTAAGGCCCTTTCCTTTCATCCTGTCACTTGTTACCTAGGAGGAGAGAGACCAGCTCCCTCCTGTCTGTACCCTCCTTTCAGGCAGTGGTGGAGAGCCATAAGGTCACCCCTCAGTCTCCTTTTCCCCAGGCTAAACAACCCCAGCTCCCTCAGCTCTCCTCACAGGATTTGTGCTCCAGACCCTTCACCAGCTTTTTTGCTTTTTGGACACACTCCAGCACCTCTCAAATGCACAAGCAGTACCTTAGTAAATTTATTGGATGTTTTTTCCTTCTGAGCAGTTATTTTTCTACTTTCTTTCCTAGGCTTTGAGTAGCTGCTCTTGGGCTAAAGTTTATGGACACTGTGGCATAGACTATTTATAGTGGATACTGGGTTGATGACTGAATTATAGACCTGAGGAATATATCAGGATATTCCTTATACCAAGCACAAATTCTCATCTTGGGTATATTTCCACACTGATTAATCACAGAAATCATAAACTGCTATCATAAAATGATACATCTGAGACATCTGAGCAACCTTCAGCTGGGAGGAATAAATGAATGTGATGACTCCTCTGTGTAATATAGACATTAAAACAAAATATGTAGATACATACATTGTTACGGAAATTAATTTTCTTACAAAAAATCATTATTCCATCCACTCTTGGGAAGTCCTTTAGGTGTACAGTCAGCAATGTCCTGACAGAGTTGCTTGCTGCAGAAAACAGATCAGAGCTGTGTAGCTGGTAATGACAGTGCTTGACTGGAACAACCAGCAGCTCTAACAATGTATCAGTAAGAAGTTGAAATTAAAAATATAGGATGTCTATAACCACAGGTTTCTGTAGTGACTTTGACTTTACTGAAGTTACCTGTGGTCAAAGTGTGAGAAAATCTGGAGCAATATTGTCCAGTTTTTCAACAGCAAACCTAGTCACAATGTCAATAGTGTCTAACAAAAATAAACTAAAAATCCTCATGTTTCCCAAGGCTCTGTTCAAATAATTTTGAAACATTTGATCATTTTCCTAGTTAATACCTAAATATTTCTATTTGCTAGTGTTGTTAGTATGGTCATTAGATCAGACCATCACTGTTTCCTGAATGGAGCTTCTAACATCACTTGTGGCTAATCTGCTGCCCTTTTCAATGGTCTAAAATAAGGCCTTATTTTCCTCCTTAAATCCTTGCAATTTCTCTTCACAGTCCTCTTTCTCTTCCCTGTCTCTTCAGTTTTGTCTTCAAGTCTTTCTTGATCACATTCCAGATATGTTGTTACATTATCTCTTTACAAGGTGCTGCATTTTAAAATTATAGAGTTTTAACCTTTTCCTGAGTCCATTAAGAGTCTTTAAAAAATAGATTGAATATTCTCTTTACCTTAAAAGCTCTTAATATATTAGAAATACTCTTTTTTCCTGTCTTTTATTGCCATGTCTCTAAAATGTGTTATATGACTACTGTGGTGGTTTTGTTTCCCCTACAAGTGTACTTTTTGAGTTATTTTTGTCCCTGTGCTTGGAAATTCTCATTTCACTTTGCCTGGTTATTCTAGATATAAAGCCCTCTAGAAACATACAGTTAATGTATTAATTCCTGTGACAGTTGAATCTCCTTTGGGTCTCTACATCTTCCTTTCTCATACTTGTGTAGTCTATCTATTGTCTGCTATTGAACCTTAAGTTCCTTAGGTTAAGACTGTAGTATGTCTTCCTTCTACAAATAATGTTTTTACCCAAGGCTAATTTTTCCCTGTCCTTCATTTGCAATAAAAAGCTTTATGCTGCAAACAGTTAAAAAATTTGAGTGACAACTGAGGCAAGATACTGTCAAATGTGTGTCCAAGGAGGGCTTGATTTAAAGAAAGTCGTTCTATATGAGAGTGGCTTCCCAGGGGTAGTCCGCGTTACCAAGTTGAATAATGCAGAAGGGCTTGGAAGTAAACTGTTTAAGTTAAATAAAGGCCACCAATTGTCAATTTAAGAAGGCTGGTGTTCATTTGAATTGTGTGTTAGACATTCATCTCCCAAATGTCTATTACATCTTTGTGTTACTTCAAGAATCTGTTTGTTGTATTTTTTTTTTTTAATGAGTAGTCTGTCATTTTAAACACAGTTGTTATAAATCAGGTCAATTCCATCATTTGACACAGATTTAGCATAATTGATATTCTGATCCGTTTTGATTTAATGCGTCTCTGGATACTTCTAATAGTGTTCTCAGTTCTGAATAAGTTGTTAATGAGGCATAGTTTCTCACGTCTTTCTGCAGCTGTATTATATTGTAGGAAGTATTTCTTTCTGGGGATAGATTTGCACATCTGTTTCATCTGTGAGTAGTCAGAAGTAGAGACCTGAAGAGCTGTAAGGATGGAAAGATCACTCTGTCCTGCTTTCCCTGCTGAAGCCACTGGAAATTGCTGAAAGGTCTCTAATTATGCATGTTTGCTTGGGTTTTTTTGCTCAGACTGTGAAGGTAAGCCTTGCTACCCTGGAATTATTTTAGAAGTTAATTCTGGTATATAAAAGGCTCGGTGATAAATTGTTTTTCTGACAGATAGTTATTGAGACATTTAGATTTATATGTCCAAATTTTGTTTTCCTTTGTAGAAGTCCATTTAAACGGTTTTCCCCTCCTCTGCTGTTCTTGCTTAGACATATCTATGCATATTTTCCGAGCTGTATTGTTGATGGTTATTTCTGTTATCCATCACTGTTCTTGCAACTGTTCTGGCAGCTCTGCCTGAGATAATTCTGCTCCAAAAAGTCTCTCTAATAAAAATATGTCCAGGCTCTTAAGATGTCAACTCCTGTTACCTAGGGTTAAAGATGTTCTTGGCAGGGGTAAGGGTGGTAGGTGGACACAAATATGCCCCAGGTTGTAAATAGGAGAGGGCAGCAGTGGTGCAAGATCACTCCTGGGGGGCCCACAGGTGGGCCACACGGAGCAGGACACCCCCAAAAGACTGCAGCCCACAGCCAGACCAGAACAACCTATGGTGAGGCAGGGGCACTGAGGAAGAGAAGGGTAGAAACAATAATGGGAAGCTGAAACAAACCCTTCAGCATATGGTGGCAGAAACCCTAAGCACAAAGAAGCAGACAAAATCTGTCATGTGCACCCCTTCAGCCTCTTACACTGCCTTTTGCCTCACTAGATCCATGTGAATGGGTTGAACTTAATCTCTGGTGAAAATCAGGTTAGTTGAGACTGGGGAAGGAAGGAGTTGTTTCTTTATGAAAATGTAATAGTTTATGTCCTTCTTCTCAGTGTTCAAGTCAGTGATCAGAGGTTTGTGCTGCATGGCAATTAATTAATTAAAGTATAATTCCTCCACTGCAGACAGTTTTGCCTGTAACAGAATTTTATTCTGAAAAAACATAGTGATTTTTTTCTCTCAATGAAGAAGTCAGTGTACAGTTAGAACAATAAATGAGGTGTGACTGTGTAGCACAATTGATTTTTTATTCTAGCTGATGATTACATAAAACTTTCAAGGAGGGAGGTATAACTTCAACACTTTGTCCTGTATTAGATTTTCTTCATAACTCCTCAAGCCTGGGCAATTCCTATGGATGCATTTAAAGTATGTAGCTTAATGTTGAGGTGCTTTGCTTTTTGGTGCAGGACAAGGGCATAGGTTAATTTTAGTATTCACTCTCCTCGTTAGTGGTGTGGAGAATAGTGGCAGTGTGTTCCACCACACATCTCTGCCAAGGGTGCTGTGTGGTGTACTGCAGCAGTACTTCTTAAGTAACTCTTTTGGGAGGAACCGATTTCCTTCTCTTCATTGAAGTGCCATGGTACATTGCAACACATTTGCCAGTTGCAGTGCTGGTTTTGCCTTGCAAATCAGGAAGAATCTTCTGCAGTGAGGTACAAGGATTTTACTTACGAGAAAGCAAGTGACTGACAGAAAAAAGTATGTGCTAGTGTTAATGCAGTATAGGAAAATCAGATCTGCTAGTGGTTTCATTCATATTGTAAATCTGATTGCGATTTGTATGGAGATGTGCTGAAGTAAATATGAGGAGAAGAAAAACAGAAGGATAGTGAACTATGCAATACCTTATCGTAACTTTCTTGTTTGTCTGCTCATCCTCCCAAACCCGTGTGTTAGGTATGGTAAAATCTGGGACCAAATCTTAATCCTAGGACCATTATCTGAGGCCTAAACTTAGTCTTTGAATCCTCCTTTTTTAGCCCACCCATAAACAGAGAAGTTGTTGCCAGTAGACATAAGGCAGAGCAGCATTCTTGGGTTGAACTGGAAAAGCAATCATTTCCTGGCAGAGAACAAACTTGGTCAAGTTATAAAGTGGTTTCACTTGAACAGAGCCCATGCTATCAACTTTTATTAGGTACTGTTTATCTTGGGCCTTATGGGAGTAAAGAGAAATGGAAATTTTAGGTAAACGCTTGTGCTGCATCTAAAGGTTTTTCCTTTATGAAGTATGGGACTGGGGAGAAATGTTTCATTTCATTTTGAAATCTCTTTCTTGTCAATTCAGAAATGGCCTCTTGACAAAAAAATGTGTTAAAAATGTAAAAAATACAGAAGAGTAAATCCATTTCAGAAGCTCACTGCTGCTTTGATAGATGGGCTTAAGAATTATGTGATGCATTTCTCTGAAAGGTAAGCTGCACATTTTTAGAAAGAGAAAGGGCCTGTGTACAGATTTTAATACACTAAAACCCATGCTGTACCGCAGTGCTTGCTGTGGCCTAGCTGAGGAAAACAGTGACACTTGAGATTCACAGGATCTAACTCTTTGTCTTTAGCCTCTTCACCCTATGCCCAAAAGTGATTACAAAAGCCAGCCAAGGTTTTTATCCTCACATGTGCTGTATAGATCTGCACGAGGAGTGCTGGAATCAGCTAATAAACTCAGCCAGACTGAGCTGTGACTTTTCAGAGAATGTTTGGTTGTCTCCAGATGACACGCCCCAGAGCACCAGTGCTATAAGCATGGAGCAGAGCCACCCAAGCTGGTCTTGCGCTGAGTTAGCCCACATTCAGCACGTGTTTAGATCTGATGTTACAGTTAAGCTGATGTAATATTGCTGCTGCTAGAAGGGGCAGTCACATTCCCTCTGGCCCCAGCTGTTTTGCTCTGGTGTTGTTTTCAGAGAAGCATTTTTCTAGAGTCTCATATGAAACAGGACCCTGTGGCTGGGGTGACACACCCGTCACCTTCTCAGTCAGGCAAGATCTATCTGGGGAATAACCTGCTTGGGTCAGTCCACATCTGCAGGATGAAGTGTGAAGCATATTGCTGGCTTCTTATTTCCTCCTCATTCTGGCATTAATCATTGTGGTTCTTGGTGGTCATATTCTGTACTGTCTCAGGAACTCCTTTTTCACAGCCAATAAGTTGTAACAGGGATCAGCTGGAAGGGAAAGAGTAGAAGTCCAAATTCTTTATGAGCTGTTGAACCCAAGGGGAAAAAAGAAAGTTTCCTAGGACTATAAGGAACCTTCTGCATCACTGAGCAGTTTTCTGCTATTGAAGGCACTGTGCCATATAGTCCGTTCTTTAAACTTATCAAAGTCTGTATGAAAAACAGCTAGTGTTTTCTTGCCTCTGCTACTCCCATTGGAAAGACTAAGGATTTGATTGTTTTAGCAGGTAGGAATCTTCACTTTTGAGGAGAAGTTTATCCACTCTGCATTTTGTCTATTTATTTTTGTGCAAGCAGTTACTTTTCGTCCTGGGCTTATTTTCCCTGAACTTTCCATGAAGACCAGACATGAGTTCTCTTTGGTTTTGTTGCTCTATGGGAAACAAGAAAACCTGTTTTTCATGTATTCTGTAAGTACCGTCTCTCAATTCCTTTTTCTGCATCTGTTCTGTTTTCTCTTTCATTCTTTAATGTATACAACATAAATTCAAGGATTTATACAGAACTGCTAGTTGTTCTGCAGCATTGCAGTGTCTCACCTGATACGTTTAAGAATTTTATTTTCCTGTTTCATATCTGCATTACTAGGACATTCAGACCAGTCCTTAGCTGGATTAAATGATGAGCTCCCAATAAACCGTGAAATTTTATGTTATTCTCTAATTCATTGATCTCATTATTTTGATACTGACTCATTCGATTTTTCTGATCCAGACTTTAAGGTCTTTCTTCTTAGTCATTTTATGATTCCATTGCTGTGCATTGTGACTGAGTGATTTCAGCATCAAATTTGTGATATTTCTTCCAGCTTTATCACTAAAAATATTAAGCAAGGTTGGACCAAGCACCAGTCAGTGTTGGATCTCTCGAATGATCTCCTGCCAGTCATTTTTTCAGTTACTTATTGCCATCTCTTTTTCATCTTTCTCTTTTGGTACCTCATCATTCACCTGACACTGTAAATAAATTCCCATATGTCAAATATTTTACTTAAGCAAAGCTACGAGATTGTCTATAACATGCTGTTATTAGAAAAGGCTACCTGGTAAAACTGATGGAATTATTATAGATCCTGTTACAATTTGTTTTGTTTGCAATTGATCTGGATACTAATTATTCTTTCTTTAAAAATCTATTCTGAAGTCTTGCCTATTAATGAAGCCTAGGCCTGGAAATTCCTTGATCACATTTTGGTAACTTCTGATTGTTCTGATCCTAGCTATATAAGACACAGCCCTGTGAATTACTTCTTATGCATACCTGATTGCTTTTCTCATTCATATTAGGACTTTTCCCTTGCTTTATATCCTCTACTTTCTATTTCTTACTACTATTGCTGTACTCTTACGTGCCCAATTTTCCTTTTATTATATAGTAGGTATAGAAATTACAGATACATCTCAACCTTTTCCCCTTTGCTTAGTGTAAGGCTCCTCTTGTCAGTCATGCCAGGCTTACTTAGAGAAGACTGTATCCCCAGGTGTTCAGGTTGAGCTGAGCCTCTCGTTCTGCTTATGTATATGTAGCACCAAGCTTTCCATGGCTGGCTTCCTGTAAACACAAATGTAATCCAAATCACACAAAAAATGCAACTTCCCTTCCTATAGTATCCAAGCAGGAGAATTGCAGAGCCTCCCTGCCATTCATCCTGTTAAGAAAAGGAAGGGGAGGAGTAATGATTACCAAAATAAATTTCATCAGACTAAGGGTTTTGTTGTGCTGTGGCTCTGTCTTTGTTTTGTCTTTTGAAATAGTGCTTTGAAGACTCAGCCTGCTATTTCTTGAATTGCTGTTTTCCTTTCCTCATGTCCTTCAGAAAAGGGAAGAAGGTGCCTGAAATGCAGGTAATGCTGCCAAAACTGCAGAGCAGATTTTCACTTTCTGTGTTAAATATAATCATAGAGGAGGCAGAATTTTGTGTTGCACAAGTAAGAAGACACATACTATGAGAACTTTCAGGTTTTCTTAAGAGCATTGTCAAAACATGGAACAAGGAGCACAAAAGAAAGTGAAGAAGCTACATCTGCAACAAAGCCTTTGCAGTATTTTTTTAATCCAGATTTGTCAGCAGTGTGATATGTCAGATCTTTACTAGATGATTCCATCTGCACATCATTAGGTTCATAGCATTTGCCTTCTGCATAATACAGAGGTTTGCAAGAAGCACAGGCATATTTTTATGGCACTTTGTACTGAATAATCATGAAGCCCTTTCCATAGTATTCTGTCATCTTTGGGTGGGTGAGGATATGTGTCACGTCTCTACTACCTGGCAGGTCAGATACTGCTCTGTGCTGTGCTTGGATCAAAACTGAAGGTTGTTTCAGCTGGTGAAAAATGGAGTTCTTTAGTTCATGGATATCAGTCTTTCATGTATGTTGATCAAGCTGATAATATATTTTTGTACAGGTTACGAGTTCCTGTAGTGCTGTCCTTTTTAATCTCTGCTTTGGACATCACTGGTTTGGACATTGGACTAAAACAAGTCTTTTGATCCCACTGCAAGATTTAAAATCAGTATTTGTTTAAATTTAATTATAATTGTCTACTTTAAAATTGCTTGAAATTCTCTTCCTGATAAATATGTATTTTCAAAGATTCTGTCAGGGAAGTTAAGTTGTATCAGTGTGTAATAAAGTCCCCTGAGTCACAGTGGAAGTTTGGTAGTTCTCAACTGCAGAAAGTGAAATGCATTGTCGCAGTAATGAAATTAATATGTACACTTATGGTAGCAGAAGTAAAAATCAGTCACTACCTTTTGAGGGCCTGAAGTGGAGAGAGGAAATTGTCCATAAGTGAAAGAATGCTAAACAATAAAATTCTGTTACAAATAAAATTGCTAACTTGATGTTGTGGAGTAAAAAAATACTTAGCTTTCTAATAAAGATGATACTTCATATCTTGGTTATGTTTTCTGATGGGAAGTGTGAAGGACAGTCAGTGCATTCAATTACATTGAGAATTGGGGTGGTTAAGTAGGCTCTGAGCTTTGACCTTCATTTTGAAGGATGTGGAGGAAGAAGAAGGAATTCTCATGAGAACACTGTAGCTGAGAGTTTATGAGAATCCAGAACAATATGTTGTAAAGAGTGAAAGGAAAGCAGAAATAAACTAAAAAATGGCGACGTAAATGGAGTATACAGTGGCTAGAGAGCTCTGAAAAGAGAAGAGGAATCCAGCACAAGGGATGAGAGGCATAGCAGGCAGTGTGAGTGCAGTAGCTGCCTTCCTGCCAGATGAGGGCATGAGGCAGAAAGGGCACTGGCAACTGGCTACTTCCTAAAAGAGTGTGTGCAGGTGACATTTCCTTCTGACCGTAAATTTGTATTTTGTGTAACTTCAGGTTATGTTTTTAACCTTAAAGCAGTGAGAGAAAAGTGAAGACCTCTAGGTTCTCAGGTCTTTCACAGACCAGATTCTGTTTTATTTACTGCAGTTAATTAAACCAGCATGAATTATTATAGTTCTGGTGTCCTGTCAATGGAAAGATAATCTCTGCCAAAGATTTGCTGTATCCAACACAATCCATAGACAGTTGTATCACAAATTGCATAAATACATAACTATCTTAATGAATCCATGGGAAATAGTCATTTTGTTTTGGTTTTGCTTTTTTTTCTCAAGGTTTTTGTTTTGTTTTGAAGACCTCAGTTATTAAAAGATGAGGTTCTAAATGAACAACGTCTTTTCTCAAAGCTGAGATATTTCTAAGCCACCGTATCAGTGATCCTGCTTGCACGAACATAGCTGAAATGACAGGAAAATATTCTGTGGAGAGGAAGGATAGAAATTCTTACACTAACTTCACTGGTGGTGAAAATATACTGCCTTATTCTACTTTTGAAGATATGCATTGCTTTATTTGGAATGGAGAATAAAAATAGACCTGATTTCGCCAGTATCTCACTTACACCAATCAGTGTTTCTTTGCACTTCATCACAGCACAGGACTCACTGGGCAGGCGATGAAGTGCAGTTCCAGGCACTCCCTGGCAAGATGTTCTTCACAGGAAGACTGTATAGTTTCATGGCCATATCCTTTTCTGGCAGTGCTATTCTGCATTACAGTCACTGCTTTCCGCTGCTTATTCCAGTCTCTAGAGATCACATCAACTGGTGCAACAGGGTGTGCAGTCATGTAGTGAACTGGATTGGAAGACTGATTTGCATTTAAAATAACTTTTTAATCTTTTTCTGTGCTATTTTTAGCCTGGTTGGCCGCTTGACCTAAGTCACAGCATGGCTGGATAAACCGATACGCTGCTGCCATAGTCATAGTGCAAAAAAGGGGTCAGGATAGGGGAGATAAAGACAGATCTAAAATAGCATGGTTTCAGAAGGAAAGGTACTCTGAATGTTCTTGTGTAGGGCTGGGCTGGCAAGCAGACTGCACAGAGAGAGTGCTGTGTGAAACAATCCCACTGTGAGGTGGGAAAATATTTGGCAAGTTTGTTGTGGGTGTGAATGTGCCATTAATAGAGACATATTAATATGAATTGAAAGGAGCTTGAGGTAAAGCAGCAAAAATAATCAGATCTGGGTACAAATGCATGAAGAGGATTGGCCAGGTGTGAGCAACTGGAGGAAGTGAGGATGGCATAGGAAGGTGAAAGTGCAGAAATACTTAAATGATGTAAGCATCATTGATGATAAGGAGTATGGTAAAATAATGAAAAATAGCAATAAACTTATCTGGGTGTGGTTGGTTTGTTTTTTTGTTTTTCTTTTTTGATTTTTTACTGTCAATGTAATGCATTGTACCATCAGAAGGTTTCTGTTTCTGTCAGGAATAGGAAGTTCAATTTCTTGGAACTCATAGAGCTGAGTTGGATAAATACTAGCAAACATAGTATATGAAGTAATTCTCCATTGGCAGAGGGATGAATGACTGTGATCTGTTACACGTTTACATCTCTTAGCAACTGTTAATTAAAGGTGGCAAATGCTGTTGAAGACCACAACTGTATCTCAGATAGGAAATTAAAAATGAATGCAGAGTATGCTGTGCAATCATGTTATTGGCCATGCCTACTACCTTTTATCTGCTTGCTTGCTCTTACTCCTGCATATTGCAAGCGTTCCTTCGCAACAGTCAACTATGAATGAGATGCTGGGTTGGATTCCAGTGAGGCTTGAATTGACTTCAGAAGTCAGAGTGTTATAGTTAAGCTGCACTATCTGTTTATAAAGCAAACCTCCTTGTGTAGACAGAGTTACTGGTGATTGGAATATTTTGAGACAGGAATTTTCAACTAGTTTCCTGTGCAAAGGTGAAATGGTTTGTAGCCTTTCATACAGGAGTGAATGCAGAAATGTTTAATCCTGTACTGAACCAGCAATACGTATTTTCACTTCTCTGTAGGGTACTTTCAGTCTTGGTAAACTAGGACTGTAAATGTCTGATAGGTATTGATTGATCTTTTTTGTGCATGAGTGATTTACTTTGATTTTCTCTTTTTTTCCCTTCGTTATGTAATTGAAGCATTTTTTAAAAAATTGCAACAGTGAATACTATTAAAAATACAACTCCACTTAATGTCCTTATATTTCTAGTCAGGTCTGTTCCTCTCATGTACTTAATAATATAAATATTGGAGATGAAATTGAAGGGCCAATCGGAATGAAACTTTACCTTCTGGTCTCCTAGCAATCCCAAATGCTGGTTTTGGTTGTGCCTGGCTTTAATTATGCTGAATTCCTGGAAGCTGCTATCAGACTATTTCATTCCCCAATGGTAAAAGTATCTTGAAACCAAAATATCTTGTAAGGTTATGCTGGTATTTGAGTCGGTACTGGAAAAATTAAATTGCATTTGGTTTCTGGATGAAACTCTTATTTCCTTCCAGGCACTGAAGAAGACTAGATGGTAGGCTTGCTTTTTAACACATCTGTATTAAATATATAATATGAAGATATGGTTTAAATATAATTGGTTATGGTTTATGTGTAACTATGGAATTTGAGAATCATCTAATGATTTTCCCTTTAAACAGACTTTTTAAATGTACCAATTTGGTACACTTGGAGATTTCATCATTTTAGATTCCTCCCTTTCATTCAGCCTATTTCTCATCCTTCTTGTGTGTTAGCTAATTCTGACATTTTCTTAATTTGAAACCTAATCCATAACATGAGTTGTATGTAGTCATGTGATTAATTCTACTGATTGTAACTCAATGTGAAAGACCTTTTCAGAGTCAACTCTTTTGACTCTGTTCTCTCATTATCTTCTTCTTTAAAGTGCCTATGTAGCAGCGGTGCTGTACAAGAACAACCTGTTTTATTCTCCTTGTGATTACTTGTTTCTTGCCTTGCTTGTAAGTATGAGAATAAAAGGAGAAATGTGTTGGACTTGTCCTTACTTTGATAGGTCCACCAGCACAGGTTTTCCTAGTCTTGTATATTTTAAATTCCCTCCAATTTCTCTAACAAATGAAAATAGTGGGGTTTATTACATATATAAGTGGTTCTTGTAACAAATAAAATCACGTGACTGAATTCTGCTGCTACTGACTGTGTATCTGAGGCTTATTATTGACTAAATTACCTTTCTTTGTATTGCAGTGAAGACAATACTTTGAATTGCAGTGAAGGCAGACTATAATAATAGGATGATTTGGACAAGAAATAGGGGTTTATATTAGCTGTCAAATTAGGTTTATTCTAATTCTCTTTGGATGCTCTTGGCCATCGCAGGACTGTACTGTCTGGTACGAGAGTATCAGCCCTGGGGTTAGGTTAGATTAAGAAACACATATTTTATGCTACATCTTCAGTTCTTGCTGTACTGAATTCATGAGCCACATAGACCACAAAGGGTGGTTTGGATGGTGAAGTAGTAATCCCATAAGACCTTTCTCTTAGACTGTAGCCCTTTACTCTGCACTTTGTTTATTTTTACCTTTTGTATCCAAGGATTTTAAAGCAAGCGCTATGGTTTTAATTCCACTGAGGAATAGAATCAGCCTGCTGAAATGGAAGCGTTGTTTACAAAGGTACTTAATCTTGTTATATTTCTTTATTCAGTGCTAGTTCTGAATCCAACACATTCCCTAGTATTGTAGTGGTATATTATGAATAGTCCTGAATACTGTATGTGGTTGAGGATATTTGCTATGTATTATTCTACTGTTGTTCATAAAAGAAACTATTTATGAGACACAGTTGGGTTGATAGATAAGTTAATATCTAATGTAAAACAATTATCAGTATTTTGATGTATTGTGTGGTAGGTCATGTGACGTGTTTCTGAAGGCTGTGTTTTTCTCCAGGAAGATGTAGGTTGCACTTCTATCAGGCACAAATGAATGTATTTTCCAATATGTAACTTCTAATGCATCATTAATTGAGCAAATACTTACATGTCTTGGAGGGCAGTACTTAAATAACTTAATTTCTTAATGAAACAATTAATGCAATGAAATTTCAGATCAGCAGAGGTCAAGTCCTTCCCCTGTTCAGTGCCCTGTAAACACTATGGCAGCTAAAACTATGTTTCAGAAGTCTTCTTTCTGCTGTGTGAGGCTTCTGTTCCTTGTCACAGTTTGCTAAAAGCTACACAATTGCATTCTGCAGCCCTCTGGATCTAAAGCACGTCCAGTTTTTGCAAGGGAAGGCAGATAAACTCTTCCATTTAAGGGGGTTTTTTGCTATATATGTACAGGAGCCTACTGTTTGCCTGGGTTGTTATTAAACATGCTAAGGTTTAGTTTTAGTTGTACGGACTGGGAAAAAAGAAACAACCCACTTCTGGAAAACAGCCTTCAATAACCTTTGCTGCCAGAATAGCCCACTCACTAATTGCAAACACATGGAAATATTTTTAAAGAGCAGGGCATGGGCTCAAAAATGACTGATCTCCTGCTCTGGTTCAGCATGTATGAATGACAGCCCTTAGTAACCCTGCTCTCTGTCAAAGCAGGTCTGCTATATCACACTGTGACAAAGTACAGCTGCCCTACAGGCAGTGGACACCCCAAAATATTTCAATGAAAACAGTTTATGCCAAGAGGAAAAAGAGTTTGAAAAAAACCGTTGCCTTGCTAAGAATTAAAAAAGACACCATACTTTTGCTTTCTATCATTACATTGTCTGTGTTTGGAAATTTGAGAAGAATTCAAAAATCTTCTGTATTTCTGTTATCTTTTCAGTGTTACTTGACACTTAGCAAGAATAAGTAATGGCTGTAATACAAATGTTGGCCTATGCACAGCAGGGCCCTGACATCACAGCCTTAAAGCACTGAACACATAGTTCATTTTCTCTTCCCCTGTGAACTGTTCTGCTCCAGAAGGGTCATGTCTGTATAAACAGAACATGGAAAAATAAAAGACTGTCAAGTTTCTAGTAATTTTCATGTAAATAGCAGTTTATCAGTGACTGCGGGGGTTTTTGTTGGTTTGTTGTTTTTCTTGTTTTTTCATGTGAAATGATGAGCAAAATATAGATGTATAGTCACTCTTCCTTTGCCGCCACACTCTTGAAAAGTGAACACAATTTACATTTTTAGTGATGTCCAATATATTCTGAGGACTATTTTGATTAGCTTTTGGAAAAACATCATAGTTCATTACCAGTAATTTTTTTTTAACCAGGTACTTAGAATTTGGGGTATTGTCATGAGCAGCCATCTAGTCCCATGATGTATTTTGGTGTCTACAGAACCAGTTCTGAAATCTCAGGAGGATTAGAGTTTTTGAAACAACTCTTAATGGTGTTTGACATTTGTTCAGCTGCCTCTCTCATCACCAGAAAGTACAAAGTTCCTCACACATGCTTAACAGAAAAAAAGGTTTTGAGAGAGAGATTCAAGCTGTTGTTTAGTGAGGGTCATTTTATTCTACACTTGATGAAAAATCTTGACTATTTGGGCTGAATTTCCTTAAAGTTAAAAGGAAAGTAGTATGTCTCCTATTTTACAGAAGATGTGAGTATATGCTTTCAATCAGAAATATGAGTGGCCTATGAATTACCTTGTGTTTTAAAGGGTTTTCCTTCTTTCCTGGCTGTTATTTTTCATCATGTGTGATGCATGTGAAGAAACAAAGGCCACATTTCCTTCAGGTCTGAGGTACTGACTGAAAAACGGCATACAAGAGCTTGAGAAGAAGAGAGCACAACTGTCTCTTAGCTGAGCTCTGGAAATTCTGGCTTTGTAGTGCCTGCTTTCCCAAGATTTGGATGTTAAAGTTTTCCTGTTGTGAGTATGGATCAAGTTCTATCATGAGTTCAGGCTTGGTACTTCCATTATAGTCAAAGGGCTTCTGTTTTCAGAGTTTGCTACTTATGTTTCTAGAAAGTACATAACTTTAATGCAAATCTGACACTGAGGACTTAATTTAATCACTATCTGCCCGATCTGTGTCTTGTACTTATTTTTCTTTTAGTATTTGAAGTAGCACTACAGTATCAGGAACTTTAGTGTCCCATATACTGTCAAGTCAGTAGTGATTATTTTATGATTTGATTTTAATTATTAATATTATTTATTATTATAAGTATTTGCTGTATACAACCAGGATGTTCATCACTGTCTTCAGTGCCTTGGTTTCTGATAAAAAGTTTTCATTTTGGAAGTTGAAGCATAACAGACCTTCAGAGCATTTATTGGTGTGCTGGCCTATGTAGCATTCAAAAAAACACAATTTACTTTCAATTTACTGAGAGTCTGCTAATTTTTTTGTTTATTTTGACTTTTGCTATTGGATATACAGTGACCAAACAAATCAAGCATATAGGCAGAGAAAGAGAAATAAATGCTCTTTACTCTTTGACCTTATAAAAGAGATAAAATACTTCATTTGTTGGTGGCAAAGCTTGGGACACAAATCAATTCCCGACATACAGCAAACTGGGTAAGAGAAATGAAAACATAGTTTCTAGACAAATTAATAAGAGAAAATAATAAACAACAGATTTCATTCCATTAATAGTTTGGAATTGAATTAATTAAAAGTAAACTGTCTGAAAAGGATCAACCATTGCATTACACAGTGCAAAAGAAGAATTCCTGTTTGCGTTCCAGGATGGATACCTTTTCTGTGTTAGAACCACAGAGTGATGTGGTGGCTCCTGCTCTGTGCGTAGGTGGTATCTGCATTGTGAGTCCCCACTTACATGAGGAGCCTCACAAACACTGAATTGGAATAATCTAACACTTCTTTAATTTGTCTGTTTTGAACATCTAAGGTTTTCTTTTCTTCAGAGTATTTAACTAATTTATCTGTTTCTTTTCTACATTGCAGTCCAGTTCACTACAATTAATTTACTACTATTAGTTTACTAAATGTTTTTTCTATGGTGAACACTCTCAACATACACAAAAATGTGGGGCCCTACCTAGCAAGAATTTTTTATCACATCATCCATAATTTATCAATGTTGTTTTCATTTACCACCTGCCTCCCATTATGGCAGTTAAAATTGGCTGGTGTTTTTCAGGATTAATTTTCTTAAATGTAAAAGGTATGAAGTTGGAGGTGAGAAAGCAGAACATGGAAAATGACATCAATGTGCGATGTACATACATCTTTCATATTTATTATGAATTTTTTCCTTCTAACTCGTGTAATTTGTCGAGTTCAACAAATGTATAACTATTGCAATAAATGAGAAACTTCTCTCATAACAAGGGCTTCTGAGGTACACTGTTACTTTGGAAGTAACAGTATTCTGATTTTTAAATATTTTTAACATATTTAACATTTTTAAGTTCGGGTTTTTAGAAATATATTATAGCTGTTCAGGAGTGAAAGAGATATTTCATTTGAGAATCTGCTTTCCTGAATCATTTATACTTCATTTTGGGACTTCACGTATAAGAAGAGTAAAGTGTATCGAACATCTGTGTGATCAGGAAACTGGATCAGTGTTTGGAAACATTATTAGGAAAAAAAAATTATTTATTAGGAAAAATACTCCCAAATGCAGATTAATAAAGTTTTTTAATATTTTTCTATACTCATAAGTAACATTTGAATTTCAGAGTGGGCACCTGTATTAGCATTGCTTGATATTATCTTTAGCAAATTAAAATAATCAACCAACCCCACCCAGTTAAAAACCCCAGGCAATGAATCAAAACAATCAAACCAGCAAGCAAAAAAACCCCCCAAACAATAAAGAAATTTTCTAATTATTAAGTGAAATGAATTTATTTAAATATGAAAGTTTTAAGATCTGTAACACTAAGTTACTGTTGTAACAGTGTTGCACACCTAAACACTTAAGAATTCATTGTTGAGAGAGAGAAATTCGTACACATTTTTGGTGACATTCTTGGAAAAACTCAGACTTCAAGTATGACTGAGGAAACTGATTTCTTTTTTAAAAAAAAATTCTTTCAAAGACTGGATTCATTTAGTTTGGCAAAAGCTACAAAATTAATATGTATTTAAAAAAGCAAAGACTTAAGTGATTACAGCTTTTGGCTCTTACAGAGAAGGAAATGCCTTTAAAAATTCCATATTGCGCTAAAGTTAATTCTCTGCCTCCCCCCCCTCTTTCTAGCCCCTGTTTAATGTTGTGTGGAACATCTGTTTGGGGAAAGTAAGGCTAGAAACAGATTTGTTAACCCTTCAGCTCATAGATGTCCAGGTTTATTGCAAGTCAGTTGTTTTCTTACCAGCATACTATGTTTTGGATACTTTTTACTACATTTATTTTTTGTCTGTCTCTTTCTCACCACCTTTTTGTTTGTTTGTTGTTTTTGTTTAATATAGCAAACAAAAAAAATGAGAGCAGAAAAGCAAACATGGCAGTTTTTCACTGCTTGTAAGAAAACAGAACAGACCATAAAGCTAGTGAGAAGTAGGTGCATTGGATAGCTATCCTGGACCTTAACTGTCTTCATTTTGGATATAAAGGTCTAAAGGAACTTTTCTGCATCTCTGAATGACATTTTTGTGAAGAGGTGCCTCATGCCTGCATTGCAAGCATGCTCTGGATTTCAGTGAATGTGTAAGGGCAGAGACACTTAGCAGGGAACTGAAAAATGAGGCTGCAACTTCGTTTACAGACACATTTTAAGAGAAGGTCATATCCAGTGAGCATGAGGCAGATCTGTAATATTCTAGGTTTCACAAATGAAAGGGGTAATCTGGATCTGCAGTCTCAATCTGTTTTCCTAAGTCTTCACAGCCCTTGCACATTTCCAGTTACCCAATGGTCTTTAACCATGGTTCTTTTGTCAAAGAGTTGGCTCCAGTATCTCTTATTTCTGATGCCTTGGACATGGCTACCTTTTGCTGGGTGTCCATACTATTTCTCCTGCTGCTGCTCAGGAGATAAGCCTGAGCTGGCCAGGGCCTCACCTGTTTCAGATGCAGGGTTTTCTTTTCAGTCCCTACAGATGTTAGCAACTGAATGCTGCTGTTCTCTCCACTCCAGGAGAGGTCGTCTCATCAAATACCTCCATCTGAATTCAGGGGAACAGAGGTTTCTCTGAGGTACCTGAGTCAGCAAAGACGTCACTTTCCCAGAAGGCTTTTCTTAAAACACCCTCTCTTCATTCACCTGAAACAGCTGAAATCCTCACCTACTCACTGTGTAGTGGTCTAAGTTTTGTTTGTTTCAAGTGATTTTGCTGACAGGGTTGTGGAACAGAACCAAAAGTCTTCAATATGAAGACACATGCTTTAAGTTTTCTTTAACTCAAGGTCACTTTTCTACCCAAGTCCATAGCTACTGTTGATTGACACTGCAGATTTAATTAAGTTACTGTTTCTGAGACATAACTAGTGAGATAAGAAGAAAGGGCTCGATAAATGGCATGGCAACTCTGTCTTTCCTCATGTTTGTCTAGGCACCAGCCTTTGGCTTGTGAAGAACTTTGAGATGCGTTCTTTGAAAATGTCTGCCTAGTAGCATAAGAGTTAGCTGGTTTGTTTCTTTCATCTCACAGAGGTAGTGTAGCACAAGATTCAGAATGTTTTTCTAGGTCTTTAGAAAACAGATGAGCCAAAATGTGCTTAAAACTGTAGTTAAAAATACAAAATAACAGAATTAATATTGAATAATGATGTTCCTGTTTAGCCAGGTGAATGCTTCTAAGAATATATTTATCTAATAAATGATGAGATCTTTTCGAAAAGATCTCTAGTAAATTTTCTAAAATTGTTGAATATCAGTTAAAACATGTTTCAACCACCAAGACTTCATTTTTCTCTGTTTATTGAGATTTCTTGAGGTGATAAGTGTTAGAGATTACAAAGCCTGTAACTACCACATATATGTGCTAAAGAGAGCATTCAAGAATTTTGACAGAACTTTGCTCAGAATATAGAAAGATAAATCAAAGGTATAAATGAAATGAAAAACCAGGAGCACTGTTGAATACAAAACCTCTAAGAAACTTGGTTTAGCATCAGTTTGAGCCAATAAATCCGTATTACACAGCATCATTAGATCCTCCAGCTTTTATCTCTCGATACAGGTGCAGATGCAGTGCATAATTTTTCAATTGGAAATAAAAGCCCTATGGTAAGTTTCCAATATTCTCAATGCTCAGCAGCTGTGAAAAGGGAGTTTAGGGGTGCTGACTTCTTTTGAAGGTCCGGTCTTTAGCTTCTACAGTGTTTACCAGGGGCCAAGTTTTCATTTTTGTGTCTTAAAACTATTATTTTTAAATAGAGAAAGAGAAAATAAGTCTGCTTAACCAGATACTCTGAAATATGTATTTAATACAGTGAATTGAGTGTCTTTAAAGTCAGTTCTAGTGAGTTCTTCTGGATTGCTATAGCATGTTCTGCTTCAAGGAGAGAAGATAGATACTGTGTGTTGCACTTACATTGTTGAATCCTGTATTTACCATTTTGTTACACAGTGATGGTTCTTTGCCTTTCTTTTCTTCCCCAGAGCTGCCCCTGCTTGGTTAATGCAATTATAATTATATTGTTGCTACTGCATAATTACTGTGCTGTAGGGTTTGTATGCTTAGAAGTTACATGCTTGGCAAAACACTGAAAATTGAAGTGTGATGGTTCACCGACTGTTAGACCAGTGTGACATCAGTTGTGGGCCCTGTCCACATGTTAAGTCATGTGGAGTGGTGAGTGCAAGAAGTACCACATTTAAAAAAATATATGAATAAAGATGTTAATTGGTAGGATGTGTCACAGGCATTTCTATTTCAGCTCAAGCATGGCCTGATTTTTTTTATGTGAAGATGATGGAAAAATGCTTAGTGCTTCAGATGCAGGCCACGAAACCACGATAACCTGGCTTTGGGTGTACATATCTGAGCTACACAGGTTCTGGGATTAAGCAAATACCTCTATCACTTCTGGCTGCTGTTTAACAAACATATCTGTATTTCTGAATTGAGTGTGTAGGGTTTATTTCATTTGTACCCAGCTGGGGATGACTATAACCCTCCCATGTGCTTTTGGATGTTGCAGGATCTGTGTTCCCAGATACATCTGCTCTTTGTCTCCCTTTTACAGTCCAACTGAAACCATTTCTATTGTTCTGTGCTGGATAGTGGAGAAAAAGGATCTGTCTTTGGGTACCAGGAAAGAAAGCTTCTGTTCTCACTTGCATCTGGCTCCAAACAGCTGTAGCCATGTTCAGTCATAGAGTTTTAGGTCAGATGCCATGTCACCACTTCTCAGTGACCATTGTAGTGTTACCAGGAAAGAATGGGCAAACCTCTTCCTTAGCAAGCTGACTAGGTTTCCAACTCACTGCAACACGTTCCTGTCAACCTCTGGAACCCCAAGGTGCACAAAGCCACCTTGCATGGTACTGAACATGAATGGGAAAGTGAGGCTCTTACATTGCCTAAAGTTATTGCTGTATGAACTTCAGTAAGCCAGAATTTTCAGACTTAGATGTTTCATCTGCTCAGCCTTGGGTCTGAGGAAGGCCAAGGCATAGGTCTCTATAAAGGAAGATAAAGGGGAAGATGATTCTGAGTGGAAAACAAGCTTGGGGGCAGGAGAGACAGTGAACAGGAGAAGTTCACAGAGAGCATCACTCAGGTGCTCTCAGGTACGCTCTTCTATTCCTTCATCCTGTGCCCCAAAGCAGTTCTACTGCTGTGCCACCTCCTGCCATAGTGGAGGTTAATGCCTGCTATTGTGCAGTGTCTGCAAAAAGCCTGATGCTGGGAGCAGCCACAGCTCCTTTGGGATTAGCTCAGTTCATCAGAGCATGGTGCTGACAATGCCAAGGTCATGGACTCAATCCGTGTATGACTCGTTGACTTAAGAGCTGGACTCAATGATCCTTGTGGGTCCCTTCCAATTCGACTATTTTGTGATTGTTGCTCTTCTGTGATTATAGTATGTACTTGGGTCTCATGGTGGTGCAGAGAGGAAAAGGGTTAGCCAAAAAAAAAAGACTTTTTAATGCTGTCATACTGCATTTATCTTTGGGACAGTTTCATGCGTCCTCAGTTTCCTCTTTTGCTGATCCTGTGAGCAAATAGCTGGAAGACGGGTGGCCACCCACTGGCAACTGCCAGAACATCTACAGGGTCAGTGGTACCTGAGGAGGTCATGGATACAAATGTCTTTATAACAGTACACTCTTACTCATTTTGCAACATTTTTACTACCTAATATGGTAGTAAAAAAAAAGCTCAGGCAACTGAAGCTAATTATATCAGCATAGCCAAACAGGATCAGCTTCATACCTTTCAGGTAACTCATTGTGGTTTGTGAGCAAATTAGGCTTTATAAGTTGTTTGCTTTTCCCTGATAACTAAGACTTGTTAAAATTTATTCATATATGATTGTAATAAGCAATTAGATATGATATATACACATATGTACGGCTCAATAACATATCTGCAGATGGTACCTCTGCAGTAAAAGCCTTGGTGTTTTTTACTCTGCCTTAGCAGGGAGCTGTCTGAATGGACTTTCTTCATTTGAATAGAAATAACTTTATCTTAACAAGATACTGAAAATTTTCACTGGAGGTGGTGGAACTGTAAATAAACTGTATAATATCACATGCTATCACAGATCAAAACTGTGAGGAAAACCTCTTGTTAACTAAGTGCCAATAGAGAGTACCATAGAAAAGTATGTTCAAATTTTATGCTAATCAGTATTAACACAAACTAATCTTGGTGGAGGCAAGCTTGATTGAATTGGCAAGGTAACTGGGAAAGCTAGTACCTTAATCTTAGTACTGTGGCTTTGCTTGAGAACACCTACATTGTATCACAACATGCCATTTCCATTCTCAAGCAACTTACATTTTGCTTAAGTGATGTAACTGCCTGGTTAAAACACAGGCTGGGATCAGGTATGCATCAAATTAACTGAGCCAGTGATACGAGTTTCTAGGTAATTACAAAGCTGGCTAAGCTAGTTCTGCTTCTGCTGATAAACACAGCTGTAGAAGTTTGTTAGATGTTTATATAGGGAAAAAATGGGAAAACATTAGTTTCTGCCTTTATTTTACATTAAATTGTTCTCAGCATGTCTCCTCACATTGACTAATATCAAACTCTTTGAATCCAAGTGCCAGCTGAACTAGGCATCTGGCCCATACCATCAATTTGAAGCATTCTGACTTCACCTGGACAACTTGACTGCTGCAGAAAACACCTCCTTGTAGCCTACATAGGCCCTTTGAACTCCCTGCTCATTTCTCTTAGGGAAACAGAAGATAAGTTTGTGATAGTTAAAAGACTTAATTGAAAGCAACTTGATGAAGTCTTTTCACTACACAATCTACGTAGTTATGGAGGTATTGTTATATATCAAAGCAGTTGTTATGCTCCCACCCCAGGACTTTAAAGCAAATGCATTCTGTGGCCTCAGGTGGAGCAGGTAGACTAGTGCCTCTCTTGTCAATTTTACTGATGTAATTCAGTTTTGGGGAAACTTCCTCTATTGTCCCCCCTAGACGCCATGCCTTGCTGTCAAAAGGTGGAGTGAAAATACTGCTCCTGTACCATGAGAAAGGGAATAGATTTGTCTTAAACCAGAAATGAGCTCTTTCTAATTTTTTTCGAGTTCAGATAATGGGGATGGTGATGTCAACTAGCAAATTGCACTGTCAGCTCCATGCTGCCGTATTTTTTTAAAAGAAGAAAATGAGATCTTACGCCCTTCAGTTTCCAAGCACTGTATCTAATTCCCTTTTCCTCCAGGTTCTAGGTAAAGAAAAAGAGTGTAGAAAAAAATGGATATAAGTGTTTCTGACTATAATTGAAATTGGAAAATCGGAAAACTGTTACTTTCAATCTTCTTTCAATTTTGTTTAGGTTTGTTTTTGTTAGGGTAATATTGGCTGTCTTTGGTAATTAAAACAGTTTAAAGGTTTATGAGTATGTTACCAGTATCCCTTCTTTTCTGATGGAGCAAAGCACTTATCGGTAGTGTGGTTTAATTTACATTTATTATGTTTTCTCATTTCCCAAGATTTTAAGAATGTTACTGTAAGCATTTATTATCCATGGTTGTGCTATTTGTGCATAAAACAAGTGTTGGCAAAAAACCCCAGTAAAATAAAATCCCTTTAACATTCATATGGAAGAGAAAATTACTTTCCTAAAGTATGTTTTTAATTTGAAACCTATTGACTTAGTAAATACGGTTTTATCTGTAGTAGTGAATTGAACTGATTGTTTCTCGTTACCATGGACTTTGAGATTTTAAATCTGGATCTCAGCCTCTCACCTCATTTTTATTCATGGATTGTAAGAGAAAAATAAGGTTTCCTGGCTTTTAAAATCCCAGTTGGTTTTTCAGCTTTGAATGAAGTAGTTGAAATTTGGAATGAAGTAAAGACTCACAATGCACCTGTGGAATAGTCTGTTTCTGTCAAAAGCTGGTTTAGAATTTTAGCTTATTCTAGCTCCAATTCCTTTGTCTTTGGCTTCTGTTTCTTCAGAGATTTTGTTGTTCTTGAACACTTTAAATACTATTGAATATTTTTTTTAGCTTAAATTAATTGTTTTTACTAGGTTACTGCTTTGCACAGAATATAATATTTTAATCTTTAAATATAAATAGGGTGTTTGAAAACAAAAATGTTTTTAAATAAAGATGTGAAAAGCAGCTATAATAAAAAAAAACTTATCCACCCTGCCCAGATCCCTCAGAGATCTGAGAAAAAGTGCCTTTTTGATGAAAATAAATTCAATAGAAAGCAATGATAGATTTTTCTACTTCAGTAAACATAGTGGTTTTTTTTTTTTGCTCATCACTTTGAAAGCAGACAGATGCAGGGGGGAATGTAGTTTTACTCTGTCAAAGTGCCATTCATACAAGATAATTGTTTTGTATGAAAGACAAAATAGATATTCTAGTTGAGATTATTTTGTGAATGATTTCTGCCATGGCAAACTTTCACTTTAAAGCATGGAGCAGTAAATACACCATGTTTTTGCTCCACATGTTTAAAACAGACATGTTTCATCAAGGAGTATGTGATCTTGGCCTTGTACACAAATAAACAAACTTTGCCATATACTGCAGGTGGTACTATTTCCCTGCCAAACATTTAGGGACCTTACAATTGCAAGGCAGGTCTTGTTCCAAATACCATGCAGATCTCTCACCTCTTACAGGTGAGACACCGATTAGGCATCTTTACAGCCTCTTAGAGCAGGACGACAGGCTTCATTTTCTTTTGCGAAATAATTCCACTGTCATGTAATCTTTCTTCTTTTCCTTCACAGTATATTTATGAAAGTATTTTTCTCCCTTGATCCAGAGTATAGAAAACGCTTTCAAGATCTGCATTGCTAGGTAGGGGCTTTATATGTTTATTACTTCTATCACATAATTTTTCTTATAAACTGTGTGCTTACATAGAGGCAAGCAGGAAAATTGAGTGTTTCTAGAAGGCTGTCTGACAATCAAGGTCAATGTCATATTTTCCAGCAAGAATACCAGATCTATGTCATGTGTGATTTAACCAGCAGTTTCTGCGTGAAGAACAGTGTTCACTTTGTTTATTGGAGGATTACTGAAAATCCTATAATTTATCACTAGTCCGTCAGAAACAAGCTTTGGCTGATTTAGTGCCTCATTTGGAATTGAAATACACGTATTTTATCTTAAATGTTGGGTGTTGTGTTTCAAGTCCTACATTCTAGCTTCATGTAGAACACAAATAGTTTTTGTAAAGTGACAAAATGTATTAATGAAAAAAGATGCTTTGAGACACACAGCTATGAGTTTAAAATGTACTGTTTACTTATTATGAAGTTGTTTTTCAAAAGAAAATAACTGGACTGCAAGGTTATTATAATGAATGATGAAGGTTTGTTGTACTTTTTCACATAAAAACTAGCATGTGTAGCTTTAGAGGTCTGGACTGGTTGATTTAAAAAGAGTAAATGCCTGTTTCTTACATCAGTCACAGCTCTTGTCTCTATGTTAAGTGGTGAGTGTAGGCTGCTGAGATTAAAGCCATTTAAAATTTCTGCTTCCTTAAAATCCTTTTGTGTTCCTTGCTCTCTGCTTGCACTTAGGTTACATGGTACAAGACAATTAACAATCATGTCTACCTGGCTGTGTTATCCAAAACAATGTTCTCATTCTCTGTAACAGCAGAAGCGCCATTATTCTGATTGTGAAACAACTGGCTTGTGTAGGTCTAATGAACTTGTAGAATACAGCTAAAACCCTGCTCAGAATTGAGGCAGATACATAAACAGGCACTTTGACTAAAGTGTAATGCCTTCTATGTGCAGATTACATTTCCTTATGAGAAAGGCTAAGACATCAGATAAAAGCCATATGCAGTTTTCCCTTTCCCTGATTCTGGTTCTATTACTGCCAGTCTGTTCTCAAAAAGAGTGGCTGGGAAAGCTTTGGGTTGGCTTATGTTTCCTCACATGAGCTACCAGGAGGTTGAATGACTTTATAGAATTAGCAAGCTGTTCTTTTAGAAACAGGAGTTAATGAAATGACTCACTCTGGCACTTAACGGCACTTTACAGCTGCAACAAATGAGTTTCAGTTAATACATTTTCACAGATATTAAGAAATTGAAAAGCTCCAGGAAGAGGATTAGCCGTTCAACCTTTAATCATTTTTATGGTTAAAAAGTATTTTATCTGAACATCTCTCATTCTCATCTATAAATTAAGCTATTAGTGTATTCTTCTAGAAATCATCTCAATGTTAGTATTCATGCAGATTCAATCTTTTTAGCCTGGGATTAAAAATAAAACAGTGTACACTTCAAATTGTGAATGTCTTTGTGCAAAGAAGTTGCACACTTGATGCCCTGTATCTTATCCATCAAGGGCTTTCTATTTGTGACTCCAAATTATATTTCAGATGCCATGTTTTATTTTTCCCTTTAACCCTTGGCTTCATATATTTTCTAAAAAGCTTTCCAAGACTTGGGTTGCTTTTTGCCTTCATGTCTCTGAAGCTATGTGAGAGCTGGAGGCTTAGGCAGTATGGTTAAAGGAGCTTATGTTATACTAGGCATGCGAGTAGGTGTTCTGCTGAGAACTCTATTTGCTAGCTGGCTTCCTTTTTTTTCCTGCTGGGTCTTCTTTTCCCTCTACCATATATCATTACATCTAACCTTTTCTTGTAGAGTCCTGCAGTCCCTCTGTCCTGCCTGTCTTTTAATTCATCTCCATATGGAATTCCTCCCCTTTGCTCTGTTTGGTTAGCCAGAGTGAAGTTGCAATACCTGCTGCTGGACAAGGAATGTGGCTGATCAGCCAGATGTGGGCCATACAGCTGGCATATATGCCCTTCCTCACTCAGCAGCCATGCTCCACTATCCCATCAGATTTGCCTGCTTTGTGATCCTTTGGCTAAACACTGCATCCTGCCTCTCAGTGTGGAAAGGCAGAGTTTTAACTTTGCCCACACATGTTGTAGGTCTGATATGTGTCTGTTGACTCAATGAAGAAGCAAGTGACAGGAGTAAACAAGATGCCTTTAAATACCACAGATGATTTCTGGTATAGTTGGCGCCTGATTTACTGTTTTTGCCGGTATTAAATGTTATGACAGGGAAGCTGAGGTAACACGTCTGCCATCCCACCAAACTCAAAACCTAAGCAGCTCTGAAAAATACGCTGTAGTTTGTGGCTTTAAGAGCCATTGTTCCAGAGAGAGCAAATTGGAAAAGAGTATTTTGCAGTGATCAGAGCTATTGACGGTGTCAACCGCTGGAACAAAAATGCATGCAGTGCTACCCAGAGCTGGGGAACTGGGGTGCCACCATCAACTCCCAATGCAAAGCTTCACAACTGTACTTTTCTTCCTCTTCTTTCTCACCTGAAGATCAGCTAAACCACAGATGCCATCACTGTCTTGGTTTGGTTACGCAGGCCCACATCCCCATCTCCCCCTCCTCCCCCTTCTCCACACCTACTTTCCTATGCTTCCGCAGAAACAGACGTATTGTCCCAGGGGCAGGTTCTGTGTTTGTGTGAGTTAAGAGTGCGAGTCTGATGTCTTGGCTCATTAAAGGAAATGGAAATCCCATCTCACCAAGGTCATAAACACTCAGCTTTGTGCAGGGTACGTGGTCACTACCAGTGTTTTATCATGAAACCCTTAACTTTTGTTATGTGCTTTGTGAGGTCTGAAATGTGGCATCCAGAATGCTGTTTTATTAATTTTTTTTGAGCTAGTTTTCAGAAAATTACTCAAATTGCTACATTTTTGAATATCTTTTAAAAGGTGCATGCTTAAAAGATGCTGGAGGAGTGAGACTGCAGAGAAAAAACTCTGAATTATTATTTACTGTGTGTGTATTTATGCACATGCAGGTTATTCCTACCTACGTTGATGCTCTCTGCAATGTGATACAGACTATCTTTCATTCATACATTGTTTAGGTTTCCAATTGCCTACAAATGATGATCATTTCTCTTGGTGCTGTCAATTTTGAAGGGAAACATGCATTCAAAATGCTGGAGATAAGAGACGCAAGAATTTCTACTTCTGGGGACTCTTGAATCAGCAAGATCAAAAGGCTCCCTATTTGAAAAGGTTCACCCGTTTCTATTTTTGAAGGTCTGCAGAGCACCAGTCTCAGTTTTAAGTTCGGCTAGGAGATTGTTTAGTATGTAGGTAATAACTCTTCCATAACACGTCTCCAGAGCTGTTTATACATGAGCA
Organism: Corvus moneduloides; assembly: GCF_009650955.1. NCBI lineage: Eukaryota > Metazoa > Chordata > Aves > Passeriformes > Corvidae > Corvus > Corvus moneduloides. Next base: position 33,990,925 of record NC_045511.1, read on the forward strand.
AAGTTATACATTTCTGAAAATGAAAGGAGGCTTGAAAATGTAGCAGTGTCTGTTTATAGATTTAACAATGTTAAATCCTAGCAGTCAAAAAACATGACTAGTAGATGTGAGAAGTAAGCTAATCTACATTCTTTGCTTGCAAAAACTATTGCAAAAGATTTTATGGAAAAATATTTTACTCTTACGATTGCACAATTTTATTTCTACTTACTTTGTCGATGATTTCCTTCAGACACATAAACTGCACAGCCCATCTCTGCACAAATGCACAATTCCTAAAACAACCCAGTTACTGTTTAAACAGCTAGTATAAATAATGAACCACTCCATTACCAAGAATATAAATAAATGTAGACAAGTAAGGGTTCTCTAGAGCTGAAAGTTTAGGTTATGCAAAAACTTCGACAGCTGTAATTTGTAGGTCCTTGTAGACTGAAGGGTGTGAGTGATGTAAACTCTAGAAAGCTGACATTTAATGTATGTCTATTTTGTCATTTTGCCAAAAGGCAGGACTTGACTGTTATGTTTCTTCTGCTGTGTAAAAACGTTGATAGGACAACATCTGGAAGAAAAAATTCCACGAAATGCCTTAAGCTTTGCAGTGGTGTAAACAGAGCCCAATACTCTACTGCTTGATGAGTAACAAGTCAACATTTTAGAGAAGTCTGGTCATAAGCATCTTTTCCCTGGATAAAATAGGAGAGAAAAAAATATTATTTGAAATTAATTTTTTGACATGTTAAGATTTAAAATTAATTTAATTCTAAAAACTAGTTGAATCAGAAGTATGCATGTAATTAAATCATAATCTAAAAGGATTGTTGTTTCTTATGCTTTGGAAATTGAGGGATATATGACCTTTGGACCTGAGTCTTTAAGACCCCATATCCAAGGAGATAAATGGAAGCAGGTCAGTTGTCCCCTCTACCCTAAAATAATCACATATACACGTTACCCAAGGGAACCACAGTGGAAAATGGCTTGACCACACCTTAGAATTTGGTTAATTTTAGTGAGAACAAAACTTTCTATGTCAGTAAATTTAAGTGTTTTTCACTATAGCTAATGCAAGCCCTTTGGCTTAAATTGATGAAGTGAAAACATGAGGAAAATCAAGAGCTTTCCTTGGGTGGGAGGAAAAAGGGAGAAAGAGGGGGAGGAAAATTGGGAAAGATGGATGGAAAGGGAGAGAGGGCTGACTGAACATGAACCTACTGAGGTGAAATGTATCCTTACTCCTGGGAATTTAGTAAATACACAGGAAATGGTCTATATTTTATGACTCTTGTTCAGAATACTTACAGAAACACTGATGTCTATAGGATCACAGAATCATTAAGCTTGGAAAAGACCTTCAAAATCATCAAGTCTAACCCATGACCAAACACCACTTTGTCGAGTAGACCGTGGAACTGAGTGCCTTGTCCAGTGATTTCTTGAGTGCCTCCAGGGATATTGGCTCCACCACCTTCCTGAGCAACCCATTCCAATGGCTTGACAATCCCCAGAAAGTGAAGAATTTCTTCCTGATGTTCAACCTGAACCTCCCCTGGTGCAGCTTGAGGCTATGTTGTCTTGTTCTGTTGTACCTTGCCTGGGAGAAGAGGCCAAGCCCAACCTGGCTTCAGCCTCCTTTACTGCTGGTAAGCTGAAAATGGCCACACAAGCAATCGTAAACTACCAAGGTGCTGTGCTGTGTTACTGAGAGAAGGTACAGAATTAAAGCAGGTTAGTGACAGGTGATCACAAACCTGATCTTCTCTTAGAGTGGGAGGGACTTTTGGTCTTGTGGACTCAAGAATTGCGAGAAGAAGTGTTGCCAGTGAAAAACTGAGGCAAAAATTTGGTTGAGTACCTCAGCCTTCTATTCCTCTGTTTTTACCAGTTTGTCAGCCTTGCTTATGAGGTTTGGGAAGGGGCAGGGGAAATATGCCTGACCTTCTATATCTCTGACCTTCCTTTTCTGCCTCACACACCTGTAGAAACGTTTCTCTTGTTATTCTTTGCATCCCTTGCCAAGTTCAGCTCCAGCTTTGCCTTGGTCACCAATCCTTATGCAACTGTACTACATCCCTGTACTCTTCCCCAGATACCTGCCCATGCTTCCACTGCCTATGCATTTACTTCTCGCCCTTTAGTTTGACCAGCTGTTGCTCCCCTACTCAGCCATGCCAGTCTCTTACCCTCCTTGATTTCCTACACCAGAGAATTGAGAAGTCCTGTGCTCTATGGAATTCTTAATTCTTAATCTATGGATTCTTAAAAGATCTGCCAGCTCTTTTCTACTTCCTTGTTCATGACGACAGTTTCCCCGGGTTCCTACTGACTATTTCCTTGAAAAGCTGGAAGCTTGCTTTCTAAAAATTCTTCATTCTTTGTCTGATCTTTGCCATATCTCTCAGATCTGCACATTCCACCAGTGCGTGATCACCCCAGCTCAGGCTGCCTTCAATCTTGATGTCCTCATTTAGCTTGCTCATGCTGGTGACTAGCAGGTCCAGCATCTCACCCCCTCTGGTAGGGCTTTCTATTACCTGGCTCCAGAAGTTATCCAAGAGTCTCCTGGATTACCTAAAGCTTGCTGTGCTACTTTCCCAGCAAATGTCAGGGTGGTTGAAGTTCCTTGGCATGACAAAAGTCTTTGAGCACGATGCTTCCTGTAGCCTGAGCAAGAAGGCTTCATCCACAAGCTGCCCTGGATCAGGCAGCCTGTAGTGGACACTATCCACAGGGTTCCATTTGTTGCCTTAGACTCTGATTCCTACCTTCAGGCTTTCAGCCTGCTCATGGCTGTTCTTCTGAGATGGCTCTTCACACTCAATCCACCTCCTGATGTTGAGAGCAAGCCCTCCAGCCCTCCTTCCTCTCTTGTCCTTTATGAACAGCCTGTGAGCCATTGGTAACTGCACTCAAGGGCCACACATGGCATTTGTCCCACCAAGTAGCAGTGATTGCAAAAAGGCGACAGCTTTTGAATACCACAGTGGCTTCTAACTCATCCTGTTTGTTGCTCATGCTGTGTGCATTGGTGTAGAGACACTTCGCCAGGGCAGCTGGCCATGTGAGCTTTGTAGAGAAACAGCCCTTAATTTTTTTGGAGATATTTCACTGATGTCAAAGCAACATTTTGGTGGTGACATCACTCGCGGAGTAATGTATTAATGGAACATCTGTTTCTTCAGTGTTGTTCATTTCTCCCAGTTTTGGAACTCACTTTATTATTCTGTGTTAAGCATTACTGCACCTAAACATCTACTTTTGCATGTTTAGTCACTGGAATGTGGGAAAGCTACGGTACTTTAATCATACTTGAATTCTATAATAAATGATTTTGCTGAATATACCTCATTAGACACACTTGCAGAGAACTGACATAACTGGATCTTATAAGGACCTGACTGATATAATGGTTGTAGCTGATATGCTAGCACTTTGAGGTTGGAGTTATGTGCTGTATTCATTATTTAGAAAGCAAAGTGCATATGAAACAGTTTGGTTATCAATTTGCTTGTTGCTATTGGAGTTCTATGAATAACATTGTTACAAATATCTTTTAAAAAATAAATTAAAAGGATAGGAATTAGAATGCAGTAAATAAGAATGTGCCATAGCCTTTTATACTAACTAAAGCAGCAAGGGGCTGTTGCTCATGTCAAATTTCTCCATAAATTGTAAGTCCACTAAGAATTACCGTTTTATGACTTGGGCCAATAAGGTCACTTAAAATCTGCCTAAAAGCCTTGTTACAGTAACATAATACTGTATATATGCTACCTCTTTTGTATATGAAGTAATTTCACGAACTCCTGCCCAGCCAAATGGTCGAAAGTTTGTGGTAGCCTTTGTCTCATGGTAATTGGTGGGTGGGAAAGTGGATCATGGTAAATGAATTCAGTTCTTCTGTAACTACTAAAAGTTGAGTGGCAGTGCTGTGGCCAGAATATGTGTTATTCAAAGCTGAATTTTGCAGTCTGTGAATGTCCTTCTTCATCACTGTAATTTAATCTTACTTTGCCATTTTGTAGACCTTTTCCAGGAAACGCAGAAAAGTGTTTCATGCCAATTAAGGATTTCATCTGTTATTGTTCTTTTCTCAAACTCCTATTAGCTGTTGTATGCATGCAAGAATTGCAGTGCCAGGTACTCAATTCTGACTCCTTTTCCAATTTCTGCATGAGGTGTGAAATTTAAATTCTTTCATGGGTTTCTCAGAGAGGGCTGGTTTTTTTTTTTTGTGTACTTATTTTCATGAAGAAGAAGACAAAAACAGGAGGAAGAAATATGTATATGTAAAGCAGTTTATTTTGTTTCTTCTATATGCATAATAAATTTTTTCTGTTCATTTGTTAGGTTTAGGTTGACATATTAAATTTGTGTGTTCAAGTTTACCACTGTGTTAGAGAGGCATATATAAGGAGAAAATGGAGTTCATTTACCTTGTGTTATAAATAAGATTTCCTTCAGTTTGACTAGTATTTAGTATTACTGGATATAGTTATGTGTATAAATATATAGAGAATTTTCTTTTTTTGATGAATAAATTAATTCACTGTTCATTTTTTTCCAAGTAGGAGAAAATACAAATAATATATAATTTCATTGAATCAATATACAAAATAAAAATAAATACTCTTAGAATATGTTTTAGGTATTGCTTTCATTAGGCTTTTCTAATGATATTTTTCTTCTGAATAGTGACACAAAAACAATGTCTGCTGTATTGCATAGTCAGGAGATACCTATGGACAGCCAAGTAACTGAGCAGAGCACTTAATAACCAATTATCTCTACAGTGCTTACTTTATCAAATGAGAGAGGTTAGATATTTCAGATTAATCTATACAAAGCAGAATACAGAGACAGAGCAGAGCAAAACAGACTAGCCAAGAATGACATGGTCAAGGGTAATATATCAATCATTTGGTTTTCTGGGTCATAGTAGTTTTAAATATTTGAGAATCCATTCTAAGTGTAATACAGAGTTCTTTGTTTTGTTTTAGATCTTTGACCAGATCTTATCTACATTCATAGAGCTGGACTGTAAATCACCCAGTCTCTTTCAAGTTGGCTGCTTTGTAGAAAGTCTAAAAGGCAGTAAGTAGTGAACATAGTAGAGGATCCGCAGAAGCTTTTTTTGTAGTGCATGCTTAATTTCATATCTACCAACAGAAAGTGCAGCACATACAAGTAACCACTCCAGACATTTCAAAGATGCTTTTATTCAGTGCCACAGCAGACAGCTAATGGTTAGGTTGTGCTTAGCATCTCAGTTCCTTCTTTGAACAAAATTTCCTAAATATTTTCCCAAAGCATGAGAACATGCATATATACAAGGAAAAATAACCTTCCATACAATTAGTTAACACAGTAACTGCTACCTCTAATTCAGGTACTCTATCAAGATTTAAAATTTTGGCTGTAGTTGAATTTTCTTACAGAAAGATGTAGATTCTCACAAATCCCAGAGTGAGGAAGAGAAACTGGATGTTCACCAAAAAAAAATTGTAATAAATAACAAACATTTTTAAAAGGTAAGTGCTGAGAAATTAATTCCTGATAACAGTAGAGAACAAAAAGCTCTGTTTTCTTTAAACTGCTGCACGTGTAATGAAGTTTCCTTGTCTTAGGTAAGATGACAGATCACTCTGACCACTTTAATGATGGCATCTCTGTGCCTGCCAGCAAAGATAACTAGTGGTAGCTAATTTTTATGGTAGTCTTTTGTCATGTAAAGGTTATAAATGAAGTTGAGCCTCCGGGCAACCATTAGATAACTATTTCTATCACTCTGATGCTTTGCCAGGTTAAATTCAGGTGGCTGGGTGTATTTCATATCAGGCAGTCACACTTTTGATAGGAAACAACTGTTCACCTTGTATTAATTTTGACTTGTGTGGGCGGCAAAAGAGTGAGATGAATGAGAAGAAATGCACTCTGCTTTCAAGCCATCTTGCCAGCCAGCTGTCTTGTACCATTGCGAGTTGCTCTCTTCCATCCTGCTTGACTGGGCATGCCACTCCTGCTCCTACCACTTGACTCCTTCCAGGGTTGACTGAGCCCCTCAGTTGTCCAGGGTGTGCTCAAACTGCTGTCCTCTCCATCTGTGGCAGTTCCCTCTCTGAATCTTCTGCTGAGCCAAATACCACAGATCACAGCCTGTGCAGGAGTGCAGAACAAGCTGGTAACTATCTGATGGGCTCTGTAGCAGCTAGACCTGGGAAATTCACATAGCACAGAGAAAGTGGTTTTTACTACATGTGCTAGGAAGGATGGAAAGATTTGATTCTACTTTTTTTAAAACCAGAGGAAACCCACTTAATATTTGGCAAAATATCCAGTATTGAGAATAAAGAACATTTGCCATTAAGAAGTTGCCTGTTAAGCTTAGCAGTTTTCTGTCTTTATATTGCACAGTAAGTGGCAGCTGTACAAATGTTAATTCTGTCTACATCACACAAAATGGGACACTTTCACTGAAGCTTCATTATCAACAAAAGTCTCAGATTCCTACAAGTACCTAGAATCATGTCATTTCTTAATGTTACTCTCCACTATAATGTCTGCTTTAATTGTTGTGCGAACAGATGTATTCTGCTTCTAGCAGCCTTTCCTCTTATTAGAGTTAGCATTATGGCTCAGAAGGATTAGGAACGAAGACCAGCATATTTGGCATTTGCATGCAGTTACTGTTGTCTTCTGTGTTCTTTGCACTTCAGGGGTGGACCCAACCAATTTTCCAGTGGTAACTGCTGCTGCATCCTCACAGTTTATTTCACTCCCATCTGTGATCATGTCTGCATGATCAGATGTGAGCTTTTTGTTGCATTTGTTCAAAATGAGAGGGTATCACTTCAAGTGAGTGCTTTTCTGAAAACACATCAAGCTGTGGTTGTATGTGACTTTAAGACAAGTTTTGTTCAATATGTAAGTACAAATTCAAGGTCATTGCACTGGGCCATAAGTTAACCCTGAAATGTAAAATTGTTTCTCACTTGCTTGTCATGAAAACAGGTGTTTGATAGCCACAGTATTTTTGATGGCATAGAAGGAAGACTGACCACGTGATGAAAAAAACTATGTCAGTCCTGCTGTCAGAGCAACAAAAAGGTGGCAAAGTTTGCAGTTTGCAAAATAGGAGTTTATACATGTAAGATTCAGAGCTCTTCGATGGAGAAGGTACAACTTTGAAAGTGCACTGGCACTTGTACCCAATTGTTCTTTTCAGACAATTAAAATGGCAGCATGGCAGCCTTGAATGTTGCAGCTGAAACAAAGCATTAATACAATGGTTAAGGCTGCTTAGAGTTATTAAACTGGGTAATGAGCAATGATAGTGGGAGCTCAGGAAATTCCTTCCTGGTATAGGGAAATAGGTGAGTTGGGTGGAAACTGCTAAGTGCTTTGAGCTTGCTTGCTAATGGGTGCATGCCTGGGCTCTCTGCACTGCAGGGTTAAGGAAGCTGTTCCTTGCTTTGCTTTCAGGCAGGCACAGCAGAAGAGGCTTCCTAAGCATCCTTATGACCATGTTTTCTATTGTCAATGGGACTCTGACCGAGTTTTCATTTAGTTCTTTTACTATCCACTCACTGAAAACAGTGTATCCACATCTGGAAGCATTCCACACACACTGTTTTTCACCTCAGGGCTCTACTCTTGTTGCATTATTTTTCTTGAGAAGAACATAAGCAAATAATATATCATCTCTTTTTGTCCAGAAAACTGTTGTTTAGCTCTGTTAATTAAATAACAAAAAGGAACCATATCAAAGTCCACTTAAGCATCTGAGCTTTTTATCCCCTTTCTGTAGAAGAAAAGGTATTTAAACAACAGCAGAAAGAGAAATGGGAGTTTCTTTCAGAGCATTATTACCATTATGGCTTCACTTTATGCATTCAGTTGTAATCCAAGAAGTCAAACAGATTCTGAAGTAGGAAGAAGATATTTCCTATGTAGACTGGACAAAACTTGTCAGCAGAAATAATTTGGGGTTTAGATATCGACTCTCAAATGAAGAGATATAAATAATACTTAAATTATACTATTAGTATTATTTAAATAAATAACCTCATACCACAAAATGTAGAAAAGCCTACTAAAACAAAAACATATATTTAAAATTTCTGGTTAGAGTAACTGGTTTGCATTTTTCAATGGCTAAAATATAGATCAGATATTAGTTTCCTTTACATCATGGCACACTTTCTTATCTTTTTCCTCCCTTTTCTAGTCACAGAGGCAAATGTTCACACATGCGCATGCACGTGTGCACACAGAGTAATGTCTAGCCACAACAATATTTGATCTGGTCAAAAGTGGTGGGGGTGCTCACTAGTGACCTGCCTGGCTGCACCAACTGCACATCAACTTTCTCTCTCCATACTTGCTCCATGGCCTTCAGAGCTGTACTGTTCATAGGGGGAGAGAAATTAATATTTTCTGTCTACACAGACCATAGCTAATTACTCATTATAAAGAGAACTTCCAGTGGAAAATAATGATTTTTAAACTCTTGGTCTAAAAACCAAAATACTTTATGATAAAGAGAAGTTTGCCCTCTCTAACTATTGAATCTGGTATATTTAACTTATTTTTGTTACTGGTCATGATCAAAATCAATAGTAAGTAAACTTTACTCATGATCAGCTACTTCTCTTTGAACACAGTATTTGATATTAATTTTAGCAATATTAGTAATTTTGTAAAATTCCAGTCTACTCTGACTTAAAACAGACAAATCCCAAGTGCTTAGGTAAAGCTTCAGATAGCCAGTATAGTATTCTATCTCCTTGGGTCTTTAAAAAATAAGTGATACTTTTTGATAGGGAAGAGCATGAACATCTATTTGTAATACTTGGTGGTAGAAAAGAGCGTGTACATCTATTTAATGATTTTATTGAAGGATGAATAATGCCCTATCATTAGCTCACTTGCCAGCCTTGGTTTCTTAAAGTATTGATAACCCTGCTCAGGAGCCCAGGTTTCTCAAATTAGTATCAGCTCCTAGTGTTTGAGAATTAATTATTCTTTGGTTTCCACTGTATACTTCTGGCCAGGGAGATGTTTATAATACTTGCCATAAATAATACAAAAACTGCTCTGATTAATATGAACATGCTATTTGCTTTCACTGTTTTACAGAGGGGAGAGTAGCTAGCTGTAGCCTCCCTACCATCAAAGACTGGTGCTGCAATTCCTGCTTTTGAGATACAATTACAGAGTGAAAACTAAACAACACATAGGAGAGGTTTTTTGCACTTACCGTAGTTCCTCTGCCGTAGTTGTCAACCCAGTCAGAATAACCATTAGTATAGGTAATAACTTCTACTGTATTCTCTTACACTTGGTTGTGATCTGTGCTATTTTTATTTTGCCTCTTAGGCTGAAGGAGTTTATTACTGTTGTTTTGTTTCAAATATAGGAAAGCATTTAAGAGAGTGCTTAGAAATAAGCCCATTTTCAAGTGTTTTTCTGACTCGGGTTGCTTTCCTGAACTGAAGTGTTAAACATTTCAGCCTAAGGCTGCAAACAGGACTGGCATTTTTGGATTGTATTCCTTTTTTTCTTTCAGAAAAAAAGAGCACTGTGAAAATCATTGTTTATCCCAGTTGATGGAGTGTTATACTCATAAATCATTATTATTTTCAACCTTTTGGTTGAGATTATTTTGTTTTCACAGCCAGAAGCAGTAAAATAATCAATCATGTAATAATGCCATGGATAATTATCATGTTGCTTGGTGTTCTTTGAGCTACTGCAGGTGTGTTCAGAGCCTCTACTGGTTGTGTTTAAACTGTGATTTTACAACTGAGGTGGTGAAGAGCTTTGGAATGTACCCACAATTGCTTTACTTTTTTTTTTTCCAAAGTATAATATGTTACCAACAAATACCACTCATTATGAAATCTACAATTACTTGTGGCATTTTTTTTTCTATGATTCAAAGCTTTTATATGCTCCCTGGTATACTGTCTCTGACTGCTTAGCACACAGTTGTACAAAAAAGCTGTTTGTGATAGCTAGTAGACTTAGTTACATTTCTGCTAAATTAGAAATTACATTGAAATGTTTTTGTGGCTTAAAAAAACTCAGGTATTTTTCACTGTAAATACCATGGAGTTAATTCTTACTTTTTAAACATTCAGAAGAGTTTTATTATTTTAATTTATTTCCAAATAGTGCTTTATGTTCTGCTTTTCTTGGAGTTTCTCTGTCACAGATTTGTCTGAAATTCTGTGATCAGTTGTAGTGATATAAATCACCACAGTCATCCAAAAACTCTCTTCCACTTTTTCCCCATCTTAGCTTCTTTCTTCCATGCTGCTCCCTTCTTTGTGCTGACTCAAACACTCATGCAGCTGCACTAGGAACCACATCAGGGAGCTAACCTTTTCCCCTCTCAGCCTCTGGGCAACTGAGGTACAAAAGATTAAGGGATATTTACTGCAGACAGGAGATTCAGGTGCCCACATGCTTTTGAAAATCCTGGTAGACATCTGTCTGCATCTTTTGGCATCAAATTCTTTTCTAATCCGGCCTAAGGTGACTTGGCCAGGACTTTGCAGGAAGCCTTAAGAATTGAAAATAGGATTTGAATATTCCTTCAGAATGTAGGCTGTGTTCTGTTAAATGTTCTCCACTTTGCATTTTAAAATAAGAGGACCTGGACTTTATTGTAACTTTATCAGAGTGTTTTGGCTGTGAATTAATAGAATAATTTGTAATCCAAAGCTTAACAGCTTCAAAACTTAGTTGCACTCTAAAAATGTTGACTTAAAATGAGTATCTTCTTTTCCATGGGTCCTGTTCGTTTCACTGTAATGTTTTGACAGCTGTTAATAAGGCTTCTTCTGTGACTGAAATCTGAACAAATCCTTATCTCTGGTTTGTCTCACTAGCATTTCTGAATTCTCATTTTAAGTGGCAAATAGGAGCTGCAGGAGGAAGAATCTAAGTTATTTAATAGCTAAGCTTTATGATGAGAATTGTGCAATGAGAGGATAAAGATTGACAGTGCAATTGAAAATGCAGCTGTGTGGTTAATGTAAAATACGCTTTAACAGTATGAGGCATTGAAATAAATCAAGGTATTCATTGAAGTCTGTGTTTGAATCCCTGTTAATAATGACTTATCTGATTTCGTTCTTCTCACACTGACTTCACCCTACTTGCTAGGGCGCCTGGTTGATGACTAAGAAGATAAACTGTGTCTTCAGTATATTTTTTTCTGTTTTGAGGGTTCATTGCAGCTCTCTGTGAAAATGAAGAATCATTCCTTCTCTGTAGTTTTGTGCTGATGACCAGCTGATCTTTTTTACTGTTTTAGAGTGGTTTGATGGTAGGTTTATAAGGTTCATTTAATTTAATGAATAAGTTCCTACAGGAATATTGTGAAATTTATAAAGTGTTTTTTTCATCATGCACTTGCGTTGGACCAGTATTTGGAAACACACTGCTAGTCTATCCTGGATCAATCTGTGAACAAACATTCACAGTAACAGAGATTAATGCACTATGCAGATTCCTTCTTTATGCATTTAACTGACAAAATACAACATTTTGTATCTCTCTAAACCTGTGTTTGAGAAATGAATCTTTGCTGTGCAGAATGAAGGTGATTTAACATTTATGTGTTTTTAAAATTTTATTTTAAATTAATGATATATTTTTGATCCAAATAACTATACTCTTTTTATTGGCACAGGTCATAAACTTTGTACCTGCCTTTGTCCTGTACGTTATGGAACAGAATGTTTTTCCTCATACTTACTGAAATGAAAATATTTCAATATAGCTATTAGGTAAAGCAGAAAAAAGTGTGTAGAGTGGAAAATCCATGCTAATGAAACAAGATGTTTGCTTTAACAAGGAATGCTCTTGAGTTGTGGGAATGTATTCTGTATAACTCAACCTTGGCTTTTTTAAAGGTTTATTGTCTGTGGTTTTTACCAGCTTTCTGAAGGTTCTGTGACTTGTAGGCTGGTGTTGCTTTTACTTTAAATACAGTTTTTTAATGTTACTTTGATATTATAACAGAGCATGCTTAAAATAGCTTACTCCCTTTCTAATGGCCTTGTGGTGAGAACTTTCTATTGAAATGAATTTTGCTGAAAGTAATTTTGAAGAATTTTGAATGGCCAAAGAATAAATTTAATTAGTTAACATACTAACCTATGAAGAGTATGCTTTGTGAGCTGATAACCAGCTAAGAAGTAACTGTTTTGCAGACTTCACCGTTGTCTCAGTAGAGAAACTGTAACAGAAAGTGAGAGTTATTTCCCCCACCTTCAGCTATTTTTATGTGAAGCTTGCAGCATTTAAGGAAGGTGTGCCGTGAAGGTTCTAATCTGCCATCACTATGAAAGGGGTGCACTGATTTTATGCTACAAACTGCATCTTTTGTAGCCTATTCACCACCCTTTACAGGTCTGCCAAGCCCACTCTGCAATTGGTTGCCAGGGGCTGCAGATGTTGGAAAAGAGAAATTTCAATGAAAGGCCCTGATTCAGCAACCCAAGCAGCCTGCCTTCCCCAGCCAAAGTAATCAGATTGGCAGCTGAATCAAAGGGTACAGTGGGCCCTTTGTTTGGGAGCTCCAGAGGCTAGTAATTGACAGAAGGTCAACAAAGTTTTATGAAGAAAAGAACAGAATATTAGAGAGTATTAGGCTGAAAAGAGAGAGTTTGGGAGTTTTATGTTATTAGAAGAAAGTTAGTACCCGAGTAAAAGGTTACAGCCACAGGAAGCAAAGGTTGCATATTCATGCTTAAATCTGAAAATGGTTTCAGCTACAGAAACAGGATTATTGATGAGTGGAAGAAACATCAGAACAAAAATTTGCAGTTTTCCTAATTATAGACCTGTGCAATTTTTAGTGTTGAAGGATTTATTTGTAAGCTTTGGGATTTAAAATACAATAGTAGAAGGATGGTTGTTTTCCTCATAGAATCACAAGACTGGAAAAGATCTTAAGAAGATCTGTTTCACCTGGGAGAAGCAGCATCTATTACCTGCGCAATATCGTATGAATTAGAAGGTTGCCAAATCTGCCACACTGGATAATTTTGTCCACTGAGACCTCTGTATTTGAAGAATACTGGTTCTCAGTCCATAGCTAATCTTCTTCAGACCAAGAAGGCATACTAATTATTATGTTTTTATTTTCTTAGTCACATTTTGTAGACTATCTTCATGGTGCAAGTTACTGTATTTTAGTTTTACCCTCATCCATCTTGAAATGGAATACAGAAAATTGGAGAAAGTAGTCTAGGGCCTTATTAGCTTTGAGTAGATGGGGAAGATTACTGCTGTTTATGTGTTCTGTGTGAAATCTGCCTTGTTTGCAATACCTTGAGATTGTTGACTTATGTCCGATTCTAATCAGTGTAAGCCAAGTCAACGTTGGCTTCTATTTTAGCTATTACTCATCACTCTGCTTTATTGTAAATGCTTAAAAATAACTTCTTTGTTCCATTATTTTTCCAGGAATTGAAGTTAAGCTGATAGCTCTATAATTCTCTGGCACTCCTTTTTTTATGCTTTTTAATAAATAATAGGAAATGTTTGTGCAATTTCTCATCTTTTAAGATCTCATCTGCACTCTGCAAATAATGAAAGACAGTTACTAACATTGCAGGATATTGCATCAGTCAGCCCTTAACTGCTCTAACTCAATCAGGCCCACTCTGGTTGAAAATACCTGAGTCCTATTTTTCTCCTTCTGTGTGAGGCTGAGGCCTTGGTTTGTCCCTGGTATCAATTATGGCAACCCCCTCCTTGTGACTGGCTTTTTGATGAAGATTAATGCATTGTTTTGATGTCTGCTTTTGGCCATGAGCATTTTGGAATCTGTTTATTGCAATTACCTCTCAAGTAATGAATGTGAAGTCATAGCCATTTCAGAGGAAAAAGTTTGGCTCTTTTATGATGAGTGGTGTATGCCCTGTGAGTTGATACTGTGATCAGTTGGGCAACTTACTTTCCAAAAGTGTAAAAGTATCTTCCTGTCTCAAAAACACTGGATATTTCCTTCTGTATTCTATTGGTCATTGGTGCATAAAATAGAGTGGTGGGGCTACCTGTGTTGGATCTTGTCAGTAAGAAAGTCTTCCTCATATTTTCGGGAGAAAGGAAATTTAAAAGTAAGCGATAATTGTTCATATATAAGGAGGAAAATAATTTTCTGTATCACCTGTCCCCTTGCTGCAGTTCGCTATAATAAATCAAAGGAACAGAATGCATTTTGTACATCATAAATATAGGTTATTATACTTACTTTAAATATGGGTTTTCTTTTGGAGTGGGATTTTCCATAAGGTGAAATGGCTTGCTTTACTGCCTTGAAAAGTTAAGGAATAATTTTTGTGTGAGTGAGCAGTTTAAAGGAGTTACTATTTACAGTATCTGCATTTTGCTTGACTGTGTTCCCTGAAAAGAGGATTAATAAAGTATTCCTTAGTACCTGACACGTGGCACATCTGGCACATGCCTTGTCCCATACTGGCCACTGGCATTCAGGCTGAGTTCTGGTTCTGTTGAAGTTTTGTCTGGTCATGCAATGTGCAAGGAGGACAGGGCACTCATGACCTCTTCTACGTCGCACTCCCACTGCAGATGTAAATTGAAGAAGTGGGTCTTCAGAAATAAGCTGTGATACACTTAATGTCTGCAGAGAGAACATATGGTAGTGAAAAGTGTGAGAACAACCACACAGGAGCAGATGAGGCATCTGTGCAATGCTGTGTTGTGGTTCTGATGGCTGCAAAAAAGGAAATGCTGAAGTAAAAGTGTAAGAAGAGATCCAGGTACATAGTAGTGTTCTGTGCTGGGTATTTACCCAGCCTCCAGCCATTTTTAACTTGGGGACTTCCATGCCCACATAGGATTTCTGTGAGATAGTTAGGTCTCATTGAACCCAGTCTCAGCTGTAGCCCATCTGAATTCTGCACTTAGTCTAACCACATCTCCTCTGAGAAAACCTTACCTTGTTATACCTTTGTTTTGAAATTGATGGTTGCTATTTTTTCTAATACTGCCATTTTTTCCAAGAGATTGATCCATCCACTGTGTAGAGCTCATAACTCCATAGAGCTTCACTGTCATTGAACTCAGCCATCTGCTTCTCAGAGTGACAAACCCTAGCAGCAGTAAAAAACCTGGTTTATAGGTAAATATTCTCACTGAATTGTACTTCTCTGAAACTCTTCCAACTCTTCTGTACCCTTTTTGAAGTGAGAGAGCGTCAGCAGCACACGATGTTCAATGTTCTCCATGTGTGAGAGCAGAGTGAGTTGGTAAGGTCACATCTAAGGTTCAGTTATTGACCATTTATTTTCTTACCAGTTTTTAATAACAACTGTATAGCGGATTGCTGCTGTTCTTCCAGTTTTGTATTTTGCAGGTCTACCTCTTTTCTTAGCATTGTATAACAATTCTGCATTTGTTATAGATATAAAAAAAGATGTGACTATCTGACATCTTTGTGATGTCTAGAACCAGTTTAATGAACAATTATGTTTTTCCTAGTACCAGTTTTTTATTGATAAAAACTGACAGTGAAAGTTGGGCACCTTAAATTATTTCTTGGACTTTTTTCTACTTCAGGGAGTAGAACAACACATGAATATCCTTCTAGGAAAAGATACCAAACGTAGGAAGAAGAAAAGCATAATAGAATACCCTTACAGAAATATTGATTAAATGAAGTGAGAAAAGGGAATAAAAAATCAGGAGTAGACAGGAGCATGGTTCTGTAGGGGTCTTCAAACAAGAATAAGACTGCAGAGAGTTGGTGATGAGATGTGATCAGGGTGCATCTGTGCTATAGTTAGGAAAATTGGAAAAAAAATATTACGAGAATTATTGTTTGCTGAGGTAAACACCATGGACTCACTCCTAGCAGGAAAAACATACTATGTTATTAATGCAAAACCAGAAAACACGGAAAATAATATTCAACAGGAACACTTTCCTTTAAGTTCTGGAATCCAGAACTTTAAAATTCTCTTTAGTGCAAGAGAAAAGGTTTTATTTTGTTATAGTGACTTGCTGGTTGCCTTTATAGTGTTAAAAACTTAATTTTTCAAATTGATAATAACTCTTCGGTGTTTTAAGTTGTGGTACAGAAACTTTAGGATTAAAGCTTGGAATTTGTCATAAATGTGGCTGAAGTGGCATTTTGCAGATTACAGAAAATATACATTTTTCTTTCATAAAAACAAGTTTAAGTGACAGATCTGATTTGTATTTATAACTTGCAAAGTATACAAAGGATTTTAATTTTAATTTTTCTTAGTTCTGGAGATTTTAATGATAGGTGGTGTCTATGGTTTGTAATTGTTCTCTGGTAAAGCACATCTGGAGATTAATGTTTTTTCCAGACAGAAGCATATCAAGTACAAGAGTGAATCACATAAAACTATTATTGAAACTTTTTCAGAACAGCAAATGCTTTTGTTTCTTTCCACCTGAGTTTTGAAAAGCTTAAAAAAAATAATATATATGGGTGTGGGAAGGAGAGATGAGAGAGGAGAACATTTCTGTGCTCATTTACCTCACTTCTAATGTCTTTTTCTGTTGTAAATCCCATGAGATTACTGAAGAAATAGAAACAGCTCTTTTAAAGTTGAATGTGTGGTATTAAACCAAAAGTTTCACAGATCTCAGGCAGCCTGGAGTCCAGAGAGCTGAGTGTCAAGCAGTTTAGTGTCCTTAAGAACAGGTTTGTAATAATGTTCCATCCTGTGAATGCTGGTGGATTATGATCAGCAGAATAAAATATGGGCAAGTACTTGTGGACTAAAAAACTGATTCGTTTTCCTACTCTTCTTTTTGCTCTGTCTGTCTCATCTTGGATTTGTCTTCCTTGTGGCCAGTAAATGCTGCTGCGCCTTCTAAACCTCTTGTGTGACACAGAGAAGGTCAAGCAAGAGCAAGGGATAGAGGTCTTGCTGCCCCTTGGTAAGAACAAGATGTGATGTATCTCTCCTGAAATTTGACAGAATATGCCTGTCAAACAGTGCATTCACCACTTCACACTGAATCAAATAAATCGACAAAGCTTCAGTACAGTTAAAAAGTCAGGCGCTAATCTGTACCCTGCCTGCAGGGCTATGAAGACACACTGTGTTGGGATTTGCAATGGCAGAGCTTGGCAATGGCCAGCTTGGCCACCCATGTCCATTTCTCCCTGCAGTCTGCAGATGAATATTATCTATGATTTCCATTGGCTAATGCTAGGTGTGGCAGAAGATGGAGGACGTGTGCCCAAGCCTTAGCTGTTCCAAATTGAAAGTGTGTGTTACCAAGGGTACAACACCATCTTCACCATCACTCTAATTGGGGTATCTGGGAATGAGACCACAAATCAAGTGGAATCTCTACTATTGCCAGGCAAAGAACTTCAAGCAATGGGAGATAAAGGGAGAGATGATGTATGACAAGGTGACAGTACTACGACAAGACTTTCAGACCCAGCCTGTTGTAGAGAGCGTCTCTGATTTCTGTGTTTTACCTGGTAAAGGCAGGTTAGCTAAATCTGTCCTCAAATAATGGGTGTAAAAACAAACAAAAAACAAAGGAGTCTGAATTATTTTCTTCTTTCATAATATGGTGTAAGACAGGGGTGAAGTTACTTGTATTTCTTCAGTGGGACTTGCAGTCAGAGTGGTATTGTAGGGTTAGTTTGAAGGAAGGGTAATGGGGACAAAAGGAAGAGGGAGAGCCTTTTCTCTAGCTTCATTTCACACAAAACAATACTGTGAACACCCCTAACAGACTTACAATGAAGCCCAGATCTTTCACTTTGGATCTTGATGACCTTAGATTTACATATCTGGTTGATACGCTAAGGATGTAAGGAATTTGGATGATAGAATATAAATTGGAAAATATAAAAAAACCCCAGGAGGTGTAATTTTAGATGTTGTTTTAGTTAAAGCACATCTATACCTTTATTTGAGTTAGAAGTTGAGTTCTGTTCCTTACCCAATATTTTCAAAAGGGAGAGAAAACAGGTTGGCCCCTGATTTATAGTGGTTGGAGTTTTGCAAGACCTGCAAATACAAAGGAACCTGAAAGTACTCTCTGCAGGCTGCTAGATATGTTAGACATGAAAGAGGAGCACATACAGAAGATGTCTGTCTATTTCCTCACAGTTTGAAATCCTTGGATAACAGTTGTTACATTTTCATTGCTAAAGATATCTTTTAGGGATGAGGCTGAGAATAGGATAAGTAGTGATGATGAGTCTGACCTCTGGAGATAGAATCTGAATTACCATAATGTAAATTCAAAAGCAAATTTATGCCATTTTGTAGCTGAGACTGTCAATAAAGCTCAGGTACTGCTTAGTTTGCTAAGCCAGAATTGCTTCCAGGAAATGTTTGCATTCTTCATAAAAATGTGTGAATTTTATTCTGGTGAGAACTGGAATGTAGTTTTTAATGCTGTATATTTTGCCAAACACGAAGTAATCCACAAAGTAATTATTGTAGAGTTTTCTAATCTGCAATGGATAAATCCTGACCTTGTTGATACGTGTTTTTTATGTGCTATGTTTCCTGTCTGCTGCTCTGGAAGCAGAATATGGACTGAATGTGTTTGCTGAACTCACTGTTATAATGCTCTTTAACAGAGAGGTTAACTCAACACCTCAATTCAACAAAATCCTTTTTTCTTTGTAGGTGAAATGGAAATTCCAGATTCAAATGACCCCTTAGGTCATGTGGATGGACTTGAGAGACCAATTCCAACACCTAAAGGTAAAATGAGTTTTAATTTCATCACCCTGCTGAAGTATAAACATTCTTCAGAAAGGACCAGCAAAATCCTGTTATTGTATATTCCCTCTATTTGTCAATTAATACAAGTCAGTAAGGAAGGCAAGCTTGAGTGACTTAACACTTGTGATTCCAAGGAATAGCAAGGGATAGAAAGGTTAAAGGAGTCTATAAAAATTAATTCTGAAGCATGTTGACTCCTATCACATGGAGGGGTTAGATATTTGATCCAAACATAGAGGGCTGTTATTACCTTCTTAGCGTATTTTTTTTCACGTGTTGCCATGAAATTGATTTAATTTTGTAGAGCACCACATTTGGCATCTCTGGGTAAACGTTAAGTATTGGTATCTTTAGTTTGAGGTAATCAAATCTAGACCATTACAACGCAAGAATATTTACCTTTTAAGTAGCTCTGTGAATTAATGCTTTGGTTTTTTAAACTGACTGTAGTGTCAGAATTTCTAGTTATTTATTGGTTAACATAAATTCTATGATACTTTACCACTTAAAACTATAGATACAAATCCTATTCGTGGATCTGAAGATGCACGTACTTACAGCAAATTGTGCTTCCAATTGCAATTTGGTGCAACTTTCTAAAGCAGGACATTTTTAGTATTCTACCTGGAGAACCATATTTTCTCAATTGTAGTACTGAATTTTTCTTTTTATGGATGCACAGCTGTTGTAATGTCAACTCTTATGCTAGGGAAAAGTGTCAGATAGTCATGCCAGCTTCATTAATGAGCACATGTTGAAGTCTATAGAGCTCTGTGGTGTTGGCCAGATGTTCTTGCATTTTGTCTTTCAGAGGAACATAAAATTTGGGAGTACTTTGGAATATAGTCTCACTTCTCATACATATCCAATGTTATCTAGTCATTATTGTCCTCCTGAATACTAGTTAGATTTCTTACCCTGACTGCATATTAGGAAGTTTTATACAGAATCTTCCTTAATTTTTGTCCATAAGACAGTAAAAAAAGATGTGTTTCTGTTTGCATATGTGTAACCCCCTTGCTGCTGATTGTCAGTGTGGGAATAAGTCCCTCCTATTTGGAAAGAAGACCTGGTATACTCCATTTCTCAGCTCTTTGCTGCTTTCAGAAGCTGCTGAAATATTTTAGAAGTTTAGAATTTGCCATCTATTATGGGAATAAATTTCAGTAATAGTCCCTCCTGTCAGTAGCACTGCATACTACCAGTTGTTTTATTCACACTGAAGTACACACTACTTTTGGTGGAAAAGGGCCATGTTTAATCTTTAACTGCATCTGTTTGCCTGGCAAGTTGGTCCCACTTTTCTCTTTTGCTATGTCTGAGCTTTTATGGCTACAGACACAAAAGAGTTTTGTTTTTTTTTCATGTGACAGTGCTTGGTTAAATTCTTGCTGAGAAAGGACTGCCAGTTATTTCCTTCTTTTCCAGAGCCACAGGCAATACCTGTCTGAGGAAGTAATTAATCACATCTCAAACATTTCTACATCATAAGAATTGTATATTTCCTTTGGGAAAAAAACAAAAAAGGAAGAAAAAAAGGGCCCCATGTTCTTAAATGATTCACTGGTATAGGATCAGTTGTTAGTTTGCAGCATGCCGGGTGTGGAAATGGCCTCATTTCGCTCCCCCCTTTTTTTTTTTTAATGTGGGTACAAAATTCTGCATACAGGCAAAAATAATTGGAACGTTAGCCTGTGTGTTACTGTGTCACAGTAGTAAGGTATTGGGTTTTGTTACCAAAAAGCACTGGACAGTTCTACTTCAAAGTTTGGGCATACTGTTGAGACCATAGAAACAGTTCTTCAGCCCTTCCATCACAGCAACCTTTTTCCTTCCTTATTCTGATTTGCTTGTAACCTCCCATTTTTAAAATTTTTCTTATTTTAGAATAGACTAAAAACAGGCATGGAGATAACCAGCTTTAATAATACCCAAAATAATTACTTTAGAAGTACCAAGCATATTAGTCTCTCTAGAA
Source organism: Corvus moneduloides (assembly GCF_009650955.1). Lineage (NCBI taxonomy): Eukaryota > Metazoa > Chordata > Aves > Passeriformes > Corvidae > Corvus > Corvus moneduloides. Next base: position 34,011,682 of record NC_045511.1, read on the forward strand.
GAGACTAGAATCTCTTCTCTAGAATCTTCCACAAGTCCTGAAAAATGATTCTATCTCCAAAGACATAACTGGGTTAAGCAAAGTATTATTAACAATGTGCATTTTAAAAAGTGTTGCAAGTCTCTTCCTACAAGTGAAGCTAGCCTTCTGATAGTTCATGAGAAGGGACCATGGCTTGGCTAGGGCTTTGAGGAGAATTTATCTTTCCCTGTTTCCTTTAAAAAAACACCTGAATGACTAAAAAAGCACTGCCCCTGGGGAATGTTTCACTGAAAACCAGAGCAGAGCAGTGAGCATTTGCTGTAGAAGAACTCAGGTCTGCTTTGGAATAAAAATAAAACACTTGGGCACAATTCTCCTCTCAGTACATTGTTTGCAAAGATGATACTTTCCCCAATCTTACTTTCAAGTCAGCCTCGCTTGGTGTCTTTCTCTTTTGCAGAAACACTCTTAACATACTCTTACTGGGTCCTAAAACCCCACTGATTTCAGAGGATAGGACAATGTGCACATTGTGACAGTATTTCAAGGCTAATTCTGCTTCATTCCTAGATTGGCAGTTCATTCCTTGTTCCTAAGGACATTTCAAGAGCATGTGAACCAGATCAACTTATTTTACATGTTTCTGGATGGATTTTTGTACGTTGAGATCAAAAAAATAGGATGAAGAATGAGATGCAAATTGGATTAAATTAGGCTGTAAAGGTATCATTTCATCTGGAAATATTACCTGGCAGTATATAACAGTGTAGTTTCCTTAACTACTCGTGTGGGAGACCTGCCAACATCCCTTCCATTTCCCAATCTGGCTCCAATATACTGTAAATCACTCATCTTCATATTGTGATTAAATAAAACAGAGGGTGAAGAATTGGGGAGACTGTTTTTTATTTTGGAAAATGTTCTGTGCAAGGAATCGTGAGTCTTAGGCTTCAATCTACCCTCCTTATTATGATGGTGTTTCTCAGTGTATTTGGAGTTCTGATTTAGTTGTGGGAGGAGCCACTTTACTGGACTCTCACCACCTGCCAAGATGTTGTGGTGTCATTCATGTCCCCTAAACTCAAGTATTTACAGAAATGTTGTTACACACCTATTTGAATTTCAGCAACTTTCACATACATTTTCTCCTATTACAGTCTTCAGTTCTTTAATAAGCCTGGAAAACTCTGCACTTCTTTTATGTTCCTTATAGATTACCTGTCAATTTTGTGAACACTTTATGCTTAGTACTGTGTTCATAACACAGTAGATTTTGGAACAGTGGTGTCTTCCTCAGTTTTGCATGAGCTAAAGTCTGCGTCCTAGGTGAAAAATTATGTCTTATTGTGGGAAAATGTGACTTTGCTTCTAGTGGAAATATCATTAGTTTAATTACTTAAAATACGGTCCCAAACCCCTTTTGTATTGGATATAAGTTTTTATTAGTCTTAAAATCCCAGTACAGAAATTTGCCATTTGAAAGAGTCATGGTGAAAAAGATCATGCTCTTTTATTTATATCTAAAAAAGAAGATTATTTGAAGACAAAAATGAAAAGAGGTGGGAAGACATTAAAAAAAGAAAAAGCAAGATAGCTTAGGGGGCCCCCCCCCCCACCCCCCCCCCCCCCATTTCTATTTACACAAATTGTAATATACATATTTTTGTAGGGATTTTGAACACTGGAAATTTTTATTCCATGAATCTGAAAATGGTCTGAATTTATGCAGTTAGGCGGAAAAAAAGTATTTGCCCTTTTTTTAAAACAGCCGATTTTAGATTCTGAGTATCTCAAGCCGAGACTCTTGTAACCTGTGATGTGTTATGTAGTACTAAACTGATGGCTTTATGGGCTTTTTTGACTGTTGGATAAAGTTATTTAAGTAAAGATATACGTCTTACGGAGAAATTAGTTTTCTAAAAAGTGATAAAGCATACATGCAATTACTACTTCTTGGTCTGAAAAGACTGTTTTATCTTCAGGTATCTAGTATGACTCAAATTTTCCTCTCTTTTTCTCAAAAACTGGATATTCAGTATTTGTGTTCCTTCTGCAGGGCAGAAAGAAAGGGGAATCAACTTGGATAGGAGCCAAAATGGATGGTTATCTCAGAGCATCATTGTCTCAGGAATACAGAAAGATGTGAATCTCAGTGTAGTATCATAGATAATGACACTTAGTCCATGTGTGAATTGGCAAATCGCTTAGGCTCCCCTTGCTCTGCTTCCTGCATTTGGAAAATAAGGGTGATGGTATCATCCCATCTGATGAGACTTCAATATTCATAAATTATGTGGAAGTTCTGAGATAAAAAGAGTTGCAAATTTTACTAAATACAAGTCATGGTTGCCATATTGAAGCTTATTTTAAAATTATGAATGCATAATTATTTTTAAAATCACATAGGAAAAAAAGAGTAAAAGCAATAAAAAATGAACAGAAACTAAAACTTGAATTGAAAACAATTAAGCCAGAATTTACATGATCTGAAGTAACTAAGGAGGTTTAAAATATTTTTTTAGAATGAACTTCAAAATCACAGCTAAGATCTTAAAATAACAAAAGCGAAGCAATCATTTTATATTGTGTTTATGCCAAGAACAACACACATGGTTTGAGCCAATAACTGGGACACATAAGTGCCAGAGTAATGTAAATAAAACTAAGAAATATAATATGCATGTGAGGTCTTAGTGATAGTTGCACCCTTTAGGTTTTTAGTTTAGTTCTATTCTTGTGCATATCTTGACAATGATTTGAGGCACACTGGAAAACATTATTTTTATATTCTTGCCAAAACATTAATAATAGACCTGTCATCTTGATGTTGATCTGCTGTGGGATTCTGTTTGATATATTTATATCAAATTTATTCTATTTAAAAATATGAAGTACTGGCAACCTTACAAAGGTTTTTCAAAATATGAAAGTGTTTTACTGGAATTCATGTCAATCATTTTCCTAAGCTATGTTTTTCATAGAGTACATAGAATATGATAGCATAATATAATATATAGATTAAGTTGCATTGTCCTCTCATAGCTTCTTGACAGAAGAGTTTTTAATCTGTTCAAGCAAAATAAATACTAGTAGTGGTTGTAAACTATGTTAGAAACCATATTAAAAGAGAAACTGAATTTACAGCATTGTTGCCTACAGCAAATGCAGAAATATCTACCAGATAGATTTTCCTTTTGAAATACTTAAACCATGCCAAAGACCACTGAAGGCAAAGGAAGCATTTTCCTTCATTTCAGTGACCCTTGGAAACCAGCCAGAGTATAAAACTCAATGTTATTTTCTCAACACAGGAAATTTCTGGACATTATACTTGTATTTTTAAAAAATTCTATTTGCTATCCATCTCCCAAATAAAATATAATTCTTTATAATATGACATTTACTATAGGACATTTACAAGTTTGGCAATATGTAACAAACACAAAATATATGGAGAGTATTTATTCTCTGTTTTATAATTATGTTAGTATTAAAACAGATTAACAATTCTGTTCCAGTTCTAAAGAATTCTACTTGACTGATGCTTAACACAAAATATAGGACACAAGTTTAATACAAGTTTGAGCAATCTTCACATTTAATTTTCCTTCATACCTGTCCAAATTAAGATTTACTAAGACAGAAGGAGAACTAGATTGGGAAAAAAAATTGCTTTGTACATTGTTGAGGTCCTAATTTATCCTGGGAAAATTTGCTTTTTCCCCAAAACTTTGCCTCAAACTGGCATCTACACTGTGTTTGTGGTGTGATGTACATTACAAAAAAAGTAACTGCTGATTATCACCACAGAAATTAAATAAAGAAAACATTCTTTAGAACATGGTTGGTTACATTTTCCACTTTGTTTGAAAGAATTGCAATTATGGGTTATCTAAAGTGGACACCAAATAACAGAGCAGCTCAACAAATGGCTGCCCGCTCTGTCATACAAATACTTCAGAATCAGTGAGTATATAAACATCACTCCTCAAAGAGGAAATGAAACCAGCAAGTAGAGAGTGTGGAGTTGAGAGTGGACAAAGGCAAGGGATAGGCCATAAGCTGCTCTATTGCTCCTAGGCTGCTCTGGAGAACTTTGGAAAACACAAAGGCTTCAAAGTTCATTAGGTTAAAATATTTATTACTTGGTTTGTAATAAGAAGGTAATATAAACACTGCAGAAAATACCTGTAAAATTGACAGGAGTAATGATGAATTGAAGCTGAATTCTGACCTGCAGGAAATAGATGCAGTTACCCTGACTTCAGGGGAAGTCTATCTAATTGCACTGGGTCTGATTTAATCCATAAATCTTTGGCACTGTTTTTCATGGTAATAGTTTTGTTCTAGTTAGTATTAGGATTAGATTCGTAGATTCATATGAAATATTTTGGATGGCTTAAAAGATATGGATCTAATTACTTCCTGCAGTAGCTCTGTTTTAATTAATGAAACAAGAAGTTCTAACATGGCTTTAATCCTGAGTTAATAAGTCCTAATAAGTAAATTTACTATCTGTTTTCATCCAAATGTATTTGAATGCAATATCCATGACTATCCCAAAAAGAAGGAGCTGGATTCCACCCAGCTGGTTTTAAATCAGAAAAAGGGAAATAGTGGTAAGGGTTTGAGGAAGCTACAAGCTGACCAATGGCACAAAAGCTGACCAATGGCACAAGAACAATATAGACCTTTCAGGTACTTGGATGTAAAGAGCAAAAAGTGCAGTAGAGTCAGACAAAACACAATCCCTGTCTGTCATCTTACATCATTTGAATTGGTCCCACCTTTTAAACAGATCTTCTGTGCTTCTTTCATTTCTTGGGAATCAGAAGCATCTCTGAGCCAGACGAATGTACCTCTGTGCTGGCTCCATGCTGGAAGTGGCCCAGCTTCTTCTCAAAAAAATGTCTTAAACAGTCTATTTTTCCTCCTTTGTATGAGCGCATTCAGCCTCTCCCCACAATTGCTGGATCATAGACCCGTAGAACTACAGAGCATTCCAGCCTGGGAGGTACCTCTGAAGATCATCCAGTGCAACATTTTTGGGGAAAGAAAGCCTAGACAAAATGATCTAGTACTCTGTCCAATCACATCTTGAAAACCTTCAGTGATGAGGACACCACCACATCTCTAGGCAGTTCATTCTTCCAGTGAATGATTGTTCTCACTGCAAAAAATATCTTTATTCTATTGAAATGAAACATTTCCTGCCTTCTTTCACTTATTGCCATTTCTCTTCTCCATGTAGCTCCTTGTGATGAGTGTCTCCATTCTCTTTGTGGGTGCCTTTTAGGTATGGAAAAACTGTGATGATGCTCCTCCTGCCCGTTCTCTTCTCCAGGGAGAAGAGATGTAACTACTTCAAGTCTTTCCTCACAAGCAGACATTGGTAGCCCTCTTTTGGACCATCCCTTGTCTTTCTGTGTTATTTTTGAATTTTGGGGACCTGAACTGGACATAATACTCCAGGTGTGGCCTGATAGGCACTGAGTAGATTGGGATTATGGTATCTCTCTCTCTGCTAGGTAATGCCCCTGTGGACGCAGCCCAGTATCTCAGTGGCGCTGATGAGAATAAACTACATACAGATTGTGAAAAAGCAGTGAAACAGGTCTCTAAATAACAAGCTAAGAGTGAAATAGACATGGGAAATCCTTTTCTACCTTGTGGTAGGACTGATCATGCTTTCTTTCATGCTGCTAGAAATGCTTATGTATGTAAAATGTTGGCTTAAACAAGTTTAAATCAATGGCTTCAATTTCCTATATCAAGAAGGTAATTTACTGGTTTTCTGTTCCCTGCCAGAATGTCATCGTAGTATTTCTATTTTTTCAGCTACGAAATGGAATTGGAAACCATAACAAATGACACTGTGGCGTGACATTGCTGAAAGCATTAATATACTTTTTCTCCCTTTTATATAAGTTTTTCAAAAATAAATATTGTTGTGTTTTGTCAAAATGTTTTGAAGTCTGCTAAAGATTTTCAATTAAAAATAGGGAAAACAATAAAATTGCATAAGCAATGATTTATTATTTTATGACAAAAAAGGATAAAATAATTTTCCTGTAAGTTTTCAATATTTAATATTTAATTTTCTATTCAGTGGTGAACTAAATTCACACTTGCTTACACTGCAATTGCATATTATTAATTAAAACAGAATTTCTTTCAAAAGGCCAGTAGTAGAGAACAATGCAATACACAGGAAAATCCAGTTTTCCAGCAAAATCTGGCTTTGCACACTTACTATATTTTGATGTTTCTACTACTCCCCTCTCCAGTGCTATACTTAACCATTACAGAGGAAGTGATTTTCATGGTCCTGTCAAACATAAATCAAAGCAGAGCATCAATTTTCTTTAGATATTTCAGCAATTAGACTATCAACGTGGACCATTTCTTTACTGGTGTTAGATTCCAGCACATAATATGCTATTTCTTAATTAAACACTTGCAAAATAATCTGACTGATAGGAAATGTCCGCATGTGGGCATCCATCGAAGTTATTTGATATTTGGGTCCAGCTGGCATAAGAATATAATGTAATTTGAATTCCTGGTGCTTTACATCTAGATGGTCTAAATTCACAGAAACAAACAAAAATGACCATAACAGCTAGATACTTTTCTTACCTGTTTTGTAAGGTAATGTAACAACATTACTGTTTCAGTGAAATTACCTGTTGTCAAGCTTTCAGTTCGTGATGTGTGTCAGTTGCAGGACTCCTAACACCAAATCAAATTTCTAAATAATAACATAAAAAAGATTTGACTGTCATGTTTTGACAGTGTCCTTCCATCAATTTCTTCTTTTTTGTCATCCCTAGAGATCACCAATACAGCCTACTTAACAAGCCCTTTGCTTTCAACAAACCACCAATTAGGGCTTGTAGTTTTCACTTGCAAAATAACTACAAAATGTTATTACGCAGTGTTTGTATAGACCTTTCCTTGACCATATTTTTTGACTTAAGTAAAAAATGGCAATCTATAATTAGCTTAAGAGTTCCCTCTGTCACAGGTTACTTCTGCAATTGAGACATTATTTCTTTAAATTTAATGTGATACATATAATCTTTAAAACTTATTATAAGATAAGCCTGTCCAAATCAGACTAATTTTAAGATTTTGTTGATTAACTGACAAGTCAAATTAATATCTAAAAGTAACTTTTCCAGTTGTAGTTCTTTTTGAGACAAATCTGTAATCGTGTAAGAAGGTTATGTGGTAAAATTACGATGATATTCCAAAATGGCTACAAGTGGGATTACTCTTTTATTGAACGAGGGTGTATTTTGCTGTTAGAACAGAACAGCATTCGAGGTATGTGTTAGCATGTCAGATGTAGAAAAATACTACTGCTTCAAAATAGGTGTCCAGATAGGCAGTTAGGAGTGTAATGGTATCAATTCATGATTGACCTTCTAATCTGCATACCTACCTGCACACAAACACGAAGTCAGCAACGAAACACGAATTGGAGTGTGCTGCTGTGGTGTTCTTAGGACAGTGATTTGCATTTATTGAGTATTTTTTGAGTGCTTGAAAGAAAACTGAATTTTTTTCCAAGGTTCTCTCTTAGAAAAGTGCCTTTGAGCAGGCTTTTACCACAACCCAAGTAAAGTTTGATCTTTTATGACCTTTTATCCTCTTAGGTTACTTCCTGACCTTCTTGGAACCAGTAAACAATATCACTGTAGTCCAGGGCCAAACAGCAATCCTCCACTGCAAGGTAGCAGGAAATCCATCCCCGAATGTCAAATGGCTAAAAAATGATGCTCCAGTGGTTCAGGAGCCAAGACGGATCATCATCAGAAAAACAGATTATGGTTCACGTCTGAGAATCCAGGATCTGGATACCACAGACACAGGATACTACCAGTGTGTGGCTTCAAATGGGATGAAGACAATAACTGCAACAGGAGTTTTGTTTGTCAGGCTCGGTGAGTTCCTGGCTTTTATAACTACTCACACTGATTTATAGACTAGGTATTAGTTTTAACCGTAGTATAATGAGAAATGAATTTAATGTTTTAAGAAAAATTCTCAACACAAAAGAAAATAAAGTCAGTGCCTGGGGCCTCTCTCCCAGCACAGAACTTCTCAGTTGAACTTGATACCCCTTTACTGGTAATAAAAGAAAGTAAATACAGATGTAGAGGTCTGTAAATACACAGTGAAGAAAAAATTAAAGAAGTGCCAGTATAAAGTAAAAAAAAAAGGTAATATTTCATGGCCTGGAGTTTTCACTCTACTGCTGAACTCAGTCTGTGAAAAAACCAAAACCTGAAGAGAAGAATGAGAAGAGGTTTTCTGTGTGATGTTCATGGTTCTGGGCCTATCCTTGCGAATTTCAGTTCTGTACTGCTACGTGAAGCCTGGCCTCAAATTCTGTCCTTTGACAACTGAAGGTACATCACACCTTTCAAGAAGTGCTTATATTGCATATTTGAGACTTAACCATCCAATCTGGAAGTCAGCCTTTTATTTAGTTTTGTCTCTGGAGCAATGGAAGAAAAAATGGGAGATGCGTTTTTCTAAAATTGTTTTCTAATTTTGTAATGTAAATAATTAATTCCACAGTTTAGTTTGTAGTGATTGAGTATTGAAGTGAAGTGCTGGGTATTGAACCTTGTTCTTGCTGTGACAAAAGTTGATCATCTCCTTGCCACATCATAAATTCTGATATTAAGGCTCAGGTGGGGCTTATTAAAAGGTAAGTGATGTGTCTAGATAACACCTTATCTAACTGCCTGTGGTATTTTGGTGGAAGATATTTTATAAACAAAAATTATTTCCATTCAAGTTGCTGCTGGAGGAGATAGTAGATTCATGTGATTTTTATTTGTGGCTTTGAAAATAACAATATATAATTATGTTCAGGAATGCAGAGGATTTTTTTTGAATCTTGAGACAAACCTTCCTTAAAGAGACAATTTCCTTTAGATTGCTATTGACTTTTTTTTATGATGTTGTCCTTGAGCTTAACTTGTCAGCAATACTTGTTTGTTTTATGTTTGCAGGTCCAACAAACAGCCCAAATCACAATCTTCAGTAAGTACTTTTCGTAAAATTAATGTACTCTGACTACTTTTTTTCTGTCAGAATTTAGTTAATAAACTCAATAAACACTGCCTGCAACCACAGTGTTCTTACTAAAAATATCTTAATTTGATCAAAAATTCACAGAATGGATGCAACCTTTTCAAAGGTAGCATTGTGTTACAGTGGGTTTTGATTTGATTGACTGTTCTTGAGCAAATTCTGCCTGCTTATTTCATATTTTTAACAAGTGAATTACCACAAAGTCATGTTGGAACAGTAATTGTTTATAGGGCAAGTATGGGCTGGAAGAATGTTTAAAAATGAGTGGGTAAAATGCTTAGGTTACTGTGGTTGCAAATTTACCCATGTTATATTATTATAACTTGAAAAGTCAGGTAAAACAAGACTAGAATCCTGTCGTTGAGTAGCTAGGCAAAACCTCTGTTTGTTAGTGTCATTTTGACTTGAGTGGTGATCTGATGATTTTTGTTATATGCCTGGGCTCACTTGCTGGTTCAGTCATAAAGATGAAAAGAGAATCATAGAATGGTCTGGGTTGGAAGGGACTGTAAAAATCACCCAGTTCCAACCCCCCTGCCATGGGCAGAGACACTTTACACTATTTCGGGTTGTTCAAAGTCCCACCCAGCCTGGCCTGGAACACTTGCAGGGGTGAAGTATCCACAGCTTCTCAGGGAAACCTGTTGCAGCTCTTCAGCACCCTCTAAGAATTTCTTTTTAACATCTAATTGAAACCTGCCCTTTTCCAGTTTAAAGCCATTGTCCTTAGTCCTGCACTATCTGCCAGTATAAAAAGTGCCCCTCCTTCCTTTTTATCAGAACCCTTTAAGGCTACAGTGGGATCTCCCCAAAGCCTTCTCTTTCTCCGGGCTTAACAACCCCAGCTCTCCCAGCCTGTCTTCACAGGAGAGGTGCTCCAGCCCTCCCGATCATCTTCATGGCCTCCTCTGGACCCGCTCTAAGAGGTGTACATTTTTGTTGTGCTGAGCACCCCAGAGCTGGACCCAGGACTCTAGGTGGAGTCTCGTGAGGGCCATATAGAGTGGTAGAATCCCCTCCCTCGCTCTGCTGGACACGCTGCTTTGGATGCAGCCCAGGATGCAATTGTCCTGGGATGAGAGCTCACACTGCTGGGTCACATCAAGATTTTCATCCACAAGAACTGCCAAGTCCTTCTTCAAGGGGTGTTCTTAATGACTTGAACTCCCAGTCTGTTCATGTCTGGGATTTCTCCAACCTGCTGCAGCACTTGGCACTTGGATTTGTAGGATTTTGTGAGGTTCTTGTGGGCCCGTTTCTCAAGTTTGCCCAGGTCCATTTGTAGTGCCAATGGCACTGCTCATCTTCGTGTCACCTTCAAACTTGCTGAGGGTGTTCTTGATCTCACTGTTTGTGTCATTAATGAGGATATTGAAGAACACCAGTGCCAAGAGAAATCCCTGAGGGCACCACTCATCACTGGCCTCCATCTGGACACAAAGCCTTAGACCACAATTCTCTGGCTGCATCCATCCAGCCAGTCTCCTATCTACTGAATAGTCCATCAAATCCATGTCTCTCCAATTTGCAGATAAGGATGTCATGTGAGATGGTATCAAGGCCTACAGAAATCTAGATAGACGATGTCTGTTGTCTTCTCTTACTGGCCGCTGCTGTCACTCCATCACAAAAGGCCCCCCAATTGGTCAGGCACAATTTGCCCTTAGTAAAGTTATGCTGACTGCCTTGAGTGACTTCATTGTCTTTTATATGCTGTGGCATAACTTCCAGGAGGATCTGCTTCATGATTTTCCCAGACACAAAGGTAAGGCTCACCGGTGTGTGGTTCCTCAGATTTTCCTTTCTCCTCTTTTTAAAAATGGGAGTGATTTTTCCTTTTTCCAGTCAGCAGGGAGTTTGCCTGACTGCCTTGACTTTTCAAATATGATGGAGATTGTTTTGGCAAGAATATCAGCCAGACCCCTCAGGACTCTGGAATGTATCTCATCAGGTCCCATAGACTTGTGGCTATTCAGCTCCATCAAGTGATCCCAAACCTCCTCTTCATGTATAGTGGGAGGGACTTTGCTCCCCCATACCCACACCAAGGAGCAAGGATTTGAGACTACTGGGAAGGGTGACTGCCGTGAAGACTGAGGCAAAGAAGTCAAATACCTCATCTTTCTCCATATCAGTCACCACCAGTTTGTCCTTCTTGTTTATCATGGGATACATTCTCCTTGGCCTTTCTCTTCTGGCCTATGTCAGACCAACAAACCTGGGAACCAAGTTTTACATTGATTCACTTTTGTTATGGAACAAGTAATTAATTATATTTCTTTTGGCTTCCCTAGTATTTTGCAAGTGCTTCTCCTGTACTGAGAATGATCTTGTTAATGTTTCACAAATACCAACATAAACAAAATATTTCAACTGACAGAGTGAAAAAAAAAAATACTGTGTATGTGATGTGTAGTTCTTAATTATATTCTCTCCCTGAAGTGGAAGTAAATTAGGGCTCTCAAGACATCTTCCATCCTGGCTTTTCCTAGGTTTTTAATGCTTTGCTATGCAACCTTTGCTGGTTTGTGACCCTAAGTTAAAATAAAGAAAGAAATAACTAAAAAAAAAAATTAAGAAGTCCTGTCATTTGGCTTATGACTCTTCACAATGGGTCTTGTGCCTTTGGTCTTGGAAACAGTAGTGTGCTGTCATTGTTCTGGACCTTCCATTAAAAGGTGAAGAGTACACTGCTGGTAGATTTTTTTTTTTTTTAATATCCACTAGATTGAAGAGTAACCTGAAACTTGAGAAAAACAGGGTCAGGTCAAAGGTCTAGTGAGAAGTCATGAGGGTCTTATCATATGAGGCCCAAGAGCTTTCAGGGATTAGAAATCTTTGCCTCATTGCACGCATATTTCTGTTTTGATTTTTTAAAAAATCAGTCCTTCAAATAAAATGCCATGTTTTGGTGGTATAATTATTTTGTTTTGAGAAACTGATTACGATTTTTTAAAAACTGAATATTTTGTATAAAACCATGCAGGTCATTTTGAAAGCCAGAAAAGAGGAAGGGTGGAAAAAGGCCAAAGAATACCTAACTGCTTGGAAGGAGCTCTCATGGAACAAAAGACTCTTTCCATTTGCTGTCTGCACAGTGCAACCTTGCACTGAGCCATGTGAGACCTATTGCTGCTGGTATTAGTGCTTCAAAAAAGACATGCTTCAGTGGAAACCTGAAACATAAAGCCATTGTAACTTGGTTTAAAATTATACCTAATGAATATTAAGGGATAAGGAACATTACCTATGTAGATACCATCTAGCAAGGTATTTTTATGCAGTTCATGCTGCGAATTTCTAGAATTAATTTGCAATTAAAGATTGCCAGAGAGAAAATGTGTGTTACGCAGTCAGACTTGCCAGTGCAAAAAAGCATCCTGACCTTCAGGTAATGAAGTTGAGATGCTTTCATAAAAATCTAAATGTAAAAACTTTCAACCAAATATGTAGTCTTAAATTGCTGCAGATTATTTGGAGACCTCTTTATTTTCTCTTAAGATCCATGTTTGTAAAAATTTCTAGGGATTTTCCTGTAGAAATGGGGAATTACAATATATCCTGTTTATTAAAACTATTAAAGTTATCAAAGACTTCAAAACAGATTAATTTACAAAGGAAATAAAATCAAAACACAGTCCAAAAGATATTCTCTGATTAGCCTTTGCTGCCCAGAGGACTGTGCTACCAAAGGCTTGTTTTACTAGAGTGTAGCCCAGCAATCCTTTCTTTCACTGCATTATGCTTTTACCTTTTGTATCATTAGTGTTATTAGTTTTGCCTCTCAAAAGAGAGACATCCTATCTGTTCAGAAAAATACAAGCGTATGAATATAAAATAAAAGTTTGGCAAATAGCAGAGAATGCTTTTTTTACCATGATTTAGAACAAAGAAATGGGCATTAATATCTTGGAGTCTAAGAGTAGAAGGGCAGAAACAGTTGTCTTTCTTTCTAGAAGTGTTGCTCTTAGAAAATAATGCCATTCTAAAAGACTGCGTGTTCTCTAGTCTAATACATTTTTCTTTTGAATTGAATGGTTAGATTAAATTTTACCCATTGGGAAAATCCCTGTTTTGAAGCAGTTTAACTGTAGTCGTGCCACCTTGAAACAAGCTTGGGATGGAGGATATCTAATATTTGAGTATTCAGTTTGTTGGCTCTTAAGGGCTTCTGGAAAAGCTGGTGAGGCCTTTGTGGAAGTGAGGAAGGCACACAGAATTCAGGCAGAAAGGAGTGCCCTTAAGCTCAGTTCTTGACAGATGTTTGGGAAACATCTCTGTTGTCACTACTACACTTTTCCCTACATGACCTTTCTGCAATCTGCTCAGGATGCCAGGAGATGAACATTTCTTTCCAGAGCCCTGTGCAGGGGATCTGCGTTTTCCAAGAAACTTTGGGAAGTCCCTGTTTTATTGAACTCTGACTAAGATCAGTTATCAGTTTGCGGCCTTTGATGCCTGTATGCTGGATGCTTAGGAGAAATGGGTGAGAAGAAACACTGCCACCAAGTAGAAATGATCATTACTTCGTGGAGTAATTTTTGGGGTATTAATTTTTCAGAATAAATTTGCATGTTCTCATGCCTGATTTTCAGGTAGTTTGGGACAACAGTAAGTTTTTGAAGATTCAGTCCATTGAAGAAAAATGATGAAGCAGTCGTAGTCGGGAAAAAACCATTTCTTCCAAACAGTGGAAAACAGAATGTCTAAAATCCAGTAATGTGGCTGTGTTAAAACTTCAGTGGGTAACCCTGAGGCTGGGTTCCCGAGCAATTTATTCTCCATGGTCTACATACCCCAAAGCACACTTTTTCTGTGACCCCGGAGGGAAATTTCTGCATGATGTGAGGGGCAGTCATATATTTTTATGATGGAAACAAATGTATTTTCATCATGTGATGAATCTTCATGTAATTACAAGATGGAAAAGAGAATATAAGGTCTTGGGAAAGAAGGTAGAAAGGAGTGGATCATCAGAGCACTTCACCCTCAGGCCACTTCCCTGCCCCTGACTGGGGTCTTCCAGGTAAAAGACAGTAGCTGATGGGGAAAATAGTACTGTAAATTCAATCTCTCTGGCAAAACAAAGGTATCTAAGATCACACTAAAGAGAAAGAATGCTTTCCTTACCATCAAATAGCAGCACCGCTTGTATCTTCCTCATTTCCTTAGGTGGTGTGGCAAATTTCTTTGGTCTCACTGTAGTTTAGCCACTGATAACATTGTTAATCTTGTAAATTATACAAGATTATCTTAAAATTCACATAAACAGATTTTTTTTAAAACAATACAAGGTTGTTTCAACTCAGAAGTTACCGTGTTTATTCAGGCCCATAAGGACCAGGTGTTTGATGGTGTGCTTCCTCCAGAATGACATGCATGCCTTTTGTTTCATCAAAATATTCATGTGGCTGAGACAACCATATTTGAACTATGTATGTTTTTCTAAGATGCTTGTAGTAATATGTTGAAGTTACAGAATAAGCTCATACTTGTGTTTTCATTTCCTCTTTTAATCAAGGAAAAAGAAGATTTTTGTGATTAAAACACTGGACTGTCATTTCTGAGTTCTGGATTCAATTTCTGACTGTACTCCTGTCTCTGTGTGTGATTGCAGCGAGTTGTTTAACCTTTGTCACTCCGTGTTTTGTACATCAAATGGAGATGGGGGATCTTGGGATTTTTTTGCCTTCCTCTGCTGTAGGATCAGATTATTTCAAAATGTTTTGGGTACATTCTTCTCCCCATAAAGCATGGAATGTTATCCTGTTTTATGAGTGAGGAACTGAGGCACAGATTATCTTGAGCTGGTCTACATTAAACAGCATGTGTTTGTCTTGGCAGATTTCCTGACTCCCTGACAATCCAATTTGGGGATCTGGCTGGAACATGCTGCAATTCCCTCCTAGCCTCTGTGTGTCAGTTTCCTTTTTTTCTCCCAAGGCTGAGGGGGAGGTTGTATTTCACCATCCTGTGGGTTTGGGGCTCCTTTCAGGGGATTTTGATCCACAATCTCAGATCTGCTTTTGACTTCATAATTTTAAATGTCCTTTGACAGTCTTTCAGGCCCAGACAGGAAATTTGGAGGAAGGACAGAACTAAAACCAAGGTTGCACTAATTTTTTTCTCTCTTATCTATTTTAGAGTGCAATTTTTTAGTTTTCCTCTAGTTGTGTAGGATACAGCCTAGAAAGGCTCAGAAGCTTACAACATCACAAATTAACATACAACTAAAATTTATACTCTCTTCTGCCCAGAGATGTAGGGTGTACTCAGAGGAACCTGACAGTCTATCTTGTAATAAAACCTGAATTTTTCATCTTAATGTTACTCATGCATTTCAAAAAATACTTTTTTCCTCTCATTTTAAACTCCAGAATATGTGTCATTCAAGACAGAATTAAAGAGCAGTGGAAATACTGTTTTGGGTTGTTTTGCACCACACCAGATCACAACTTCTTCCCACAGGACATTATTTTTGAGCTTTGATCTTCCACTTAATGCTTTCTAATCACAAGTAAATAAATGATGAACAATCTAATGCATTTTATATTATTTAGTGATAGAAATATAAATTCAATGTACTTACAAAGCTGATGCATTTTAAAAGTCACATGTATTTAAACTAATATACGTAGCATCTTGGAGTAGACACAAGTGTCTGTATTCCTGCTACTTGTTATCTGGGGAAACTATTACAAGTGGTAGGTTTTTTTCCTTTCTGTTAGAGGAAGGGAAGAACTGAAGAAAGAAACTGACAGGGAATATTTAGGAAGAAAAAAGGATGATAGTCTTTTTTGAACGGTTACGCTCACTAACCCATATTATTCAGAATCCCCCCAAAAAACAAGGGAAACCATGCATATGCATAGGGGATTAAAAATAAATCTTCAGGAAAGCTTTACCTTATTTTTGCTACTGTATAAATCAAATGCCCTTGTGTAAATTAAAGTTTAATGCAGAGGCACTGCTCTACTGAGAGAGACTGGTTGCAAAGACAAAAAAAGCAACCCTGTAGGACTTGGCCTGTAGTTGGGCAAGGTTTCTAAATACTTTAGGAAAAAGTAATAATTAGTTACATTTCTTACCGTTAAGCTAACTTAAGGTTAAATGTAGGTAGCATCTTCTCACTTGTGATTAGCAGTACTGTCAAGATACTTTTAAATGGGTTGGATCAAGCATTATACTAATGTAATTCATATATGTAGGGCTACAAACATGCAGTACACCAAAGAACACAAACACTTTCTTTTCTAAGAGTTCTTTTTTCAAAATTTCGACCTTTATCTTCTATATGAATATTTAAGGAGGTTCATGTTTTCTGTGGGTGAGAATTCACTCACAGCCTGTGTATTGGGACAGCCTGCTTCCTACTCTGCAGAGCAGTGGTTAGGTTTTTTATAGCCAAAAAGCCTAGGCTGTCATATCAGGTGAGCTGTAAGGTGCGACTCATAAGCTGTGCAATACACGGCAAAGAGTGAGTTACAGCTCTTTGTAAATATGTGACCCCAACACGCCCTCTTACAGCAAATTCCAGATTAGCAGCAGGTGCCTAGGTTTTAGCAGCTCAGAGAAACAATTTGTATTAAACTACCAAAGAAGTTGCAAGCAAAGTAAGACACTTGTTATTCCCTTCAAGGATATATGTAAATTGATATTCAAAGTAGTAATGGCCCTTGCGCTTTTGGCAAGTAGCTGCTGCAGCTGTTGGACATCCCCGATATAACCAGCAATATTTAGTGTGTTTAGATTTTACTTCTTCCCTCTCTCCCTCCCCTACTCTCATTTGTTCAGTAGCTTAAATGGCTTTCAAAGTATTTATTGTATGTCTTACAAAAGGACAGTTATATGTCCCTGAGACTTCCTGTAGGCATTTGATGCCACATTGAGTTTAATTAGAGTGCCTTAGGATGCTGAATAGCCTCTAAGTGCACACAAGGAAAGGGTGAATGTTGCAGCTAGGCACAAAGATAAAGGAACACCATTCTAATGAAAAGTAGGTAATTTAACAAAATGAGATAATGCTGGAACACCACACCATAAACCATCCTTTCCAATTTTATGGCTTTATGGTTAGTTTTTCCCTACTTTTGTATTATTACGTTCTCTATTTTAAAGAGCCAAACAAACTAGATGCAATTAGTCTAGTGAAAAAGTCAAACAGATGGTACAAACCTATAATATTTGGACAATTCTATTTAAAACTGAATATGATTAACAATGATGGAAGGGATTGCTTTTTAAAAAGAAGAAACAAAACTCAGTAAGGAAATCTGCTCTTTTAAATTGGTATTGCTCTGTTGAGTCTAAAATATGAAGTATTTGAGTTGTAAACTCTAAAAGTAAGGCTGCAAGAAGCATGTGTCATCAGCAGTTTCTCATACTCCTCGAAAAGCTTAATCACAGGAATCCCATTTCTCTTTTTGTTCACTCTGATAATGACATAGTAGAGAAAAAGGATTACTTTAGGTGTGACACAAACAACGGTATATCATCATAGTTTTTATAAATATTTATTCACATACATACACATACTTCCCCCCACCCCAAGCTTTCCTAGCTGTTCAATTTGCATTTTCACTCCTGCCTCACCGCGCTTTCCCTCAAGCTGGGAAATGTCTCCTAAGCTCAGCAGGCTGACCTGGAGATAGAAATTCTTATACTTTCATCTGACTGAGTTTTGCAAAATTATGTTGACAAACCTCCATTTTTCTGCCTGCCCAATGACAGTAAAGTAGTTCCATATTGCCAAATAATTTGTAGAGGAGTAAACACACAGAAGAGAAAAGACTAGAATAAAATACAGTACAATACAATAAAATACAATACTGTGCAATACAATACAATACAGTAGCTCCGGTTGGCAGGGACCTACAAGGATCATTTAGTCCAGCTTCCTGACCACTCCATGGGTTGACAAAAGTTAAAGCCCATTATTAAGAGCATTGTTCAAATGCCTCTTTTTAAAGCACTGACAGGCACAGGGCATTGACCACCACTTTGGGAAGCCTGTTTAACTTTGACCACCCTCTTGGTAAGGAAATGTAGCCTAATGTCCATTCTGAACCTCCCCTGATGCAGCTTTGAACCGTTCACACCTTTACTCTAGCTGGACCCAAGGGAGAAGAGACCAGCACTTCCCTCTCCTTCTCCTCTTCTCAGGAAGCCATTGAGAGCAGTGAGGTCACCTGTCAGCCTCCTTCTCTCCAAGAGGAGCCAAGCCCAGAATCCTCAGTCACTCCTCATGGTACTGTTTCCAGCCCTTCAACCAGTTCTGTTTCCTCCCCATGACCATTCAAGGACCTTCCCATCCTTCTCAAACTCTGGGGCCCTGCACAGCACACAGGACTCAGGGTGAGGCCGCACCACGGCTGCATCCAGCAGGATGATCCCGATCCCGGCTGGTGCTGCTGTGTCTGATGCAGCCAGGATGGGGTTTGCCCTCCTGGCTGCCCGGGCACACACTGCTGACTCACACTGAGCTGCTGCCCACCAGCACCCCCAGATCCCTTGCTGCAGAGTTGCTCCCCAGCCACAGAATCATTTAGGTAGGAAAAGACCCTTAAGTTCATTGAGTCCAGTCGTAAAATGCTACGTTGCATAAAAAAAAAAATATTCTCAGCTCAAAGATCTGCTAAATTATGCAGGAATTTGAATCTTAAAGCTAAGGCATGCTTGTAGGTGTGACATGTTCCAGAGCTGAAGCTGTAGTCACTTTTTCAGGTTGGAGCTGCTGTGGTGATGCTCATTTGTAGATAGCTGCAAAGTAGCATTTTCATACTGCACTTGGTAATTAATGTAGAAAAGACAACCTCAGTGTGTAATGAAGTTTAAATGCATATTTTTTTTATATTAGGTTGAGGAATGGAGGGCAAAGTGAAAATGTAACACAAAATCAATAGTTTCAGGACTCAGACACTCCATCAAGAATGTGCAATAGGTGACCACTGTACCTTTATAATCTCTGTGGTTGAGACTGACAGATATATCAGTATATACAGGATCTCAGTTGTTAAGCATTAAGAACTAAATGCTGAAATTCTAAACTTGGGGAAGCATTTGTTCTCCTGATTGAATTTTTCACATGTTTTGATTAGTGAAGAGTTTATTAATGTTAAACTCGATTACATTAATTTACAGAGATGTAGTGTTGGTACAATTGCTACTCACAAAGTATCAAGCTAATGATGTTTGCATAGCATCATGTGTGTGGCATCTGAAAATAAATTAATTCTGACTTCGGAATGTGAGCTATTTTGCCTGTGGAACAATGCAGCATCCACTATTATACTGTGGAAAGATTTAAATGGAAAAATGTGACAATCAGGCATGAATTGGTTATACACAGGAAAAAGGAAAGTAAAAGAAGAGAGGAGTCTTTGAAAATACAGTCTGATAAACATTCGGTAAGTAATTTTAAGTCCAAAGGAAGAAGTGTAAGGGGAAGTTACCTTTGGGATTATATCAAGGCTGGATGAACACCCCAGCCTCCCAGCAGTTTTGGGTGAATCAGGGTACTCTTATCCCAGCTCCAGAAAAGGGAAATTACAGAGCCAAAGTTTGTTCACTTCTACCCTCTTCCAGTGGCTGAAGTAGAAGACTGTCTGTTAATTTTTAATTTTTGAGAACTTTAGAGGCCTTGATTGAAACTGGCATAGAATTTCCTATGGAGAAAAAGCTAATTTTCCTAATTTGGAAAAAACCAACAAACCTATTATGTGAAATTATGATGACACACCAAAATTATTTCGTGAATTCTAGATTCCTTAGCCAAGCTAGCCAGACCTCTGCCGCTGGAGCCAGATGACAAGCGGATAGCACTAATTATAGACTGCTGTATCTAGAGAGTACAGACCAGCCCAGAAGCGGAGACACATACTTACTCATCCATTAACAGAAAGAAATGGTAAGACATAAAAATTATTAGGTTTTGCTGCAGATTTGAGGGAACACATGCTCCCCTGGTAGTAGCCACATCCCTGACCTGCCTCTTCATCCTGCTTCCACAGTCCCTGTCCTCCCAGGCCCTCCGCAAACTCCTCACACCAGCGCCTCACTTAACCTTAGGTGATAACCATGAGTGCCAAGCAGTTTTATTTTGTCACACACCAGTGCAAAGCCTGCAGTAGGCACAGTATTTGGAGAGTATCAGGTACACTTCTAGTAGACTAGACTGATAAGTGCATTAAGGTGGAAATTACATTTAAAAACAAAGAGCTAGACAAATTCAGGCAGCGTTTCATGGGAACAGCCAAAAGTCTGTTCCAACGAGATTCTTGTCTGCTCAATAGCAAGACAATATGACAGCATCACAAGCAAGTGACTGCTCCTCCCAGTAGTGTTGTTGTTTAGGGTTTTAATTTATTTCTTTTCTAAAGAGAAATGAAGTATTAAAAAATTCTCAGGACTTACTTTCTGAAACATCTAAAATTTTCCTTAAATGTAACAAAAAAAACGAGCAAAAATTATCTTTGGACTGTGAAAAATTTCATCTCAAATAAGCCCTATCAAAGAGAAGCTATGATAATAGTCTCTAATATTTGGAACTATTCACAAACTCTGCAACAATTACTTCATACTGCATCTGTAAAAAGTAGCAGAGAAACTAACAAAAGTTTCATAATGTCAGTTGTTTTTAAAGACATAATTTAGATGACGGCAAGTTTTTCAGATAGATGGAATATGCTAGTTTTTCCTTAAAACTGGAAAACTGACACTTCAGTATTATATATTCATATATACTTGATGTTTCTGTAGTTTTAGTAAAAGTGTTCTGCAAAAGACTTTGAGGATGAACATTTGTCATATAATTATGTAGCCAATTTATAACTGATGCTATGATCATTTCTAGCTGTTTTACAAAGCTCTCTGCTATCAGATATATAATCTCTGTGGTAACTGAGATAGAGAAGCCACCTTTGTTCTGTTTAAAAAATAGAAGAAAAAAGAAAAAAAAAATAATGCCAGTACAGTTATTTTCACTTTTTCATTTGCTCATATTCTTCCAGAAATGATCACATTATTAATGGCATGGTCAGTTAAAACATTTTTAATTCAGAAAAAAAAAATTAATAATGACTTTTGACTTTATTTCTTTTTACAAAAACATTTTAACTTTTTAACCTCTAATAAAAACCCAGGAAGCACTTTGTAGAAAGCTTATATTCCCCTTCATTCAAGGAAAAGAAAAAAAAAAGAAAAAACAACCAAAATGAAAAGCTTAAGTCACTTCCATGGGATTTCATATTTTTATTTTAAATTAATCCTGTGTCCCTCTTTTAACCTCCCCTTCCCTTTGGATTTTTATAACTGGCAATTTTCAACCATGCTTTCACAGTCTTTTCTCTCAGGACTTTACTTCCTACCTGTCTTCCTGGCATACATATAAAATTATGTCAATGGATTTAAATCAACGGAACAATAATAAAAAATTCCTGTTTGTGCATAAAATCTGCTTCTGTAGGTAAATCATGATGCATTACTGTCTGCCTGAAAACTTAAAGTGTTTTTTAAAAGAAACAATTACCATATTGAGCTTATCCCTCGTGGCATTTACAGAGTTGAGTGAAGATGACACTAGACAAGGTCAGAGCAGCTGGTGGGAGGTGGTGGTGCAGGGTGAGAAGTGACCCCAATTCCCAGACCAGTCCCCTTGGTGAGGCCAGACATCCCTTCCCACCCCTCCCTCAGCACTGCTGCCATCAAAGTTCTTTGCTCCTTCTCCTGCATGGCTTTCCCATCTTCCCTGGTAGCCAACATGATCTCTTAGCTCTTCCCTGCCAGTCACATCCCTCCTTTGCTGAAGCCCAGCCACCCAGGTGGAGCCATCTGATCCTCTGCACTGAACTCAAGGCACGAGCAGCCCCATTGCTGAGCCCTCTCTGAGCTGCCCAGGATGGCCCCTGCCAGTTTCACTTGATGCCTGATACAGCAGCAATTATAATGACATTTTCAGCTGGTGGGATCTTCTAAGACCGTTTTGGAGCTGACCTATGTGTACTCACTCAGGGTGGCATGGCAGGATGAGGAAGGATAACAGCTAAGAATTTTGCTTTCCTCTGTCAGCAGAGGGAATAGGGAGCTGCTTGTTAGAGGCTCTTCAGAGTCTGTGGGCCCTCTGCTCACTTTCCTTGGAGATGTCAGAGAAAGACAATTTATTAGACAGCCATAACACACTGAGGGGGATAACATGCCTTTAAAAAAAGGGGTGGGGAAGAAAACTCATAATGGTTTCTTTGGTGAGTGAGAAGCTGGAATGCTGCATAGCCAGGTTCATGTTCCCATATGTTGAAATTAGTTTTCTGAAGGTTTTTCTTTTCAAATTTTCAGCAACCGTGGTTGTAACAGACATGTTTCTGTTAAAAATATCTGACACTCAGCAAAACTCAGCCTTCCTTGGATTGCCAGCTGACCCATGTGATTTCAAGGTTTCATCTCAACCTGCTAACGCCTATGAAAGCAGAGGGAGAATTTACAAAAATGTCCTTTGAGTAAACTGAAAGAGAGAGTTTGTAGACAGAAGTTAGAGTGTTGTTGGCAGAATATTAGATCATCTATTCGAAGTTACATGTGTTAATCAAGAGGATTGTGGCTGGTTGTATAGCTAGGGACAACCCTCTGTTTCTTACAGAAATTCAGAACATTGACATCCTTGTTTAGTTTTGCTTCCTTGTCTGTTTTACCCAGGTTATTGTAGTAAAAGCAATCCTGCCACCTATGTCTATGCTTCTGTATGTGCTGTACTTGGGAACGGCAGCATTTTTGGTACACTGAAAACTTCTCTAAAGATGCAAAATGATAATAAATACCTGAATGAATATGATACCAAGCAGCATTCAGAGTTGTGCAATGAGCAACCTAGCACAGTTTAATGTGTTTGTTCCTTGTAAATGTTTGCCTGTAAGGGCTGTTTTTCATGGTATAGGAGTGATGGAGGATGAATGTGTGAAAGAAAGGAAGGCAGCACCATTTTCTGTTGGTTTTATCCACCTAAATAATTGATTGTGGTATCTTTTATCAAGGACATAGCTCAGCTAAGAGTGCTGATGCCCACTTAAGGCAATGCCTCCTGAGGAGGCCAATTTCGGTCCTGATTCAGTGAAGACCTATGGTTAAACCCTACTGATGTTCACTCCCTTTCTTGTTTTTAAATGATTTTAAAATATTTTGTAGCAAAAGAATCCTCCTTCCACAGTAACATTAGAATATATGTTTAAAACATTATTTGGACTATGTTTTGGAGACGGACTTTGGAGACTGAGTTCTGTGTTTAAAAATGCTGATTTTATAATCATTCTTGGCAATATTTTCAATATCCTTAATATTAGGTTGTTGTAAAGTTTACAAGTTGCTCTTTGACAAACAATGTCTTTAGTTTCTCACAAACACTAAGCCCATTGGTAGCTGTGTTTCTACTAATGACATTTCAGTTAGTTGCTTTTTCTATTAGCAGGCTTAAAATGCTGTCTCAGGTCCAATGAGTAATATGAACAAATCCATAATCTAATAGAATCAGTAGAATAAATATCAACTGTTATTTTTTACTGGTCTTAGGCATTGAATATGGATTTTTCAGTTCACATTGTACTTTTTTAGTAACTAGTAGGTAAATATTCAAATCAAATGCAACACAACTGTTCAGTAATTGGAACTTTCAGTAAATTCTTTTAGGGATTTTGCGAGGTACTACTTCTCAGATAAAAAACAAGAAATATTTGTCCGTGTAGGATGCTAAATGTAAGGGAATCTTGCTTTTTGAGTCTGTTGTTACACTCAGTAAGCATCTGGTAGCAAAAGTCACGGGCCATATCCATCGTGAGTGTAAATTGTCATAGGTCCATTAACTTCAAGTGAGCTATGACTATTTATACAAATTCCCCTGCCTGTTAGTTATTTATTTTTTAACACTAGACTCTCTTTTTTGATAATATTTCTTACATTCCTTTAGTGCAAAGGAAAAGTTTTACTCTCATATTGTAGTATTCTAAGTCTCTCTTTGAGGAGTTAAGTACATCAGTGTGGATTTCCTGGTATCCCAGGAGCACTGATCTTTAGACGCGGTTGAAGATGTGCAAACAATGATTTTAAGTAAGTGCCGGAAAGGTGGGTTATTTGCAGAAACCTTTGGTCAGAGGATGAAACTGTTTGTTCAGAGAATGGATACAGGTAGGGCAGGAAGCCTGTGCCCTTCTCCTGTGGTGTGGGTGCAGGGTAGCCTCCATCCAGCTGGGGCTTGATGCAGCAGTCGAGTTGTCCCTGCCACCATTTAGTTTGTTGGCTTCAGCAAGAAGGACACAGATGTGCATGTGTGGAATTTTGGGTGTTTTATGGTTTGTGGGTTTGGGTTTTTTTTGAGGTTTTCCTGTACACCTGGGTTTTGGAAGCTACGCTAAAACCAACAACCTATTTGTGTGTGTTACTGAATTTCTGCCCTGTGTTATGGGTGATGTCAGAAGAACCTGGCATTAACCCAGCCCTTCAATGGATAGTGAGTTCAAACCATACTTGTAAAAAAAATTATGTTCTTTTCCTCCATCAAATATTTATACCCCAATTCTGTTGCCTTGAATGTCAGCGGTAAAACTTCCATTGATGGTCTGTGCACAATGGGCGGCCTGTGAAAAGGAGCAATTTTAAAGCCCATTGTAACTATTACGTTAAAAGACAACCTTTCTTGAAAAATTTTACTTCATGGTGAAACAAGAAATTGAGTGTATTATTTGATATTTTCTCTGAAGGCAAATATACAAACCTGGCCAGAAGGTACCAAGTATTTTTCTATGGTAACATTAATATATATGCACTATGTTTTTGACAGGAAGCAAATCTTATAGATGTGATATGGCATATGACAAGGGTAGTATGTTTCTCTTCTCTCAGATCTCATCTGTGGCCTGTTGAGGAAGGGAATATTTGGGGATGTTAGTCATTTTAACCACTGAAAAGTGGTCCTCTTGTGAATAGATTTTGCTCCCCAGCACTATGATATGATACAATACATGTCAAGAGTAAGGGTAACAAATTACAAGGACTGTAGTGCAAGATTAGAAAAGGTCCTGATTTTGAGATTAAGTATAAACAAACAATGAAAAAAAAATATTATAAAAACCCCAGGAATACCTGATTTTTTTACTGTAGCCCTTTATAGTGCCCTTCACACAATTCAAAGAGATTTGCTTCTCTTTGGTTAAGCAAAAACCCTTTATTCCTTTATTCTTTTTGTATTGCAGGTCATTTAACTTGTGTGCTTTATGTTTATGAAGTAGCCACACACTGGGCTAAGTAAAGTCAGAATCTGAAACATGATGCCTGTCCTTTTCCCTCTTATCTTACTGTCCATCATAATCATTCTCTTTATATAGCTTCTGACATTAGTTATCAAGTTGTAACTATCAAAAATCCTGAGACTTCCCGACAAGATGAGCAACTGTATACCAAATGTTGTATTT
Source organism: Corvus moneduloides (assembly GCF_009650955.1). Taxonomy (NCBI): domain Eukaryota; kingdom Metazoa; phylum Chordata; class Aves; order Passeriformes; family Corvidae; genus Corvus; species Corvus moneduloides. The sequence continues at coordinate 34,037,223 of NC_045511.1, forward strand.
CTCTGTGAGTAGCAAATAGGCTGACATAAATAATTGGTCCTTTCCTTCATCTGCCACAGTCTGTGGTTTTCTCTGCATTTGTCTTTGCTTTGCCGTTCCACTTGGAATGTTAGGGGGAGGTCTAGCATTCCCAGTATTTAACAGTTCTTAATTAAAAGCTAGTTAATCCGTGGACAACATGAAAGAGGTTCAAAGCTTCAGGTTTCTTATTTGTTGTGGGAAAATTTATAGGAAATTTTAATTGCATTTGGTTTGCTTGTGGGAAACTTCTGTAACAAAGTTTCTGCTACCTTTTAAAAGCTGACCTCTGGAATATTGTGTTATAGTGTATGAACTGGCTTAGTGTTGTTTACTTTGGTAAAGTGTAGGCTGAGAATGTGTCTGTCCATATAACTGCTAGGGTAGGTTGGTAGGTTATTATTAAATTAGATTTTTTTTTTCAATGTATTAAGTTGAAAAACTTTTTTTTTTCTGAGTTTTCTGGAGAATTTCTGAGTTTCTTTCTATGGCTCGTGCATGGTGTTTTGTCGCTCCTACTTTCAGGAAAATAGTTTTAACTTAGAAATTTCTGCTGTCTTTGTAAGTAAAACTTGTAGTATGCAATCAGAATAAAGGTGTCTCACTAGCAAATGAATATGTGGTACCTCTCAATTCTGCTTTCATAATTCACTTCGTGAATCCTTGCTAAAAACTGTTAGAGCTTCATGTGTTTTCTCTATTTCTGAGTAAAACCACAAGGTCTGCACTTACTGTGCTTTCAGGGGCACCAAATGCATGCTGAAAACACTCCTCAGACTTAGGTGCTTCAGAAGGTGATTTTAGTACTAAACAGCATTTTCATGGTTGCCTCTTTTTTTACTGTGACTTTTTTGTTTCATATGCCCTCCAGTCTGTTCAGGAGTGACAGTTGCAAACAATAGATGGTATTACATAGATAGCATATAGTGTATTGTGCCGAGACTTATTCTTTCAGCATTTCAAATTTTCCATGAAGAAAAGCCTCTTTGTTTCCAATGTATTTCCTTCTGTAGTATTTTTTTTGGTGTCCTTTCTGTGTCATATGTGAAATTAAAGTAATGCCTAATGAGAGGGTGGGGGTAGTGATGTCTACTATGTTTTTTTCTAGTCACCTAGAAATCTCTTTATATACTTCTGGAGCAGACAGCTACCTTATGGAAGAGCTGCATGATCTCCATCTAGAGAGTTTTCTATTCATCATGCTACATTTTATTCCTCTTCAGAGGCACCTCATTATTCCAGTTCTTCCTTTATAGACACAGATGTTCCTGGAAGTTATGTTTTCTATCAGTGGGAGTCGCACTGTATGATTGAACCTGCATCTTTCTTCTACACTGCTTGCTTGGTTAATTCTCAATGTCATACATACTTCTGCCCACAAACCTGAAAGCAGGCTGTATTTTATGAGGTGTTGGAGTGCATGAGTGATAAGGAACTTGTAAATGCTTATCAGCACTTGGTTTGTCAAGATTTTTCCAGACCTGGTAAACCTGAACAAATTCCATGTTGTACATAAAAACAGTATCAGTATTTTTGTTTTATTTATGTATGCCTGAGGTAGAAGGTTCTTCTGCTTTTGCTTTTGATTAGAAAGCCTAGTTCTTAACTGAATTGTTCTGGCAGATCAGTTTGTGGGCCTGGTAAATTGATAACACTGATCCTGAGCAATGGAAATTGGAGTTTTTGGAATAGAAAGTCTGTTTAGTCACATTCTTTACAATTTTATTTTTAAATCCAAACTCCGGTCAAACATATGATGAGTAGTTGGGAGGAGAGTTCACTTAGTAAAAGAATACTTCACCTCCATTTTAACTGAGTGCTGAGAAAATTCAGTTTCCAGGTGCACTGTTTTCGATTCAGCCTTCCTGTAAAGATGCAAAAAAAGACCAACACCTAGCATGTGCCTGACTATTTTGTAAAAAAAAATTAATTTAATAAAAATGGAAGAAAATCACTAGTGAGAAAAGTTAATGCTGTCTTGAAGTATGTGCAAACTAAAGAGTAAAGGTAAAAAGGTACCTGTTCTGGATAGCTTGTAAGATTTCTGCAAGTGGAACAAATGTAACTCTTCTGGGTTCCTTTTGTGGAGTCAGATTTCTGCTTTCACCAGGGTTCTTGATCAGAGCAGACATTATAGCTCCAGCAGCAGGAAATTGAAGAGTCAGTATTTCTGCCTATTTTCAGCAGCTTTTAATTATTTCTCTGATCAGCAAGTGAATTGCTGGCATATGGTTTGGAGCATGATTCAAAGCCTCATGTGGTTCCAGGGGCTCCTGTTTGAACTGAGCATTATGCCACTCCTATGCGGTTTCTATCAGACTCTCCCCGGGCTGCTTTTTGTTGCAGATTTTTTGCCATGTCCCAAGTGTATATGTAGTTGAAGGACAGAGTAATCTATAAGGAGACTCTTAACTGCTGCCACTTCTGCAACTTTGTTGGAATCAGCTTTTTTCCTAAGAAGACTAACATAATTTTGTTCTCTCAATACTAGTACTAGTCAAACAGCATTCACTGAGTTTCCTGACCCGACAAAGATGCATGTAGAATAACAGCCCCGCTTCTGTCAGAGTAACTGACATCAGGTTACTGTTTACTTTTGCTTGTGTCCATGGTAATGGTCATATCCAGTTTAGTATAATCAGCAGTTGACTATAACATGGGAGAGGGGAGCATATGTGTGTATTTATAGTATCTAAGCTGTGTTTAAAAGTTCTTGACAGAAATAAATAAACGGAGCTAAGTTAGAGATCACACTGCTTTTGTCACCAAAACCATGCTGTTTGGAGTGTGCTTTATTTTTTTTTTTTTTGGTACTGGCAAGAGAACCCTGAACTGAGACTTGAAGTGTGAGATACAGTTTCAGTAAGATACATTGCAGACTTTGTTCTGCAGGATAGGGGTATGAATTTACTCTTAAGAAAGAGGTCAAATGGAGGTTTCATATTCATTCAGCTCCTTTTGGGAATTGCTGACTTCCTACTGAGGTGGTCAAGGATCATAAAACAGGCACAGACAAAATGCTTTGATATTTTTGTCCCTTCAGGCATGATGCAATTGTTGCAAAATTACAGGTTTTGTTGTAAGAATGAAAGAATGCCACTGCAGGGAGTAGTTGGTCCTAAGACTATAATGCCTGGCAGTTGCTACCTGAAAAAAGAGATTAGAAAATATTAAGAGAATAAAAGTAGGTATTTATTTGAAGGGCCTTCAAAAGTACACCCTGGGCAGTCAAAAGGCTCCACCCAAGATGGACCTTAGGTCACGGGTTCTTCATACTTTTATAAGTTTGGTTCATTTGCATATCAGGGTTAATTGTCCAATTATATTTTCAGTTAGTGATGCAATTACCCCAAGTTTGCCCCCCCTTCAGAGGCTTTTAGTTTGCACGTTTTGGGGCCTGGTGTCCTTGTTGTGGAAACCTAGAGAGGTTTGTTATGTCTAACCAGGATGAGAGAACAGCAGCTAACAGGCCACAAGAAACTTCAGAGTTGCACACTAGGCACTGCATTGAAAAATATAAAAGTTAAAACCTAAGGCATCAACTCCTCCTTCACTTTATCCACCGTAATCAAAAACTTAGATATCTTTGCGGAAGCAGAACTTGTTTCAGAGTTTGTAGACAAAATGTTGCTTTATAAATACTTAACAATAATACTGTGATAGGAAATAAAGGCCATATCTGGATAATAACTGCATGATACACTTTGTATCCATGACTTATCAGGAGTCCTGTTAAGTCATTGTCTTTTTGGGAGGAAAAGGGGAGATGCAGCTTGAGTGGTGATTGGTGTTTCCACCTTTTGGCTACCAGTACAGTCAGTCCTGCCCAACTTTCCACTGCCAAAGAGTAAGAAATATTGGTAACATTTTCCTGAAGAGATGGGATTTATCAGGGAGACACAGCAGAGGAAAAATGAGAAGGTTGCTAAGACAGAGTGAGGTATCATGTAAGAGGCTACAGTAGGCACAGGTAGTGTTGTCAGGCAGCTGTTGTCAGGCAGCAGGTTTCCATGCTGATTTCTCCCAGCTGAATTTGTGAGGTTTTACACGTAGTCACTGACAGTTTTATCCTGCTCATGTGGTACCTGAAGGAAGGCTGGAGGTATTTGTAAGAGTTTTGGGAACATGGGTGACCAAAACAGGTGTTGATATCCAAAGATGATGAAGTACAAAGTGCAGAGGAGTATTGAAGTAATACTTCAATAGTTGCTGGACTTTTGAACCATTTAGTTACAAAAGCTGATTAAGTTTTTAGATGTCCTACTCTAGAGACATGTTTTTTTGGATTATGTTTATACTTAATTTTGGTCCATCATGCAGTAAATGGCACGGTGTGAATCCATCAGGTTAGTGAATCCTAGCACAGAGGCTGTGCCATTCCAGAGGAAATACGTGGCATAATGGATATTTACTCTGAGAGTGCTCGCACTCTGAAGTCCCTTTTCAGTGCTGTGACAGTTATGATCTGCAGATCAGTTCTGTATTATTTACAGGGGCTTTGGGGATGAAGTGCTGAACCACTGAGCCTTTAGGCTAGGGCTTTCGTGCCAAAATATTTATGTTGATGTAAGGGAGTGAAAGGCCCAAAGGCTCATTGAATTGAAAACTGTATTAAAATATATGTTGAAAGAGAAATTTGGCACGGACTCTCACTAGAGAGAAAAGAGGTTATAGCCTTGATTACTCTTATTCTGTGTTTTAATTCAAGCTTGGCAAGATCTTTTCTGCTGTCCACTACAGGAAATGAAGAGCAGGAGACAGAAGTGGGAGAAGAGAACAAACTGCCTAATTTTATGGGGTACAGCTGGATGCCAAAAATGCATGGGGACATATAGCTAGATCTATGTTGCTGTCTCAGTCTAAATGGTTTTTAAGAGATTCATCTGTCAAATTCCATTATTAGTTTATTATTTTAAATTAATGTTGGGTTTTGTTTTCTTCTTTCTGTAATAAGCTATTGAAAGGGTCCCTCTGATACTTCTAAGGTGAGAGAGAATTGGAGAAAAAAATGGGGGAAAAATGGACCTGGGGAATGGGACAATTTCAGATTTAGAGTATTTTGAGTTTTTCCACTTTTATAAGAATATGTTTTGTAAAAATCCATTGGCAGCAGAGAGACATCTGCATATAAAATCCTAACATGTCTTTTGCAGAGAAGATTACCATGAAGATGGGTTCTGTCAGCCATATAGGGGAATTGCGTGTGCACGAATCATTGGAAACAGAACCATTTATGTGGACTCCCTCCAGATGCAAGGGGAAATTGAAAACCGAATTACTGGTAAGCTTAAACATCTCTTTTGCAGGGAGAAAGAAACATTCATACAAGTATCCAATTCAGGTATAAACAGTGCTATCATCCTTCTAGCTTTGTCAGCCAATGATGAAGACATCTTTATATTAAGGTTTAGAGCGGGTGAGCCTGTTTCTGACTTGAGCAGTTAGAACAAATTTGGAGCAAGGAAGATGAGTATCTGTGGTAACGTGTAAAGCTTCTTCCACGTCCTTAACTAAAATGTCAGACTGCTGAATTTTTTAACAGCTTCTGGTTTATACTGGAGCTTTTTGCATGATGGATTCAAAAATAAGATTTTGAATTTTTTAATGGATTTGTGATACAGTGGAAAAGTACTGATTTTTTATTTTCTTGAAAAAGTGTATGGTGTCCTTCCCTTGGGCTTCTTTCCTTTTTGCATAATTCTGGCAGAGTCTGGATTTCACATTGATTTATATAAGACAAGAGTTGACCTTCCTGTGCTCTGTCTGTGCTTAATCTTTCCCTGAATACAGTTTGTGTGCAGTCACAAACATGCATCCAAAACCTTAATGACTTTTAGTGGGCTGGACATCAACATGGGTTTTCTTCACTGGATCTCAGTTAGCTGACATTAGCAGCTGTGACCCTGATGTACACAAAGTAGAGCAAGGAAATGAACCCATGGAATAGAGCAAACTGTTTGTCATAATATATAGCAAATTAACTCAGTCCAGCAGGAGCTGATTTGCATCTGGCCAGGCACAGCTCACTAATGGACTCTCCAACTTCAGCATAGCTAGTTGCCAAAAAGAGTTTAACTTCACTTGTCAGCTCTAACTCCCTAAAGACATTACCTTAAAGATTCATCGTTAAACCAGAAATCCAGGTCCATTTTTTTATGTTCTTGAAAGGGTGACCGGATTCTGGGACTGGCAAAATCCAGGTGCTGACCTCTACTTATGGTATTACAACGCATTCTCCTCCCACCCTTCTCTTGTACTCCATTGTAATTCCAGCCTCTTTAACATTTTGTCATTAATTAATACATATTATTGATACATGTTTTTTCCCTAGCTACATAACCTCTGTCCTGTTTGGATGTTTTTCAGCAATATGGAAATGTTCAACTTTCTGAAATGATTAAATCTGTAACTCTGTGAATTAGGTTCATAATGTTCTTTTCAAAAACCAAAACCAAACCCAACAATTAAAAAACTGTAATATTATCCAGAAAATGTTAATTGATGGAGTTGTACTTGTTTCAGAAATACGGAACATGGGCATTGATTACCTGACTGCTGGTTTCCTAATGCTACCAATTATCAGTCCAATTTCCGTGGCTAGGGTGGTGGAACTCTCTGTTCTGGAGTTGAGGAGAATTTCTGATGAAAATGTTCTCTTTCAGGAAGACACTGAGAACCACCATATAGAAACGCCCAGCTCCTAGCTAAGCAGTAATGGCACTCTGTTAATAATACAGCATTTTCAGACTCTGTGCTTTTGAACGTCATACGAAACATCTTATGCAAAGTTACCCCGAGGATTTCATAGCATTATTGGTTCTTTTAAGTCATGTAAAACATGTAAAAGAAGTATCGCAGGACTGGGTGTTCTATACCCAAATGAGAGGGTATTTTTAAAATTGTAGTAACTTGTTAGGAAAAGGGAAAAAAAACCACCTGAATAATTGCTGCTGGGGTTTTGCTGAGTTTTGCCCATGCCTCCTAAATGCAATTTTTGATGGTAGGTGTTAGTGTTCCGATGTGTGTGGGAAGTGAGGACACCTACTGTCCAACACCAGGAACATTTAGCAAGGTTACATCTTCCGGGAGTTTTCACTCTGGATTTCCATCTCCCTGCTGTACTGATGTAAGAAGTACATATTCTTTGTCTGTGTGGCCCCTCATGCTGTTTGGTCCAGGCCATGTGATTAGGTGAGAATTGCGGCCTTTGATTAAAAAAAGAATGATATTTCCAGAGAAAAACTTTAGATGTGGCTTGGAACACTGAAAGGCCAACAATGAGTAGTGCCCAGACCTGATGCCTGACCTGTGTATATGTGTTTGGCTAGCAAGCTCTCTGCTGTGCTGTTTTAATATCTGTTCAATAACTAAACTATAAATTCCTTAGATGCTACCACACAGTACTGCTGGCTCTTGCACCTTCCATCAAAATAAAGATATGATTGTAAATTGTGCACCCTTCTCTCATGATGATCTAAATTCTGTAATGCAATGCCTTTCGAAAACTTAGTGTGGAGTTTCAAACAAGCAAAAGTGACTACTTCAGTCCTTCGGTTTTATTTTTTCCCTGTTAGTCTTTGGGACAAGCCTATGTCACAACTATCTTCTGAGGCCTGATGGTCTGCTTGCATGCAGTGTTCCCAACATGACTGATAAAAGTTTATATTCCTGCATTAATATTTCTGAATTAAAATAAAAAAAGGTGTAAACAGTCTAAAAGGCTGGATTTGGGGCTGCTTGTTGCATGTTTGATGTCTCAGGAAGAGACTCTAGCAGCAAGTGTCCGCAGGAAACAGATGATTGAAAGGAGAGAGCTGGACAAAAGAGAAAGAATTTATTTTTAGGTTGCAAATAGACTGCTGAATGACATTTTCTCTTTTTTTACAGTGTGAGTTTATAGAACATTTAGTCTAGCAACTCACTCACAAATGATGCTTTCCTGGGGGAGTGAATGTTCCTGCATTTAAAGGTTGATTCAGCACTAAACACATCATGCAGACGAACATTTGTCTTTCCTTTGCAATGTGCAAGAAAACCTTGAGATAAATGTTAATGTGTAGGTGCTGAGAGCTGAAGGGGAGAATTATGTTCCTAACTCATTATGACATTCATCTGAATGTTATCAGCATGCTGAGACTGATTACATTAATTTTCCCCAAAGCTGCTGCCTGTTAGGCTTCTTATGTCTCTTACAAGCCATGGCTCCCCAAATATTAATGGTACACTTCCTTTTGCCTGACAAGACTTGAAAAACACTTCATTTATTTATCAAAATGTCTAGAGGAGCAAGAAGTTAGGTGATCCTTGTTCAGATTTTATCTAATTAGGAACTCTGGAATTACATACCGGTATCCTGGCAGGTGTATCTTGCCTTTGCTCTTGATCCTTCCAAGTTAAAATTAGCCAATTGCCTGCAGTATGAGGAATGGCAATCACATGGATTACTTCCTGGGAACTGAGGTTCTACAAGCTCTGTATAGATGTCAAAGGGACCCTGGGATGCTGAGTTTTCTTCCTGCATTTGTCAGCTCTCCTTTACAGCAGAAATTACTTCATTTACTTGTTGCTCAGTAGGCGTTCAGACCCTCAAGGAAAAATATTAAAGGCAAATGACATGAAAATTAAGTTGTTTCTTGTGTTGTTCATGAACCAATACTTATCAGTACTTTTGTTCCTTCGCAGCTGCGTTCACCATGATTGGTACTTCGACGCATTTGTCTGACCAGTGCTCACAGTTCGCTATACCCTCCTTCTGCCACTTTGTGTTTCCCCTGTGCGATGAGCGCTCTCGGACCCCTAAGCCACGGGAGCTGTGCCGGGATGAATGTGAAGTTCTGGAGAATGATCTCTGTAGGCAGGAGTATAACATTGCTAGGTCAAACCCTCTCATCCTGATGCAGCTACAGTTGCCTAAGTGTGAGGACCTCCCACGACCCGACACCTTGGAAGCTGCCAACTGCATAAGAATTGGGATCCCTGTGGAGAGACTGAGCCGATGTAAGTCTGGATGTTTCATCACTGGGAAAAAGTACAGCTTGTTGCTTCCATGGAATGAGGCTGAGAGACAATGCCTCAGCCATTCTTTTTGTAAAGAAAGTGCTGAACAACTTGTTTTTATGTTGTTAATACTGTCCATAATCTTGCACTATTGTAAGGTATAGTTGGGATGGCAAGGAAACCTAAAGAATGCTGCTTGTACCAAAGTATGTTATATCAACCACCCTGGGCCATAAAACTCTGTGTTTACATGGCTGATTTGATGCAGATTTGCAGTGTGTTGCCTCCACCTGTGGCTCAGTCCTTGCCTTTTTTGGTGACCCTCCCCATACATCTATTTAAGAGTTTTGTTTACCTGTCAAGAAACTTCAGATAGTTTCTTGAAGTTTCACTGGAAGATCTATTAGGAAACGAATGAACCTAGTGTTCATTCTTTCTATGTGGAAATCCACAAGACTATTAATCCTGAAAACTGAACAATCCTGAAAACTGGGGCGCAGTTGTCTTTCTTTACCCACACAGGATGGGCAAAAACATTGATCTTGCTTCCATTAATTTTTATTTACACCCAGGAGTAGAAGGGTTGTTCTGTTGTCACTAATTATTTGCAGAGAGTCTTTCTGACTACTCCATTTCATAGCAATTAATCACAACCCCATACATTGTTTGACAAGAAAACTCCAAGAGACCACAGATGTTTAAAGTTCAAAATGTGATAAGATTATTCTGAATATCCATTGTCTGAATCCACAGTTAGGAGCAGGAGCCATGCCATGAAAGTCTAGCTCTGCACTTCTATGTTAATTATGTAGTGTATCTGAGAAGCAGAAGTAACCGAGAATACAATGACAGAGACAATTCAGCCAGGGAAGAGGTATCAAGCAAAAGGCATGAGAACAAAACCAGTAAAAAGTCTGGTGAAGGTTGTCCATGATCCTTAGAGCCAGTGGTGCTGCTGCTGATGGAACACCTGTAACTTGAATATTTGTGGAATTTGAGAGAGCTGGATTCCTGAGGGCTGCAGAGGGGAGTACAGAAAAATGGAGAAAGTAATATTGCAAAAATGCAGGAAAATGCATGATTCAGCTCAGATGATGCATATAGAAGACAAGCACTCAAAAAGTATGGAGAAAGGATAGCAGCAAAACAAAGAATAAAGATATGAGTCCAGCAGATAGGAAAATGATGCTTCTAAGGACAAGAAAAGCCTGAATTCTCTCTTTCTAAAGATGAAAATAAGGAAAAATAGGCAAGAGGCATTAGAAAATACAGCACTAATTTCTATAGCAAGTGAGCAGTGTGAAGAAGATGGGAAGATTATGAGAAATAAAAGTTTCCATTGTTGACATCTGAGGACTTTTCCTGAAGGGAAACTCATATCTCTAATTTAGTTTAACTTATGATGTTCTGTATCTAAAGGTCCATACATGCTCCTTAGTCTCAATTTGAATTCAGAATTGCAAGTACTCATGTGTGTACCATAGAGCTGAGGCATTCCAGGACAGAATCCAGAAATAAATGGGTGTAAATGCACAGATACCCACAGAACTGAAATTTCAAAACAAACAGCTTTCATTAAGTCTTGAAGTACCCAAATTTAAGTACTTTTTTGCATACATGTTCTGTGGACTTTAACTGTTTTGGTCTTGGTGTCCCTTGATTGTTTTGTTTTTCCCAACATTTTCCCAAACCTTGTGTTTTAGATCATCAGTGCTACAACGGTTCTGGAGCTGACTACAGAGGGACTGTCAGCGTTACCAAGTCTGGCCATACTTGCCAGCTCTGGGACTCACAGAGTCCCCACAACCATGATCTGACAAGCGCACAGTTTCCAGAGCTAGGTGGAGGACATGCGTATTGTCGAAATCCTGGAGGTCAAATGGATGGTCCCTGGTGTTTTACAAAGAATAAAAACGTACGCATGGAACTGTGTGACATACCTTCTTGTAGTATGTATTACCTTTCTTTTTTCCCCTACTACTGTCCCAAATCCTGGGTAATTTTGTATGTTCCTGATTATTACAAGTACAATTCATTTAAGAGGTTTCTGCTTTTAAATGTTTAACTTGCAGCAACTTTGTTTTGTATTGTAATTGTTTAATGCTTTCTGGAGATCAGAGCTTTTGAGATACTGTGACACTTTTCTATTATATATTGGAGGCTTAGTCTGAGGTAATAATTAATGATAATGCTGAAGTTTGTATTTTGACCTGTCAAATGACAGATTGCATATGCAAATCACCTGTATGTGTTTGGTTTGCTCATGCTGCTCAAGGGTACATTGCTCTTGCTCTGTATGACATCTTGCAGGCAGCAAGAATTTTCAAATCCTATAGAGGGAGATATAGCACCATGCGTGGTCGGAAAGAAACCATTTGAAGTGCAGAAACACAGCAGTTTGAAGGTCATATAGCAGATGATCTTATCAGAAAAGTGCTGTACTAGCTGCTAGTGGCTCTGTACTGCACAACTGTTTGCAAAAATAAAAAGTACAACTCTCATAGCTTAGTACTGTTCTTAGTACATTTTTCCTGTACTGGTACAGACTGCACACATTAACAATGGTCTTTGGAAAGACTGTCCTTGCATATGACAGTTAATACTGTGCTTCATTAGGAAGAAAAGCATGTTTCCTGAAGCAAGATACGTATGTGTCATGGAAACCATAAAAGTGGATTACGTGGATCTCTAAAACTGCTCAGAACTAATATGAGATTTCTTAGTTACTTCACTTTTTTGCAGTAACATGATTTGACATTTGTAATAAATTTCTACATTGCATGTACCAAAGGGTGATGATAACACTGGGATGTGGTTGTGGTGGAAGCAGTTGCCACAAATAGCAAAACCACAGGTTACAGAAAACATCCCAGGCAGTTCCAGCAAACATTTTGGACATCACTATGCTTTTCTAGAGTCTCTAGGTATTAAGAGAAAAAGTATTTTAGGAAGGTTCCAGAACTAAGTGTATTGATGGCTCTTTCATGTCTGCCTCACTCTACTATAAAAGGTCTGCCATTCTATTAAGTACAGAACAATTAATATCTCTACCAACAAGAAGTGAAATTTATTTTATTCTGGGCAGAAGTAGCACTGGAGGTAAAAAATGGGCCAGGTGTTGATGAAATGGCTGAAGCTATGAGAGTGGGTCAGACTGCGTTGTTGTGCTGGGTCATATTGAGTTCACTGGTTCATATACTGTGATAGATACTGCTCACTTGTTTTTTATACCCTGAACAGGACAATGGAATGATACTCTGGTCTGTGTTCTGCAGTTTCCTCAATGGGACGCCTCAAAAATAAAGTAAAATTAACCACATGCTGTTACAGGCCACACTTTAAATGTGGGGCTCCTAGTTTATCTTCATGTTGCTAATTGCTATGTCTATTCAAACATTTTTGAAATATGTGATAGAAAATTACAAAGAAGGGGGAGAGGGTAATGTGACTTCTGTTTTCAGGGTATAGTTTCTCTTTGTTTAAAATATAGTATAAATAATCATAATAATTTGCTTTACTATCAAATACCTTAAAAATACTTATTGTAAGCAATGAGCATTTCTGTGCTTGACAGGTCCACGTGACAACAGCAAAATGGGAATCCTCTACATCCTTGTTCCCAGCATAGCCATCCCCCTGGTGATAGCCTGCCTTTTTTTCCTGGTCTGCATGTGCAGAAACAAGCAGAAGGCATCTGCTGCTACACCACAGCGCCGCCAGCTGATGGCATCTCCCAGCCAAGACATGGAAATGCCGCTCATTAATCAACACAAACAGGTATTTCTTACACAATTTGCTTAGGCCCACATATTTCCAAAGTGCCATGATTTTCAGCGTCTCAGATTGTCTGTGACTGAATCAAGCCATGCTGTTGGGGACCTAATTTTCATACTGTGCAGGCCACCTACTTCAGGGAAAACCAGGTCTTGCACTTCGTAGCTGTATCTAGAAATCCTGGCCTGGGACAACAGCTTTCATTACACAGTATTTAATGTCATTTGTCTTTACCCATCAATCGCCATTCTGCCTGTTACCTGAGTGACTGGAAAAGTGGTTATTCCTGATCCAGTCTTCAGCCTACAGCTCATTTTTGCTCCTGGCAATCCTCTTTGTCTGTTTAAAGCATGATGCGTGGCGGGGTTTCTTGTTCTAATCCTTCAGCTCAAGACCTCTGGTGTTCTGACCCATAAGTGAATGGAGAGCTAAGATGGGGTGCAACATGTTTCCAAGGCATGTATCACAAAGGATGTTGAACGGAAAATGGCTTTGAACTCATGTCTACAGATGTCAGCTCCTGCCTAGGATTTTCTGGGTCAGCTGACTGATCTCTGCACTAAAATTGTGTTCAGAGCTACTGTTGAATTTTTAATCACAGCATTTACAAGATGCAACCTCTAAAAAACAATGCTTACTTTGGAACAATTGGCAACATCTGCTCAGGAAACTGTAGAATATTTAATGAATATTACCAGCTGTAACAAATTGCTTTGATTTTTTGTGTTAATGTGAATATTTAAAGGCTGCCTCTGAACTGTTCTAGAAATTTTCCAGCCCAGTCTACAGCCTGTTGGACACTAAAATCAGAGATTGTTCCCAAATCACCTGCTAAAACATCTTCCCAGCCTGTCCTGCTGCCTCATGCTGTGGTGCCCTGTGTGTGAAGCTGCACTTCACTTGGTCAGGGACTCCTCCATCCCATGCTGGTCAGGACAGACCCATTACATCACCATCACAAACTCCCTTGCTTCCCTTTCCAGCTGCAGGAGGAAGGTTCTGGGGATTTCTCACTCCTGGGTTTGCAACCTTTTCCTTCAAGTACCAGAGAGAAATTCCTTCTTCCTTCTGCTCCAATTCCACGCCCCTCTTTATTGAAGTGAAGTCAAGATTCCTCAGCAGGGGTACTGTGCTGCCCATGGGCAGGGGCTCTTCCTGTGGAGCATCAGAGAAGAAAAGGCATTACCTGCTACTGCAGACCTGAAAGAGAGAGGTTTTGTTCCTTCTTCTGCTGGAAAGGATGTTTCAGTTCACTCTGAGACTGCCACCTCCTCAACCACCTTGCTTTTCTGACAGACCTCCACTGGGCAGTTCAGGGCTGGTCTGCAGGGAAAGTATAGATGCAGTTAACAGATGTCATTGCTTGACAGATTTCCTCTGAACCCCATATTCATTGAGCTTGCAGGAAATGTGGCCACTCCTTTGTAAAAATAATTATATCCATTATCCTGCAGTATAATTCAATTTATGCTTCTGGTAATAGTGTAACTGATTTCAAGGTTAACTGTGAAATCAATATACTGGTGTGAGCACACACAAAAAACCTGAAAAGTCATTTTGGCCCAATTTGTCTTCCATTTGGAGATCTAACCACTGGGAGATTTTCTTTAATAAGAGATTCTGTTGCTCAGAAAATATTGTGATTTTTTTTACTTACTGTCTTTACTTCATTTCAGGCTAAGCTTAAAGAAATTAATTTGTCCACTGTGCGGTTTATGGAGGAACTAGGAGAGGAGAGGTTTGGCAAAGTCTACAAGGGGCATCTCTTTGGTACAGCACCAGGTGAACAGACACAAGCCGTTGCCATTAAGACGCTTAAAGACAAAGCAGAACTGGCTCTTCGGGAAGAATTTAAACACGAGGCAATGATGAGATCACGATTACAGCACCCAAACATAGTTTGTTTGCTGGGAATAGTGACAAAGGAACAACCTATAAGTATGATATTTAGTTATTGTTCCCACAGTGATCTCCATGAGTTCTTGGTGATGAGATCTCCCCATTCAGATGTTGGCAGCACTGATGATGACAAGACAGTAAAATCCACCCTGGAACCAGCAGACTTTTTTCACATTGTGACTCAGATAGCTGCAGGAATGGAATACCTTTCTAGCCATCATGTTGTCCACAAGGACTTGGCAACTAGAAATATACTGGTGTTCGATAAACTGAATGTGAAAATATCTGATTTGGGCCTTTTCAGGGAAGTTTATGCTGCTGATTACTACAAACTGATGGGAAATTCCCTTCTTCCTATCCGGTGGATGTCCCCTGAGGCTATTATGTATGGCAAGTTTTCTATTGATTCGGATATATGGTCATATGGAGTTGTGCTGTGGGAAGTTTTCAGCTATGGCCTACAGCCTTACTGTGGTTATTCTAACCAGGATGTCATTGAGATGATCAGGAACCGACAGGTTTTGCCATGTCCTGATGACTGCCCCACATGGATATACACTTTGATGTTGGAGTGTTGGAATGAATTTCCCAACAGAAGACCAAGATTTAAGGATATACATAGTAGACTAAGAACATGGGGAAACCTTTCTAATTACAACAGCTCAGCGCAAACTTCTGGGGCAAGCAACACCACACAAACAAGTTCTCTCAGCACAAGCCCTGTTAGTAATGTCAGCAATGCTAGATACATTGGACCAAAGCAGAAAACTCCAGCCTTCCCTCAACCTCAGTTCATACAAATGAAAGGCCAGATAAGGCCAATGGTCCCACCTCCTCAGCTCTACATTCCAGTCAACGGTTACCAGCCAATGCCTGCCTATGGTGCTTACTTGCCAAATTTTTATCCCGTCCAAATTCCAATGCAAATGGCTCCTCAGCAAATACCCCCCCAGATCATTCCCAAACCAGGCTCCCACCACAGCGGGAGTGGATCTACCAGCACAGGCTATGTAACAACAGCACCTTCCAATGCGTCGGTGGCCGACAGGGCTGCTCTGCTGTCAGAAGGCACGGATGACACACACAATGGAACGGAAGATATTGCCCAGAACCCTGTCCAGGAGGAGGAGGAAGAAGAGGGCTCTGTGCCTGAAACAGAATTGCTGGGTGATAATGACACACTTCAGATGGACGAAGCAGAAATTCAATCAGAAGCCTAAGGAATTTGGCCTCATTGCTAAGAATTCCACGTCACTTCCATGCATGGAGACGGTAGATCCTTAGGCTTAATAGAGTGATTTTGATCTGACTCAAAGAAACAAAACTAAAAAAAGCAACACCCATTTAAAGTGCAGCAGTAATGATATACCAGGTTTAATGACCATTGCTGCCATCAGATTTTTCAAATATGATGGTATAGAATTGCTGGGTTTAATCTTTTTACTGTCCTACAGTTCTTGAGAGAAGCTGCTTTTCAAATATGTACTGTTGCTGTGCAACATATTGCAGAGTAGCATTGCACATCATGTATATCATGATATGTGAGTGTAATGTTAGTGAATTATGCTTAAACCAATAACACAAAAAGGAATCCAGCTGGTTGCAGAACTGCTCTAAGCATAAAGAAGTGCCCTGGATGTGATGGACAGCTTAGTTTGTAGTATTTATCTCTTCGACAAAATGGACACAAGATTGTTGTTTGCTTTTTGAGTCAGAAAAACTAAGTTGAGAATAATGATCTGTGTTTGTATTACAATAACAAGAAAAGGGGGGAAACGGAACATAAAACTGGCTGTGCTGAGTAAGACCACAGGTCTGTCCAGTCCAGCAGCATGTCTTGAAAGACCGTCGATAATGTCTGCCCAGGGACAGACTGCAAGGGCAACTTCCCTTGTGGAATTTTCCCAGGGTATTTCCCCAGCCTCCAGCAATTTGTGGCTTAGGGTCTTCCCAAGCCTGAAGAGGATTTTTTTTTCTTCTAAATAGCCCTTGATGGAATTTTCTATCGTGAATTTATCCAAATGATTTTGAGCTCACATAAAGTTAGAGTATCCACAAGAGCTTGTGGAATAACATGAGAGGAGAAAGGATGGTTTTCTTTCATCACTTCGGGTGAGTGACTGTGACAGAAGCTTCCCAATGAGATCATCTGACTGCATTTATGGATGAGAGTATTCCGTCTCTGCTGTGTATTTTCAGCAGCAAACAGCCTTAATACACTGTTAACCAAAAATGGGGATATTGTAGGGGATATTATAGGTGTGCACTAACTTAATAAATCCAACTTTAACTTCATATTGGTTATCAAGTATAGAAAAGGTCTCCACATGTATGTTCCTACATTGTAAAAGTGTTGGGTTTTGTGCGGGGTTATAGACTTACTTGATTTACCACAGTTACTGCTGGATTGCATGTGAAACCATGTTTTTTTTCCTGGCTTTTTAGCAAAAATTATCTTTGAACTTTAGAAGACCAAAATAAGCAATACTGTACAAGGTGCTGTTTTTGTGCTTCTATTTGCAGGATGAATCATGTACAGACCTTTAAATGTAATTTATGTTTTACTGCATTTTATATACATTTTTTCATTGAAATATTTGGACTTTTGAATGAATGACTTTATAACTTAACCATTTACAATATTCACATGTGGTGCAGTTTTATAGTATTGCTGTTTCATTTTGTTAAACATGCAGACAGGTCCATACATTTCATGACCCCTTTCTGTAATACAAGCAGTACACATTCTCATTGTAGCATTGTAGCCAACACACACTATAGCTATAAGCTGTACATCCAACATGGATTATTCAATAAAGTGATGCAAAAAGTATGATGAAGTATGTTATCCTACAGCTGCTGTTTTGTTATGGTACTTTGTGGAAATAGAAGTGGCCACAGTTGCTTAAGTTACAGGTTTCACACCTAAACTGCAACTTTCATTTTATTACATTGGGATTCACTTGTAAGTCGTGTATCATTGTGATCCACACCCTGTGTTCAAGGTATGGCAGCATTACTTATTTCCAGCATTTCACCTGGACTTGGAAATGCACTGGTAGGAATAAAATATGAAAGCTTTATTACTTGTGTTAATATAATGCAGCTTTGGGTGCTTTTACTAAATAAAGGACAAATTAAAAAAAAAAAAGGTGAAATTTATTTACATGAAGTTCTTTGTTTTTTCTAGGTTTCTTGATTTCAGATAAATGAACTTGATAAATCAACTACATTGTCTTTCTTTGTTCCTTTGCTAAATTGCTTCAGAGTAGTGGAGAGTAAACGGTCCAGTTACACCACAGATTTGTCAGTGAGAGAAAAGATGTAGTAAGCGAATGAGCGGCAGTCAATGGAAGCTTCTGTACAGCACTGCCTGAAGTTCAGCCTGTTTCTAGTAATCAAAGAACATTACAACTTTGCATGCTTTGAGTACAGTTTGGGAAACTCCTAATTGTCTTCTTTAAGCCTCATAAATTCACTACAGACAGAAAACAAAAGGTCAGATTCCTATACATCCCCACTAATGTGGATGTGCTCTCAAAGTTATAGTTGAGGAGCAATACATAATTTTCTTAGGTCAGCCTTGGTAATACACATAGTACTGCAGAGGGGTATTCCCCCTCTGTGGATGTGGGTAAACTCATCTGAGCTGCCAGGATTGGAGCCATGACAGCATGCAAACACCTCCTTTGCACTTAAGGTGAGCATTGCTGCACAAGCACCACTGCCAACATGTTAGTGGCTACTGTAAGTCATATGGATTGGCAGTAACTTCTTGTTCTGCAGCTTCCCAGACTGCTCTTGCCTGTGATACCTGCTGGACAGTCCCACCTGGTGTCAGAGTCTGCCTTTCCTCCTCAGGACTTGGAAGCAAGGCCAAGGGAAATCAGGGAAGGGAGAGGAGGTAAGTGGATAGAACAAGGTGGTAAGGTGGCAATAATGAGGGAAAGGTTGGGGCTGGAGTCAGAAAAACCCAGCACAATACTTCTCAATTGGGCTTGGAAATGTACTTCTTCCTGCCAAGTCCAGCAAAGCTGGGACTTTTCTTGAGGGTGGAACAGATTTTCTAAGCAGCAAATACATGTCTCAATGTCCAGGAAAGGGCAAGGTGCTTTTGAGAAGACTGTGGGGTGCTTCAAAGGTTTTCTCTTGCTTCTAGTACCCTTCTCTGTCTATATGATTTTCGTAAGAAGACTGGGTTTGACCTTAGAAAAAGTGGATTGAGCATTGACACTGTCCACAGCAGCCCACTGGTGAGGCAGGAAGGTCCCTGTTTGCAAAAGCATATAGGGTAGATGGGAGATGGATTTGCAATCACAGGGCAGGAAAACTGAGTAATGGTTCCTATACTGAATGGGGAAACTGCCTATAGATGTGTCACTAGCTCCAGTTTGACTCCCGCTCTGATATTGTCTGAGATCTGCATTATTGCTGGGTCTTTTCTTCTGTTGTACCCATTGAGACTATAGGGAAGACAAAGATGTAACGACTGCAGTATAGGCAGCTGTGTAAGAACAGAGGATTCACCCACAACGCTAGGTACAAACATTATTACAAACTTTGGTAGCCAGGTTCATTCCTTCATCTAAATGTCACTACTCTTAGTTGCATCTGGTGATTTCCCTAAAGACTTATCCAGAGGAACAAGCTCCCTGCTGAGATAAGAATCCTTTGCTTCCTGTATCTGCCATGGCTGTGAACATCGTAGTGAGTCATGGGGAATTTACTTCACAGTAACAGTACCTCAAACTTTTATTAGAGAGATGAATTTGAATTTTTTTCTCACTTCTTATCTGAGGAGTTCATCAGATTTCAGTGGCTTTTGTGTTCAGAGGAATCACCTCACTTCAGCAATGTTGGAATTAAGGGGAAACATCTGATGCTTTCTGGAAAAGAGCTCAGGAACATTTGCTGAGTAGGAGCACTCTCAAAAGATGTCAGACCTTGAGGTGTTTGACAGAACAGATGTAAAGAGGAGGAACACCCAGTTGCAAGTACAGTAGTATCTTCAAATAAACCTTAAGTCATAGTTTCACCATGCACAGAAAGTAATTTTCTTTCTAGACAGGCAAATGATGCTGCTAACTGTTCTCCAATACAGCATTTCAGTTATCCAAAATATGAAGAAAAAATCAATGGGCAAAACCATCCTCTTTTTGAGGAGGGGGACTAAATTAATATTGTATGGAACAGTGTATGTTCCTGTTCTATAAATAAATCTACAAAATGTTAGTGGAATCCATTACTAGAATCAAGTTTTGAGGATTTGCTCTAACAGTGGAAAAGTGATATTAGAAGAATAGTAGCACACAGCACAAACAATGACATGGCCCAGTGTATGATTTTAGTTCCACCTTAGCAGAAAACTGAATTTTGTTACTTGTTTTTCAAAAGGGACCCTGTATAGTCTCTGTTTTGCACAACTTCCAGATACGACAAGTTTTTGTCTCCTTCAATCACCAGTATGAATTCTAAACAATCTAAGGACTATTAGGCAATACTAAATGTGTTCACTTGGCAAGGTGTAAACCAAGTCTGTGGTATCTGGGTCAGTCAGATCTTTCTCTAGACCAAAATGTACTGTTGTCTACTGTGACAAAATATAGGAGAATTGGTTCAGCAGGATTTCCTTTCCAGAAAAATGCTGTAAAAACATTTTGCACCTACTGTTCCTGGCTTGTGCTATGATTCATGTTGTAAAGTTGGAGTGCCTGGACTCTGTAACAACAACTCCTTCTTAAAAAATAGACAGTGGGGGATCCTAACACTGGGTTGCCAGTGCAGAAGACTGGGTGTTGGGGTTTTAGTTTAGTCTGTTTTTTTCTCTGTTAAAGGAATTTTCTCCCATATGCATGTTGCTAGGGGACAAATAGCTGTACTTAAGAAAGACAAAAGGGGAGTGGGGCGGACCTGGCTACTCCTTTGTCTACACCTGGGTGTGGGGTCAGTTCGCTCTGAGCGTCCGGAGAGAGAAGCTGCAGAGAAAGGAGCTGCTGCTTCTTTCTTTTTGGCCGTTTTTTCTTCCTGCTGGAAACAACGCCGGGACCCCAAAAGCCGCTTTCCCTGCCCTGCTGGAGACCGAGCTGTGGCTGCCCTGCTCCGCTGCTGCTTCGAGCTTTCGCTACGCTGTAGCCCTGCTCGCCCTGCCTGCCTGGGCCTCCGTGGGTTTTTCCCATCTGGATACATCTCGTCTGCCACCCGGGATTTGCGTTCGTCCCTGCCGTTCCAGCCTGCTGTTCCTGAGAGCCCGGGATCAACTGCCCAGCGGTTTGTGAAGCCTTTGTTCCATCCCTTCCCGGGATCCCAGGCCACCGGTGCCGCGTGTGTCCCGAGCTCGCTCCGGAGCGCCCCCTGCAGCCGCGGGGGAACCATCGCACCTGCCCTGCTCACCGGGAGCCGCCAGCGCCCCTGCCGGCTGCGAGCGGAACTGCACCCGAGGGGAAATAGCCTGACAGCCGAGAAGGCTGGCACTGGGTTTGTGATTGCTGTTACTGCCATAGTTGTTGTTGTTTTGTTTGACTGGTTATATACATATATATATATATAGTAAAGAACTGTTATTCCTATTTCCCACATCTTTGCCTAAAGGCTCTTGATTTCAAAATATAATAACTTGGAGGGAAAAGGGGTTATATCTGCCACTTCAAGGGGGGCCTCTGCCTTCCTTAGCAGACACCTGTCTTTCAAAACCGAGACAGATCTTGGCGCCCAACGTGGGGCACGAGGGCATTAAGAGATAGAGGTGAAAAAGGAATAACAGTTCCTGGATAACTTTATTTTGTGTGCTGGATATTGGAACCTTGTTAGGCAGCACTATGTGGTCTAGTTTACCCTGGTTCGGGTGGCATGTAGCCGTGGCTATATTCTTCCCCTTTGCAGCTCCTTACTTGAATATGGGTCCTCTGACTAAGGCTACCATTGCTGTTATCCAGCTTGCGTTATGGGTCGAGAAGGTGAGGAATTCATGGGTTTTTAACTTCCTCCGGAATGTGGGCACATGGATAAACAGCTATCACACACTGAGCGCATGTTTTTGGGGTTATGTTAACAATGGTACCTTCTGTGAGGAAATGACACCAGGGGAAGTTTTCTCCCAACCCCTCAACCAGTTCTTTGGGCCCACCCCATCAATTTTCGAAGGGTTTAAATTCCCTCTGAATACTAACCATCTGCTGCTGATAGGCCTACTCTATTTAGCATTCAAGGATAAGTTGAGATTGGCTTGGATATCTACCCGGACACCAGCCCCAGAGACTAGAGATCCTACCCCAGAGCCTGATCCTGCCCCAGAACCTGACATGGCCCCAGAGAGTAGAGTTCCTACCCCAGAGCCTGATCCTGCCCCAGAGCCTGACACGGCCCCAGACACTAGAGATCCTACCCCAGAGCCAGAGCCTGCCACAGCCCCAGACACTAGAGATCCCGCCCCACAGACTGATACTGCCCAACAGTCCACCTCAGAAATGGACTACCCAAACTGGGTGGGGGTACTGGCAAAAGGGATGCAGGAGATGTGCCAAGAGATGGGTCAGGTGCGCCAGGGGATATGCCAGGAGATGGGTCAGGTGCGCCAGGAGATATGCCAGGAGATGGGCCAGGTGCGCAAGGAGATGTGCCAGGAGATGGGCCAGGTGCGCCAGGAGATATGCCAATTGCTAAGGGAATACACCTCCTCAGCTAGTGAAAAACCCTCTCCCTGCCCCAAAGAGGGTGAGTCCGATGGTGCAGCAGTGGAACCCACGGATGTTACAACCATCCAGGCTTCAGCTGAACCACAAGGACAACCACAGCCAGCAGCAGTCGCCCCTGTGCAAAGGAGGAAGTATAAGACCAAATCAGTACGACCAGTTAATGATGATGGGCAACCAGGGCCCTCACAACCAGCAGGAGAGCCAGAGCCAGAAGTCATCACTGAGTCCCTGTCGCACGACAGTCTCCGTGCTATGCGAAACGACATTGTGCGAAGGGGGCGTGAGCCTTATACCACCTGGCTGCTTCGGGTTTGGGACCTTATGGGCACAAGTGTGCAACTGGATAGTGGTGAGGCAAGGTATCTGGGATCGTTGACCCAGGACCCAGGTGTGGACCAGATATTTGTGAGGGAGCCAGGGCCTCTCTCTCTTTGGGAGCGGCTCTTAATGAGTGTGAGAGAAAGGTTCATTCACAAAGAAAGAATGCAGGAGTATCATCATAGAATGCAGTGGAAGACACTCGAGCAAGGGATCCA